>NW_015161956.1:1387621-1455311 GCF_001447785.1 Gekko japonicus
CCTCCACAGGTTCACCATTTTCCCATTTGGAGGCTCCATACAGTAATTAGGGCCTTGTGTGGCCCTTTGAACCAATGGCAACCTGTCCCCTTCAAGAACTGACGTTCAAAACTGTGTTCCTGGTGGGTATAACATCTGCATGGAAGGTGTCAGAGTTGAGTGCCCTGTCAGTGGACAAGGAACTATTAACTTTCCATAACAATAGGGTAGTACTGCGCCCCGACCCAGCCTTCATCCTGAAGGTGAATTCAACCTTTCATAGGTCAGCGGACATAGTCCTCCCGTCTTTCTGTCCGAACCCTCAGAGTGAGAAGGAAAGGACATTACACTGTCTGGATGTGCGGAGGGCCCTTAGTTTTTATCTGGACAGAACAAAACATATTAGGGTAAATTATTCCCTCTTTGTCTCCTTTAGAAAGTCCTCTATGGGCAGGAGGGTATCACCTTCTTCCCTTAGTAGATGGATCGGGATGCATAGCTTTGGCCTATACGGCCCAGGGGCTAGAATCGCCTGGGGGGATTATGGCCCACTCCTTGCGGGGGGCAGCCACATTAGCAGCCTATAGGGCTTTTCCCTCATTAGAAGTGGTGTGCAAGGCTGCTACGTGGAAATCCACGGACTGCTTCACAAAACACTATAGAATAGACAAATTGGCCTCCGCTGATGCAGCCTTTGGTCGAAGGGTCTTACAGCACACCCTGTGGATGGGGAAGTAGTTGGACCCACCCTGGAGTATACTGCTGTCTTATGTCCCAGGAGTAAGGAGCCTGGAGGACTGCCCCACTCCTGGACCACTGGAGAACGGAAGATTTGTCTCCACTTACCATGAAGCTTCCTTCTCGGTGGTCCAGAGTGGGGCAGTCCTGCCCACCCGGTTTTTTCGTTGGGTGCTGCTTTTTCCGTCTACAGGGGTGCTGGTTTTTTTCAGTACTTAGAAGAGAGATGGCAGCTGGTGGTATCCAGAAGGGTCTGGGACACAGAGGCACGTTTAATGGGAGTTGAGTGGTATCGAACCGTGGGCTGCCCGTTAGTAAAATTGGATGTTCTGCCCCCCGTTGGGGGTTTAGGTGTTGTTTTTTCTTTAGTATAGGGGAACGGTGGCTTGGAGTATGACTGGGAAGCAGGAGCACAAGCCCCTTCCCTCCGTGACTAAAGAGTCTGCTGGCCCTGCCTTCGGAGGAAAGGAGTCTGGAGGACTGCTCTACTCTGGACCACCGAGAAAGAAGCTTCACGGTAAGTGGAGACAAATCTTCCGTTATCCGCTTCAGTCAATTTAGATACTAGAGGCTTTAAGAGACCATCCAAAGGGTCCTCAGTCTGTTCATTCCCTGAATTTGATTATGTGCTAAAAGGCGGAATGGGCAGATCAAGGCAACGGCACTTTTTTGCAGGCATAGGGAAAAAGGTCCCCGCCTTTCCAGCAGGCAACATGGAAAACCTCAGGTCCCACTGCTAGACACTCTGACAGTAGTCTTACATTCAGGATTAGAGTTGCCTAAGGATGTGAATGTGTTTAAAGATTCAGTGGATAAAAGTAATAATAATAATGAGACAGCCCTAAAGAAATCCCACGAAGGATTTCTCTGACAATCTGAACGACCATCATGCTCTCAGATTTTGCCTGGGCCTTCATGATTTGGGCTGATAACCTCCCTCAGGAGCCAGACACTAACTCCTTGATGTTTAAGAGATCCATCCAAAAGATTAAATGGGCCTCAAAATCTGCAGCAGACGCATCCCAAGAGGCCATGAAGTTCGATTCCAGAGCACACCCTGTCAGAAGCATTGGAAGGAGGACCCTCTGTCTATTTCAGATTGATCTGAATTTTAAAAATACCCAAAAAAGGGGAGCAAAGGGGTTTTAGGAGCTCCTGCACCTTTGGCTATAGGTCCAGATTCCAGCAGAGGCAGTTCCCTCCTAACAAACATGACAGGAGCCAACAAAACAAAGACCAACCACCTGACTATATGGTTGGGGGTCAACTCCAGTGGTTTCCCCACATCTGGATAGAGTCTATGACCGGCCAGTGGGTACTCTCCATCATCCAGGAAGGACACAGGATAGAATCCCCTCCCCACATTACCAGTGTGCTTCTCCACTTCCCAAGACAGAACAGAGATATCTTTCTTCTGTCATGACCTATCCAACATTTAGTGTACATAGAGGCAGTGGAACCAGCATTTTCATGGGATTTATTCCATTCTATTTGTAGTCCCCAAAAGATCCGGGGACTGGAGAGCAGTCCTAAATCAAAGAGAGTTGAAGCCATGGGTAAAGAAGCACAAGTTCTGGTTTGAATCACCTCACTGCATTCTGCAGAGTATTCAGCGGTACGATCACATGACATCCTTAGATCTTCAAGATGCTTACCTATATATTCCACCTTCCAGACAGTTCTTCCCTTTTTGAATTTCAAGGCCAACATTTCCCATACAAGGCCTTACCTTTTGGGCTGACATTATCTCCAGGAGTGTTTACCAAGATCCTGGTAGTTCTAATAGCCTCCCTACAACAAGGAATCCACCTTTATCCTTATCTCAACGATATTCTCTGCAGCAACATGGAGACAGAGATGAGCTCTGACACCAAATCCACTGTGCAATGTCTTCAGGCACACAGCTGCCTGGTCAATGTGTTAAAAAAAAATTATTTCACATCCTCCAGGGACATAGTCCACTTAGGGGCCAGGATTCAGACGAAGATGTCCAAAGTGTTTCTACCTGCAAAGAAGCAGGTAAAATTGTTGGAATGGGTGAAAGAAATCTGGTAGGGGTCAGTGGACCTCTTGCACCAGTTGACAGTATTGGAGCTGATGCTGTAGTTCATAGATCTGATTCTTTTGACCTGCCTCCAATGTTTCATGACCATGGCAATTAACTCTTCTCTGTCCACTCAGAGACAAATACTTTCAGACAAGAAAGAATTGGCTGGGGTTGGACTAGGAGGCACTTTCCACTTCCACCTCGCTCATCACCTGCTGCTACCACATTTGCCTCTCCTGAGCAGTGAGCTTTCCTCCTGATCTGCTCATCTGAGTTATCTAGTTGGCAGAGCTTTTCTCTGCTGGCAGGCTGGATCCAAATTTTTAAATAAATTTAATTAGATTACAACTGAGATTAAACTCCATTCATAGGGACACTGAGCCAGCCTTATGACTGCATCTCACACCAAACCACACAGCAGCTTTTGGAAGCCATATGGGCTTCACCTCATGCCCTACACATTGGTCTTGCCCCTAGTCTACTTCTTTGAATCTCTCCCTCTGGATGCAGAGGATCTCTTTGCCTCCCTTTGCACCCTCCTCCCCACTGCGGTTTTAGCTGGATTTTGGAATGGTTACACCCCACCAATGTTCACTGTGAAAAAGCTGATTCTGTTCCAATTACAGTCCACAAACTTGCTTCTTCTTTTGTTCCTTTGTTTTACGTCATGCAGTGCTGCTGCTGCGTCCAAACAATTGCCATGCAACTACAGATTTCCTAGGTAAATATTTTGTTTCCCCCAATGCTTCATCAGGTTGCTTTTTTATACATGGAGCTTATAATGATTCCATGTTTTGGTGTGTGTGTTCCTTTAAATGTTTAGTTTAAATGCAGTAATATGAGAAGAGTGATAGAGGGTGAGAAGTGTGATTTGATTGGCTGCTGAGAGTGTGGGAAGAGGGGTGTCTGAGAGGATTCTCTCTGTGTGTGTATAAGGAGATTCTGTGATATGAGAGAGACAAGTATGGAAGAATTTTGAAGAGAGTCTGTGTGACTTCACAAGTTATGAAGGATTCTGTGTGTGAAGCCTGAAGAGAGAACATAGTCTGTGTGACTATGGAATTCTGAGTCTAATTCTGTGTGAATAAGACCAACAGTTTAGTCTGTGTGACTAAGAGAGTTGATTCTATTCAGTGTGAATAAAACAAAGAGACTAGCCTGTGTGGCTATATATATGAGTGTATAAGCCTGTCAGAGTAGGGTTTGAGAGACTGTTTGTGGCACCAAGCTTTGCCAGTTATATTTACAAGTTCCTTTCTTCAGCACCTACTCAAAACCTATTTTGTTCTTTATTAAATAAACCAATTTTTATTTAAACTTATCCCAGAAATCAGTACAGTACTTCCTCAGAGCCACATAGTCCTCTGAAGTGCCCAGACCCTAGGTCATACTACCAAAAGAGAGAGAATTGGAATTTTTAATTCCTGGTGGCAGCAGAAAACTACCAAGTTTATATGCACAGAGAGTGTTTAAAGGTAAAACCGCTTCCCCTATAAGCAAGCACGCCACAGCTGTTTTACAAATAAATTACAATATAGTTACAACTCTAATTCATTCTTTTTCAAGTGTGAGTAATCAAGGATTTTGGAATGGTAGCTTGGGGCATTATGGCCTTTTCATGCCAACAGGGACATAGAAGGCATTGGAAGAAGTAGCCTCTTGGTTGCAGCCTTCCCTCTCCTAGCTGTTGGTTGCACACACTTGGCAATGGCATTCAGAGAAAGGTATCCTTAGAGGCTCTAGGCAGGTATGCCAATTGCTCCCCCTGTGATTTAGGGGAAATTTTCTGATGATAGCTAGCCTTGGAGTAGGAGGGACAAGGAGCAACGGGGTCCCTCCCTTATACTGACCTTCCAAGCAAGAATCCTAAGAAAGTCATGGATGGAGAAAGACCCTGCAAATGTAATCAAGGCATAGTCACTTTCAGATGCACAGGAGTCCAGCTAATCACAAGATCCTTGGGAAGTCTCTTCAGTATGCTGTTGCTCCACTAATTGCTGAAGCTTCGTTCTGTGGGCATGATCGGGCCAAGCATGAGTCTTCCTTTCTGCAGAATTGCAAGCTCAAGCTACAGGCAGTGCATCAGATGATAGAAGTTGCTGCTTCAGCCTCCACTCCCAACCCATGGGTCCTCCGGTGTCAGTCACAGACCTAGTCCAGTGGGGCCATCTTCATTTACATCCCCTCTAGCCTTGCCTGCACCTTAGCTAGGGAAGACAACCTAGTTCTACCTTTGCTGTTTCCTGACCTTAAGGTGTCTGACAGGAGTGTCTCTTCATAAGCCTTTGGCTAAAGGCCAGGTGAATACATGAAAGTTCCCTGACACTGCATCTGGCCATTGGTCTATATTGTCTGCTCTGACTGAGAGCAGCTTTCCAGAGTCTCAGAGGTTTTTTGCATCACTTTCTACCTGATCCTCTTAACTGGAACCTTTAAGACTGCTGGTTTCCTACATGAACACTTGAGCTGTTCATATGTAGACACTATTTTGAACATTTAACTCCCCTGATTGCTACCTGTGATCTGCACCAGTGAGTGATTGAGCATCCGTAGCCCTATGCAAAATTACTCTAATTTAAGCACATAGTGTTCTTAGGCTGGAGTACCTCTACATGGCCAGTAGTGTGAGTCACCTACTGAAGTCTAAAGTGGCATGACCTGGCTCGAGTTGACCATCTCTGTTTGCTAGCGTGCTTTCTCTCTCTGTCTCTGTCTCTCTCTCTCTCTCTTTCTCTCTGTGTGTAAAACACTCCTTTTATGGAGAGTTCTAAAACACAAGTATCTCTGGATCTGTGCACCTATATTTTTATCTGTTCTATTGAAGAATTTGTTAAAATGGTGAAAAATTGTCCATGTTGTTCTCAGTGGTTGCCACCAGGTGATGCTAGTCACTGTAGATGGGTTTGTAATTTGCAATCCAATAAAGGTGCTGCTAGTATTTTAGGTGCATATATACAAACCCTTCCTAACCCCAAAAGAACCCTCAAAGGACTTTTGATGCTAAATATCATAAATGGCTTACACAAATATGTCTGCATTTCCAAACAGTCTCATCATGCTGCTTCACAGGCAAATAGCATCATGTCCATCTTTATATCACGGCTTCCAGTTATGTGACTGGTTTTCAAGAAACCTGATCAGCTATCTGCCTGCTGCTCATGGGAGAGCCTGATTTTGCAGTCAACAGTGGAAGATCTGAATCTGATTTATATTCAAGCACTTTGGTTTACTGTACTCATATAATTCAAGGTGGGTGTCAGCAGTTCTAAAACTGAATTCTAGACCAGACCTCCTACCACTGACTTATTTGAGGGGCAAGGGTGGAAGAATATGGAAGCTGGCTGCAAATCTACTTTGATTCTGTCCAGCTGGAGTATTTAAGAGCAACCCAAACTTAATAAAAACAGAACTTACAAACAATGTAAAGCAAAAGTACTCTGAAGTCTATCTTAATAAAAGAATAATATGGTCTTAGGCCAGTTGTATAATAAAGGTACATATTAGAGCCAGTCAAAGTGAATCAGTACTATATTTCTGTGCATTCAGCTGAACCTCAATTCTCCATCTGTCTACTCAGCCATTCCCACCCCAAATTAAAACCTGTATGTTTAATATATGAAAGAAGTACCTGTGGATTTATCATGTAAAGATGTATATGGTAAAATCTAGGGTGAACTGAAAATGGGCATGTACCTTGAAGAAAACTACTGCTTCTAGGGATGGTTAGCTTCTGACACCAGGTAAATTACATTCTCTATGGCTAAGCTGTTCAGGGCCAGGATTTTCCCCAGGTGCTGTCTCTCCTCCCAACAATTTGGCAGGAAGAATCTGTGCCTAACCCCAGGTTACAGAAGTTGATAGACAAGTGCTTGCAAGGAAGAAGCAGCATCCTGAACTCACTCTGTGGCTCCTCTTTATGCCAGAATGGGAACGCTGGACATGATGCCACTTACCTTGCAGCCGTCTAGGACAGGAGCGCCCTTTTCTCCAGTCTACTTGCTCTATTAGACTGAGCACCAGTTCCAGCAGTTTACACTTTTTCAGCACTGACCAGTTAGGTTGTGACTGGCCCAGCTCCTGGCAGTATCTCGATCATGCTGTAACCAATAAACAATTACTTCTTTGCACTGATAAACTGGATCTTATCTGTTTGCTGTGGTACTTCATCTGCTAGCTGGATTAGACCATTTAACATACTTTGTGGTAAGGCATGGTTCATATCCATGTTTAAAAGTTATCTGCTTTCTGAAGACAGTCCAGTTGGCTATGAAGACAGGTCAGTTTACTACTGGCACCTACTGAGTGTATGTATCCGTTCATTCTGAGAAATTCCTGTCATTTATTTAATTAGTGTAAATTTCTTTGGATCCTAGCACAGAGCTGCAGCCAAATAAAGAACTCAGAACTAAAAGCTACTATGGGCCAAATGATGCTTAATGAGAGTGTTGATCATGTGCCTCAGTGGGAGGGGAACTCATGTTGTAATTCTAGGGTTTCTCTGCCCCTGTGCAAGTGACAGCCAATGAAGCAAAAGTGCCTGCCTTGTGATGTCACTTGGTCTAATATTCTGAGAGATGTACATCCGTTACGTTTTATGGAGCTGCACTGGATAAGGGCAACCCCTGGAAACGAGCATGTAGCTGAGTGCTGAGATGTCAGACTCAGGCTTTCAGAGCAAACAAAATTCTTGCTCAGACTTAGATGCTAGTAAGAACAGCAGCAATAACAAATCAGTGTTGTACTGATTACTCCTTTTCCATTTTGACATGTTGGCATCTCCAGTAACATTTGAGCTTGCCAGAAGGGCAGAAAGAAAGATAGGGAATAGTGTGGAAAACCAGGATTCTGCAGGAAGAGTGGTTTCTGATGGAGTTGTAATTATAGTTGCTTGTGAAAGTTTTCGGTAGTATTTTCTTCCTTTTTTATACTACATTATTTATTAGATATGTTTTACTGTCTTTATTTCACTGTTCTTTAATTATGAAACTAATTTATGAGATGTACTATTACTGTTTTTATTTCATTGTTATTTAATTGTGTGATCCAGTTTTATTCCATTGTTCATTGTATGTATTAGATAGGTCTTTGTTGCATAGTTTTTATAACTCTGTAATCTGCTTTGAGTCTGAAAGGCAGACAATACATGAAGAAAGTAAAGCTGATTTTAAGAGCACATGAGAAGGAAGCTGAGATTGATACAACTGTATGGGTGGGTAGCTAGGTGTCTGCCACTGCCAGTTGGTGTAAAACATCAGCTAAATGGACCAATGGTCTGTGGTCAACTGCTGTTATATTCAGGATGTCTTTCATCACATATTGTGAAATACCGCTTCCCTGACATTTCCTATGAGTGTTAAATCTCGTGTGTTGTAGTGATACATGCAACTGGCTAGCCATGAATTATGGACATCCCATGTGAAAGTTTCAAGAACTTTCCTATGTCAGGGGCATCTGCTGCTCATGTGAACAACCTTTGAGAACCAGTTATTTCATCAGCAGTGCCAACTAGCAACCTAAATGTTTTGTGTCATCAAAAGGATTGAAAGCTAATATTACACCAAACGTGTTAGTCTTTGAAATGCCCGAAGACTCTTTATCACTTAGGTTGTGGCAGATGAATGTGGCTACCCCTCTGGAAATGGGCTGAAGTGATTAATCAAAGTTTTGGTTTGCAGTGGTGCTTCACCATGAGCACAGGTTATAAATCATAATTTAATTTAATCTGTTTTTTGAAACTTTACAAGGGAGTAGTGATTCACAGTCTGTGCATGTAGTGAAACACTGATAGCTCCTTCACCATGAACAAGATCTGATTGACTTCAGGTAAGTTCCTGGACAGCAGAGGGAGTAGTGATTCACAGTCTGTGCATGTGGTGAAACACTGATAGCTCCTTCACCATGAGTTCCTGGACAGCAAAAAGGTCCCTAGAGCAAGCCAAGCTGAGCGGCCTCTGAGATGCTACAAGTCAGCACTGCAGTGCCAACAATGAACATTGTCTCAGCCATTGCCTCCACTTGCAAACTGGTGACCCTGCAGGAAGAGGCAACTCGTGAGCTAACACCAGTCTTCATTGCCATTGAAGGGTCCAAGTCAAGTGGCCCTGAGGCACTGGCAGAGTTGCTGGGGCTTAGCTTAGCTTGCTCCTCACCACCAGTGGCTCTCTAGCACCCATCAGGAAATGTCACTCTAAGTTAAATGACCAGTCCATTCCTCGAATAGGCTGTTTTGCTAATGTTGAAGAAGCAAGAGACACTGTACCAGCACACTTTCCTCTTCTGGACAAATATTATACAACTATCCTATAGCCATAGGATTTGTGTATCAGGTTACCCAAATAGAGGTGACTTCCCTAAGAAGGGCATACCTTCCTCAGTGAGTGTGTGATCCATTGCAAGTGAAAGTAAAAAAAAAACCAACCCAAAGTGATTGATTATTTTGATTCTTCACTGGCTTATATGCCAAGTTTATTAATATTCTCTTCTATGCTCTTCTTTCTGCCATAATTTTTGCTTTTATAGTTTTATAAGACATCAAATAGAAATATTGCTGAGGGTCACTGTGCCCTTTCTCTGTGTATGTGTATTTCCCTGCTCTTTCCTCCCACCCCCAAACACATGCATATTTATAGTTTCTCAAATTAATTTGTATTCTAGGGTTGTCTTCTACTTTAATCCCTTGATTTGCCAGCTGAACCATTCTTTCTGATCTCATAGGCTGAAGAGATCTGTTCTGTCTTGTTGAATGTTATCATCTGTTTATGGTCTTCTTGTACCAGGCTCATCTGTCTTGCATCCTGAACATTTTTCCTGATGAGCTAAGGGTCATTCTACAGATTCTTACATTTTCCTACTTTGGAGATGTTCACAACACAGTCAGCTCAATTTATTTGCATTACAGATATAGTAGCATATTGCTGGGGCTTGCCCCAAAGAGTAAGGTATTAATTATATTTGTTGTTGTGCAGTTATATACTTTTCAAAATTCAGATGTGGAGATGGGTTAGGAAGGATGCATCTGTCATCTCATCTGCCTTTGCCTTTTTAACAGAGCCCAGAGGGTAAGAATTGATTCCTTTATGAATATATATTGAGTGGAGGAGTCACAGGAAGTAGGAATTCCATTCCCCCAACTAACCCACCTCCTCGCCCAGTTTGCCATTGTCTTCTCCTTCACACAATTGTTAGCATGGCAACCCCACAATGGTTGCCACCAGGACCTTTCTTTTTGTGATGTATATGCGTTTGCAATTGACAACAGTATGTTTTTTAGGGGGTGGCTTTTATCCCCATTTCTTTAAGAAGAAAAATAATATTTTTCTGCAAACCTAGGGTTTCCCTGGTTACAAACATTGAGTGATAGTTGCCTCGCATAGATCTGACTATCCACACAGGGGGCAGCTCTTTGCTATCAGATATAATAACATAAGAACTGATACAGTAGTCTTGCTTGTCTCACAGGTTTCATGTGGGTTGTGTTTTTACTTTTAAAGCATGACAGGGGGCTGGTTTGCAGCAACAGCAGCTCTCACCCAGTCCCCAAAGGGCAGGGCTGCTGGCCTGCAGGGGTTTGCATCCACCTTGTGTGAGGCAGGAGTTGCTGGCTTGTGGCACTGGTGACAACTCCTGCCAACATTACAACCACCCACTTTGTACCTGTCCTGCTAAATGTTTGGGCCGCTGGCACTTGTGCTGCAAAGGCCACCACGCCCCTCATGTGGGACCACCCTAGGGTCAGGGTGGCCCCAGCATTGGGTCACCCCCCCCAAGACTTTTCCTGGTGGCCTTAGTGGTCAATCCATCCCTGAACACAACCATCAAGTTATTTGCATAATATGCAAATTAGGTTATTCAGATTTGTGAAACTTGAATATGGCAACCTTATATTGTACTCACAGTACTATTATGTGTTTATAAACAAGCTGACCAGATGGCAGAGTACTCACTTTTGATGGGTAAATTGGTGACATTGCTGAGAGGAACAGCCCCAAGAATTTTTCTAACACCATCTGTTTAATTTCCATGTGTGGCATCTTGTAGCCTGAAACATGTATAATCAAAGGAAGCTCTTTGGGACTAGATCATCCACGTGGCTTCAAATTCCCCTATCCTGTACCTCCTAGTTCACCATTATAATAAGCCAAAAATATGCAGTGTTCCACCGGATATCCTTGTGCCTTAGGCAAGATGTGAGTCACAGGCTAAAGTGTGAATTTCTGGTGCCATTTAATGAAGTACAACCAGCATAACAGCCCTCACTGGTGTACTTCAAGAGGTTGGTACCGGTTTGGCAGATGATGCTTACAACATTTTTAATTACAGCAATGAGAGATGAGCAGTCGCATTCAGTGTTATGGATTGAAAACAAAATCACCAGTATCCCTGGGCTCACAAGAGGTCCTGGGAAATATACCAGATAATGTTTTGATACTGTTGAGAGAACAGAAATGTATATCTCAGTGCATGGATTTCAGCTGAATTTTATCCTTCCAAGTATAGAAACATATCTCCAGTTGCCCAAAGTGTTCCTCCTTGGTCTTTCTTCAGTTCTTGTAATTCCTCTGCAATGCATTTTGCAGATAAAATCACTCATATATGCCACGACTTAGACACCACAGCTGGGCTAGCTCCATCTCAGGATGTTTTTGGAGTGTTGTCTTGTCCTATTTGTATGGATGACTTTCAGTTGGTGAGGTGCTTTGAAGCATGTGGCCCATCACATCCAGTCTCGACCCTTGCCTCTCATAGCTAGTAGTATCATGCTGGGTCCTGTGGTGGCTGACTGGGTCCAGGAGGTAATAAATGCCTTGCTGTGGGAGGGTATAATTCCAACTGCTTCGAAAGAGACAGTTTTGAGCCTCCTAAAGAAGACATCTCTGGACTCAAAGACCTAAACAATTTCTGCCCAGTGGCTAATATTCCATTCTTGGGCAAGGTCCTGGAACAGGTGGTGGCTACACAGCTTCAGGTGGTCTTGGAGGAGAAAGAGTATCTAGATCCATTTGAATCTGGATTTGGGCCTGGCTTTGGTATGAAAATGGCCTTAGTCACTTTAATGATCTTTGCTGGGAGAGTGACGGTAAAGTGCATCCCTGTTGATTCTCCTGAACATCTCAGCAGCATTCTGCTGGATCCTGGCCTATGGTTGGAGGCTCAGGTCTCCTCCGTGACACATAGTGCCTTTTATCAGCTCCAGCTGGTTCGCCAGCTATGGCTGTTCCTGATCCCATCTAAGTTAAATGTCTCTAATGCACTCTACATGGGGATGCCTTTGAAAATAGTTTGCAAGCTTCAATTGGTCCAAAATTCAGTTGCTGGGCCACTATCAGGGGTTTGTTATAGGGATAATATCACCGCCATGCTGAAAGATCTACATTGGTTACGCAACTGTTTCTGGTAGCAGTTCAAAGTGCTAGTTCATCAAGGTCTTCTGTGCAGTACCCCATTGGGACTGCTGGTAGGCAGACCAGTCGCGGAAAAGATTCTTACAAGCTAAAAAAAAGCCACTACAGGGCACCCTCCAACCCTTCTAAGGCCACGGAGAGCTGATTTCCTGCCCAAAGGGTTACATGATCCTCCGGGGAGGGCACCCTTTCCATTCAGTTCCTTCTGTGCTGCTGTTGGAGTAGGTTCTACTTCTTGCTTCTCAGTATATCTTACATCATTGACCTTAGTATGGAATTGTTCACTTGATTCTAGGAGTGAGTAATCCTCTTTGGCCACTGCCTGAAAAGAAGAAAAGTTGTGTCTTGATGCCGTGCCTGGTCGCCGCTTGGCAAACTTTCTAAGGCCTTCGCACCCTGGCTTTTCTACTCGGAGGACACCTCCTCCTTTGTATATTGACCATGTTGCAGAAAGTGTTAAGCCGTGCATCACATGCAGCACTAAAATGCCTCACACTGATGAACACAGCTTCTGCCTGCTATGTCTTGGTGAGGAGCACAATATTGTGACCTGTTGTGTGTGCCAGCAGTTCACTCCCAAGGCAAGGCTAGGCAGAATAGAGCCTCCCACCTCAAGGCAACCCTCTGGGAGAAAATTTGCACATCAGACTCACCTTCAAGAGCTTCAATTTCAACTCCTTCATGTTCCAAGCTCTTTTAGCAGTGTTCTAGATCTCCATCTGTCTTAGTTCCAGGAAGTGTATTGGAACCACCTGCAAAGAAAAGGCCAAGATTAAACATAAGGACAAACCTAAGTCTGAGACCCGCACCCATCGACAGTTGCCGGATCTGTCAGATCCTATCCCTGAACCCAAGGAGACTGCATTGGATCCACGCAAAACCCCCTCATTACGTTCCTTGTCTCTCATGCGTTCACTCTTGGAGGAAGATGCTGGCACCAACCTGGTTCTGCCTTCGGATCTGAAAATCATGCAGATGGAACCCAAAGCTACCTTCGGCACAGCCCCAGGGTTATCCACCTTTTCCCTGGTGACTACCCTATGCCTCCATAGCTCATGGAACCAACCAGACAATAGCACCATTGGGAGCAAACTGCAGCTTTGTTATCAGTTCCACCTCAGAGGCATCTCATGGATTACCCTCTAGAATCCACTAAAGATGATTCCAGAGCCAGGTCTGAGAACAGTTTGGAAATTCCATCAGATCCTTCTCCAGATGATGAAGTATGGGATCCTGCGCCTAGCTCTCTGAGTGAAGGCCTGCATCTTTACTTGGAACAGATGGTTAAAATGGCAGAGGCCTTAGAGATTGATTTACAACTACAGAGCAGAGGCTGAAAGACAAGATCCTGGAGAATCTATATTCAGATTCCCCAGGCACCATGGCCTTTCCTGTCTTGGAAGGCTTTAAGCATATATTTAAAGATGTGTGGAGAAACCAGCCTCAACTCCTGCTATGTTCAGACATATTGAAGGCCTCTAGAGTAAAACAGGAGGATTCAACGTTTTTGTTCACACATCCCCCTCCATCTTCCTTGATAATGGGAGAACTTCAGGCAAAGGTGCACTCTTCATATCACACCACTCCCACTGACAAGTAAGGAAGGAAAATCAATGGTCGGGGTTGGAAGACATATTCTTTGGCTGCCCTAACCTTTAAAGTTGCCCCAACTACCAGGTAATCATGTCAGCATACCAATTATTCTTGTGGAGGAAGATGTTCTCATACCTGGAGGTCTTACCTGAGGACAAGAGAGGTCTAGCAAAGGTTCCTCAAGCAGAGGCCATCAATCTCTCAAAACAAGAGATTAACACAGCACATCACATGACTGATTCTGCAGTCCGCACAATTGGTTCCTCGATAGTCATTCATTACCATGCTTGGCTTCGTTCAACTGCCCTGCCTACAGAGACAAGGAATGGATTATAAAACCTCCCCTTTGAGGGTACGATCCTCTTTGCAGAAAACTGATGACACCCTTGCCCAGATTAAAAAGAATTGCCAGATGGCAAGATCCATAGGAGTTACCCAACCTGCTTCTACTTAGCCCAGTCCACGTTCAGGCACTTGTACCCACCTCAGAGGGAGCAACATTTCCACCTGTAAGGATTAGCTGTTGGTAAACCTACAGCTCTTATTAACTATTAGCTGTAAATTCTTACAGATTGAGACCTGGCCGGTTTCGAGAGAAATTGGCTGACTGTTAACTGCATGTACCTGGCAGCCTGAAACAGGCTGGCTGGGGATACTTTCCTCATGCAAGGAGGCTCATGGAGTTTTTGCTGGGAGGGGACTTGATGAATGCTGCCAATGCAGAAGCAACTCCTTTTCCCACAGCCTGGAACGACAAGTCACTTTTAAGAACCTGTCTACAGTTCATGAAACTACTGTTATTATTATGTCCGTAAGCCAGATTTTTAGTTATTATTTGTCCGTGGCTTCCCTTTTAACTTTTGCTATTGTTTGTGCTTCAGAATGGTTTCTGCTTTTTGCAAACATTCTATGAAACCTGATGTCGTTTTTTGAATTCTTTTATTAATTTTTTGTGTGTGTCTTAAGTTACATGTTGAGTGCTTGCATTCCTCCCGCTGGATATGGACCCAATTCTGACACCACCCTTCCTCAAGATTTCAGTATCCTGCTCAGAGGTTTTCCCCATCTCACCAGTCTTCTTCAAGCAAAAATCGGGTCAACATTCCTTCCTGTGAAGAATTTCCAGAGTCATCAACCAAAATCCTCCTGACTAGAACAGTTGGGGACCCCTGATCCCAAATTTTGGGACAGATTATGTCCATTTCTCCCTTTTGGGAGCAGATAACTGATGACAATTGGGTTCTGTCTATTATAGCTGATAGTTATATGTTAGAGTGTTAGAGTGTGCTGCTTCGCTGCAGGTTAAAAAATTTTCACAAGCAGTGAACAATCTCTTACCCGAGTTGCAACAACAGCTTCTATCCCCTCTTCAGAAAGGCAAAAGAAGTAGTTTCAGACCCTGATGTAGACTCAGGGTTCTATTCTAGGTTCTTCTTCGTGGACAAGAAGGATGGGGGCTCTCATCCCATTCTTGATCTCTGGGGGTTGAATTCCTTTCTCTGGTTAACTAAGTTTAAAATGGTTTCCATGGTATCTGTTCTGCAGATACATTACAATATTTGGTTTGCTATAATTGACTTGCAGGGTGCCTATTTTCATATAGCTATTCACAGAGACCATAGGAAGTATCTTTAATTTTGTTATGCCGGAAAGGTCTATCAGTACTGTGTATTGCCCTTTCAGTTGGCCATAGCCCCCAGGATGTTTACTAAATACATGGCCTACAAGGTTGTAGCATCTCCCCAAATTTAGACAACTGGCTTATTGTGGCAGAGTCAAAAGATGCACTTACCGAGCAGGTAGCCCTTGCACTACCTGCACTTACAACATGCAGTAGTTTAGGTCTGGCCATAAATCACAAAGAGTCTAAATTGGAGCCAGTATATAGCATCCAGTTTTTAGGAGCCAAACTGGATTCCACTATGGCTACAGCCTATCTTCCACCCTGTAGGGGCTCTGTAATTAAGACCTTAGTGCATTATTTTTTTGCAGTGTCGTTTCCAACAAGCTCAGTCCATTCAGTGATTGCTTGGTTTAATGGCTTCAACCACGGCTGTACTGCACATGGCTAAACTCTTTATGTGACCCCTGCAACTTTGGTTTCCATCTAGGTTCAGGCCAGGCCATCACTCGCTACATAAGTATTTTCCCATAACCCAAGAGATCATAAAGTCTCTTGCTTGGTGGTCCCTAGATGACAAGCTGTTCAGAGGCAACCCCTTCGGCCTTAAGCATCACAACGTTACCCTTACCACAGATGCCTCCCTGGAGAGTTGGGGGGCCCATTGTGAGGGTCTCACCTTGCAAGGTAGATGGCTTTGCCATGAAATGAACCTCCACATTAATGTTCTTGAATTACAAGAACTCACTCACAGATATCATTCAGGGGAGTTAGTCTTAGTGCACATGGACAACTTGTTCACGATGGGACCTAGAAAACTGATGAGGAGTCTGTGGAAACATAGCTCTAGGCCTTGAAGCAAGGTGTCTCTCTACAGGCTATTCATATCACTGGGGAGAGCAATCTACAGGCAGGGTTTACTCCTCAAATGACAAATAGTCCCTTACAGACCAGTACATTCCCCCTATTTTCAACCTAGGCATATAATAGTGCGGCCTACAGGCTCCAGGGAATCCTGTATTAGAGTGACTACAGGGCCTGCATTTCCCGAGTCACCCTTTGGACCCTGTGATTGGCTAGCAGGGGATCTGGAAGGAAAACTTACACCAGCAGAGGAGTATAGAGTGGTGCCTAGGAAGAAGGAATAAAAGGCCTTGCCCAAAGTGAGAGGTAGTTCACTTCCATGGAGCAGAGCTGTTAAGGCTGCTGCAAAAGGGAGGGTTAGGGTTAATCCAAAAGGGGTGTCAGTTTGAGGCAAACACCTAGACAGGAGCAGAGCTGTTAAGGCTGCTGCAAAAAGGAGGGATCCCTAATCCAAAAGGGGTGTCAGTTTGAAGCAAACACCTAGACAAAGCTAGGACACTATAGTCAGACGTGTTAGGATTTCTTATTTTGCTGGTTTACCTACCTTTCCTATGCTCATTTTCCCTATATGTTATTGGATTATAGTTGTTAAATCTCTTTAATAAAATAGTTTCTTACTCTGCCTGGGTCCTCACGCCTAATTTGCTCACTTATAAGGGGAAACCTACTGAAAAAGGAGTGTATAAAGGGGTAGAGTAGGCTGATGACAGGACACTATCGGCCTTCCCACAAGGGACATGTGACCAGCCAAGGATGTTTGTGGTTTTGAAGAGAAACACAATGCTTCAAGCTCACGGTCTTCTGTGTAATAATCTTGCATGCTAATGCTAAAAGAAATGACCAAGGAAAAATGATTTTTTTCTGTACTCTGTGGAAAATCTATATAAGTCTGTCCCACCTGCACTCTGTGTACACGCCCTGTTTTGAAAGTGCCCTGAGAGGTGCTTTTGGCTGTACCGCACGCTTAATAAACAACTGTTGACTCTCCTTGCTGACTCCCTGGTGGTCTCGATCTCAGTTTTCCCGCTACATATGCACTATACACGTTATACATTACATACAATATGAATGTCCTTGACAAGTGTATATATTTCATATAGTTTTATATAATTTTCTTTCGATTTCTCCATTTCCCTTTTTTCTTTCTGTATCTCCTATTTTTCAATAATAATAATAATAATAATAATAATAATAATAATAATAATAATAAAAGAAAAAAGGCAAGTGAGAGGCAGAGGTGGTCTGCCATTGTCTTCCTCTTCAGAGCCTTCCTTGGTGGTGTCCCTCCCAAGTACCACCCTTGCTTAGTTTCCAAGATCTGATGAGATTGGTCTATACCATGCTGCCTTCCCTTCTGCCCATTTCTATAGGATATGGAAAAAAAGAAACAAGAAATGCTATATAGATGCTTTGGCACATTAAACATAGCCAACATGAAAAAGGAGAAGTGTGGACAGTACACTCATCGGAATACCTTTCTATAGGTTGAGAAGGAGAGGGTAATGCAAACGTGTGCTGATGTATTTTCTAGTATTCAGATGTTTACCTGTGAGAAACATGGTTGCCTGAGCTTCTCACACGTTACACTAATTAATCTCCAAACAT
The DNA here is from genome assembly GCF_001447785.1 of Gekko japonicus. Classification (NCBI taxonomy): domain Eukaryota; kingdom Metazoa; phylum Chordata; class Lepidosauria; order Squamata; family Gekkonidae; genus Gekko; species Gekko japonicus. Next base: position 1,405,470 of record NW_015161956.1, read on the forward strand.
CATTTCTTTCCCCAATCGGCAGTAAATTCTTGTCATGAAATTAACAACCACTTCAGTTAAGCTATCTAAATACGGATTCTAATAAAACCATAAAAGGTAGCCAAAAATCAAATTGCAGCTGGCTAGGCATCTAGGGAGATGCTTAAACATGACAGCAGGCCTTAACTAAAGATAATCATCATAGCACTAAGAGAATTTCTGACAGTCAAATTTAATTCAGTCCCAAGAGACAGTGGTAATCTTTCTAAAAATATGTGTAATGTAAAATCCAGAAAAATCTTAGAAATGTAATTACTTAAAGTTGCTGTAGAGTAGCAGCTCTCAGACTTAACCAATCTAGATCTCCTATTTTGACTGAAAATTTTCACAGACACCCCTCCCCAAGACCTCTCATTGAAAAGTGCTGGGTCCGACGCATGGAGAACTTGGACTACGACATGCGTTCAGATGCGTTTATTGTACTTCCAAACAAGACACACAAAATTGCTCTGCAAGGCCAACTATATACACTCCACCTGCCACACCTCTGTCCCCATTGGCGTGCTGGTTCAGTGCGGCCATGAATGCGGCAGCCGTCTCGCCGGGCTTCTGGATGTACCCTTGGAATTCCATCTGTTTGGCCAGCGTTGTCAGCTTGGGCATGAGGTACCTGGTCTCCTCATACCTACACTCGAGGATCGCCTTCGGGGCCAGGAGACACTTTGTGAGCCGGATGGTGTGCACACCACAAGAGCTGAGGAGGAGAGCTCTTCTCTTGCCTGCATTGGTGATCCCATGGAAGGCAAGATGGCAGGTTAGTTGGTCCGTCCACGAATCCCAAAGCTCGGGATGAGTGGGGTCGAAAACCTCGAGTTGTCCCTGAGCGGAGGCCATGGCTCTAGTGTGGAGCGGGGGAGCGGTGTTCAGCAGTGCCAGGCACAGTGCAGTACAGTGCTGCTCGGGAGCGGTGTGGGGCGTGGTGGTGTTTCTGGAATGATGCTCGGTGCTGCGCTGGAAGTGAGCCTGGAAGTGAGCCTGGCCTGCTCATCGGGATCCTATCCTTGTCGCCACTGAAAAGTACTGGGCTCGACGCATAGAGAACTCAGACTATGACATGCGTTCAGGCGTGTTTATTGTACTTTCGAACAAGACACACAAAACGGCCCTGCAAAGCCAACTATATACACTCCACCTGGCATACCTTTGTCCCCATTGAAGGGTTTGAATATCCCACCAAGGGTGCTATTGGTGGACTCCCGGTGGACTAGGACCCTAGGTTCCCGCTGTATTTGGGACCAAGCTCCTGCTTAAGCCGCGGACCCCTAGTGGCGGTCTGCATACATAACACTCATCTTCTCTCACCAACCACATGCAACAAGCTATGCATATCCCATGGAAACCCTTTGTTCTCTAGTGCCTGCAGAGCACCGGACTGAGAGCAACATCATGCCATCCCCTGCCAGTGGCCGGGGGGACCTGGCAACCCTAACATCAGCTATACCTTAAAAGCAAATTTAAGTAAAGTGTTTGTATTCCAATCCAAAGCCTTTTATTGGCATATAAATAAAGGTAAAGGTAAAGGTTCCCTTGCTCGAAAGCCAGTCAAATCCGACTCTAGGGTTGCGGTGCTCATCTCCGTTTCAAAGCCGAAGAGCCAGCGCTGTCCGAAGATGTTTCCGTGGTTATGTGGCCGGCATGACTAAACACCAAGGCGCACGGAACGCTGTTACCTTCCCACCGAAGTGGTACCTATTTATCTACTTGCAATTTCTTGCTTTCGAACTGCTAGGTTGGCAGGAGCTGGAACTAGAGATGGGAGCTCACTCCAATCCAAAGCCTTTTATTGTCATATAAATAAAGATACAGTAATCTAAATACAAAATAGTGTTTGTATTAAATTTTGTATGGTCTATACATGGAATGCAAAATCAGGTCTCCAGAAGAAAAATGTCTCCGTAGACCCACCAATCAGAAACCCTCTCCCAAGTTCTAAACCACTTGACTGGAAGGGATTGTGGCAGAGATAGCAAAAAACTTCTTGATTGGTTAATAACTTCTAGACAGAAAGTAGCTGAACAGGGTAGGAAGAGGTCTAGGAAAGTTTTCAGAGCTGCTCTCAGAGACAGAAAAACACAACCTGAACTTCTGATATTTAATTGAAACCCCCATTGGTTATTCTTGGCTATGGATGCAAAGTAGCGTTTATCCATTGGGTAAAAAAATTTGCATTAGGAAATACAGTCAAAATAAGTTGAATTTTATTTCTAAAGTAACAACAGTTACTGCATTAGGGTTGTACCTCCTTTGTACCACTCAACCAATTTGAGTTCCTAGGCTGTGTTACTAGATCCTGACAGCCAATCAGTACATTTTCTGATTTGAGCTCTGAGGAGAACTGGAAGTTGGGTGACTGCAGGCAGCAGTAGCTCAACAATATTCCACCCTTCAAAGTTTTTTTTTTCCCCCCGGGGGGGGGGGGGGGTAATTTGCTTTCCTCTGAGACAAACAGTTCCCATTGTCCACCCAGGGTCAAGCCCTGGGTACTCACTGGCCCCTGGTGGCGGCCAGCGGACACAACACCATCCTTGGTCCTGGGAACCTGCAGGCACACCTCTCCTTCTATGCTCTGCTGCAACAGCTTTGCTCATCTGAACAAAGCCTACTGAAGGTGCCACCCCGCTAGTGGATAAGACTAGCAGCTGCAACACATTCTCTGTTGTGGCTCCCGCCTTGTAGAGAGACCTGCCTGAGGAGGTCAGGAAGGCTCCCCTACACCTTTCATTCTGCAGAACATACAAAACAGAAATGTTCAGGAGGGCATTTAGAAAAAGATTAGAACTGTGATAGAATGAAACAGTTCAGGAGAACACTTTTATAAGGTGTGTCATAAAGTGAATAAAATGGATAAATAGAAAACCGAAGAGCTCTAGTTTTGCATTAGCCAGCCCAAAGTGCATGACAGGGGCTCACATGCTGCCCTTACAAAGGGCTTCCAACCCCCTGGAGTTCTCTCACTGATTTCCAGGGGGCCTTGACTCCTGTTTGGAAAACCCTGCTGTAGTAACCGTGAAATTAACAATAATTTTGTTCTCAAGTCTTACTAGTAATGGGTGTAAGTCTCACTGTCCTCAGTGGGGCTTGCTTCTGAGTAAGCAAGGCTAGGATCATGCTGCATATAAAACAGAGAAACTAGACAAGAAGAAGGATGTTTTAGAAAACAGACCCCTCAAATAATCTTCGTCTTCTGGGTATTGACGAATGCTTATAGTCATGTGTATTGTATAGAGTAGTCTGAATATTCAAGCTGACAACTTCCAGTGGAATCAGAGAGGGCATACTGTATGTCTGTTGCTAGGAGACAAGAATCTGAAAAACCCAGGCCCATTGTATTCAAACTACTGAAATTTAGTAATGAAGCAAAGTTACTGATGTTGCCAGTAATGCTGGAACTGTTGACCATGAAATTGCTGTTTCCCTTGACCTCAGCAAAACTGAATAAGGAAAAAACTGCATCCATTGTGATAAATAATACTTGACAAGCAAAATAAAACCTTCATGGTCAGAGGCAGTATACCTGTGATAAGAGATGCTTGTGAGAAACAGCAGTCGGGAACCACCTTTATACCCTGTGTGACAGACAGGAGGCTATATGGGTCCCTATCTGTCAACCAATCCCATGTGAAATCCAGAGCATATTTGAATGCTGCGGCAACACTGAGTCAGCTTTTAAACAGCTGGAATGTTGAGGGGAGAGCAGATGGATTGCAGATACGGTCTGACTCTTGGAGTGAACAGCTCTGGGAGACAGCAGGTGGGTTAGAGCTGTGGTCTGACCCAGGTATGCAGCAGGCAAGGTAGATTAGCGCCCCTGCATATAACTGGTCTATTGTTCTGAAATCTATTCTTCAGCAAGGAAGAGACTGGTTATAATCTGTTGGTCAAGACTGTGGGAGCCTGACAGAGAAAAGTATCTCAAGGTGAAGTTCATAAATGACTTGTGACTGAAGAAATATCTTTCAGTGGTAAAATGATGCTTAAGTTCTCTGTGAATAACTGAGTTAAATTACACATAAAGCTTTCTGATACTGTAACCTGTTAAAGAAGAAAATATTTATCTCAACCATAACTTTTAACATTACATTGTTCTGTAGTCTGTTCATTGTACCTGGGACTGTTTAAACATCACAACCTGCTCCAGGAAGAAAAATCAGTCACAACCAGTATTCCCTCTAAGCTGAGCTAGTGTGAGCTACCTCACAGTTTTGTAGCCTCCAGCTAACACATTTTTGTCTTAGCTCAGGAAGGATGGCTCTGGAGCACACCAATTTATGCAGTAGCTAAATAGCTCACTCACAACTTTAATGCCAGTAGCTCACAAAGTAGATTTTTTGCTCACAAGACTCCACAGTTTAGAGGGAGCATTCCACTGCTAAAAAATTCCACAGTAAAAAATACCTCACAGTACCAAACCCACAATTCAATAGCTAAAATGAAGCTTTAAATACATTACCTTGCAGTACCTTTGATGAAGTGGAGTGAGAAGGTTTATATATAACATGCACAATTCCCCTGAAACTGTTCTATACCCTGCTTGTAATTTTCCCAGATGCGGCTGCCTGGTTGCCTACTGATAGAAGCAGAATGTTTGTCTAGATAATGCTTTGGTGTGATTCTACAAAGTAGACTGTGCATCTGTGTACCTGCCCTATAGAACTCTTCCTATTCTTTAACATTTGACAAATGAAAATAGGTACAGTTGATTTTTCATTATTTATTATCATTCATCAGAAATGAAATGGATTAGCACAAAGGTCCGAAGAAGAGGTGATTTTATACCCTGTTTTTCTCTACCTTAAGGAGTCTCAAAGCGGCATACAATTACCCTCCTTTCCTCTCCCCACAACAAGCACCTTGTGAAGTAGGTGGGGCTGAGAGACTTCTGGGAGAACTGTAACTGGCCCAAGGTCACCCAGCAGGCTTCATGTGGAGGAGTGGGGAATCAAACCCAATTCTCCAGAACAGAAGAATTCACCACTCTTAACCACTATACCACACTGGCTCAGAAATACAGCTTCTCAAATATTTAGCTATTTCTTCCCTTAAATATTAAATACTGATAAGAAACATCAATGGAATTTTCCCTTAAATATTAAATACTGATAAGAAACATCAATGGAATTTTATAGTACACACTAACACACACACATGAAGCTGCCTTATATGGAATCAAACCATTGGTCCATCAAGGTCTGTATTGTCTATTCAGACTGGCAGCAGCCTTCCAGGGCCTCAGGTAGAGGTCTTTCACATAATTTACTGCCTGGTCCTTTGAACTGGAGATGCCAGGGATTGAACCTTGGAACGGTCTGTATCCCAAGGAGATACTCTTCCACTGAACCACAGCCCTCCCCACATTTTCAGAATAAAGGATACCAATAGATATGGTGATAATTTTTAACTGGGCCATCCTTGGTTGATACTAGGGCTTCCAACGACCTGGAATAACAATATCCTGTCCCTTTAACAGAAGCTTAATGTATAGAAATGGGCAGGTGAAGCTTTTCATGGCATAGAGGTAAATAACATCCCATTAACTCTCTATTAAGGGGACAGGGCATTTTTTAAAATCTAGGTTGTTGGCAACCCTGTGTCTAATAGTAAAGACTAGTGATCTATTCTCTTTCCAAACCCTGCAACTCACCATTAACCACAATCTGTTACATGGATCTGAGTTTTAGTTCTCCTCCATATCCATTCTCTTCCCCCAGCATTCTTTTTAAGAACATAAGGAGAGCCCTTCTGGATCAGACTAGTGGTTCATCTAATCCAGCGTCCGGTCTCACAAGCAGTTTGCAATATACTGGGTTTGAGACGTGTAAAATGATCAGCTCATAGTTTGTTTGTGATCTCAGCTCAACTCTAAGACAACTCCAGCAAGGCCCTGCTTATATTCGATCAGACCAGTGGTTCATCTAATCCAGCGGCCAGTCTCACAAGTAGTTTGCAATATACTGGGTTTGAGACGTGTAAAGTGATCAGCACATAGTTTGTTTGTGATTTCAGCTCAACTCTAAGACAATTCCAGCAGGGCTTGGGCCCTGCTTATATTCCTGCAAAACACCCACCCACACACACACTCCCCGTGATGGGCTATTTACATTGCAACTTCTAGTCTATATAGGGTTACCAAGTACCTACCGTGAATCGGTGGGGGACACATGCTTTCCCACCGGAACATTCCTGCCTGTAACACACCCGCGTCGCACTATGCTGTTGCCCAGACGTGACGTCAGCACGCTGGGCACGTAGCCGGGCGACGCTCTGGCAAATGGGGCTGAAAACTCAATGGTACCATCGAGTTTTCAGCCCCATTGCTAGAGCGTCGCCCAGCTACATGTCTACATCACATCTGGGCAACAGCATAGTGCAGCATGTGTGTTTTCCCCGTGGGAATGTTCCTGCCAAGAACTATGTGTCCCCTGCCAATTCGTGGTAAGTACATGGTAGCCCTAAGTCTATAGGTCCGTTCCAGGATCCTAGCTCCCCACATCTGGGCAACAGCATAGTGCAGCATGTGTGTTTTCCCCGTGGGAATGTTCCTGCCAAGAACTATGTGTCCCCTGCCAATTCGTAGTAAGTACATGGCACTGGTATTCAGAGGTTTACTGCCTCTGAACGTGGAGGTTCCCTTTAGTTACCAGGGCTAGTAGCCGCTGATAGGTCTATCCTTCATGAAACCTGACACCCTTTTAAAGCTGTACATGTCTGTGGCCATCATTACATTGTCTGGCAGCGAATTCCAGATTTTAATCAATCGCTGTGTAAAGAAGTATTTTCTTTGGTCTGTCCTGAATCTACTGCCCATTAGCTTCATTGGATGCCTTTGAATTCTAGTATTTTGGAATAAGTAGGAAAATTTTCTCTTGGTTAATGCTCTCCACAGCATGCATAATTTTATAAACCTCTATCATGTCCTCCATTAGTTGTCTCTTTTCTAAACTAAAAAGTCCCAGACCTAATCATCTTGTTTGCTTTCTACTGTAGTTTTTCCAGCTTTCTTTTTGAGTTAGAGTGACCAGAACTGAATCCAGTATTCCAAATGAGACCGCACTGTAGATCCGTACAGGGACATAATAATACTGGCCATTTTATTTTCAACCCCTTTCTTAATAATCCCCAGCTCAGAGTTTGGCTTTTTCACCACTGCAGCACACTGTTGACACATTCATTAAGCGATCTACTATGACCCTGAGATCTTTTCCCCTCTCAGTCTCAGCAAGTTCAGACCCCATCAGCCTATACTTGAAGTTGGGATTTTTTAAATCCCAGTGTGCATCACTTTACACTTACCAACACTGAACTTCATTTGCCATATTGTTGTCCCACAGTCTTCATAATCAGCCTTGGTTTTCACCATCTTGAATAATTTTGTGTCAGCTGTAAACCAGACCACTACAGTACTCAACCATAGTTCCAGAATATGTATAAATAAATTAAACAGTGCCAGCCCCAATACCAATCATCATGGGATCCCACTGCTTACTACCCTCCATTATGAGAATTGTTCATTTATTCCTATTCTTTGTCTCCTGTCATCTAACCAATTTTTAATCCATAAAATGCCCTCCTGTCTTTCAGCTTTACCTTCTATTTTGTTCATCTTTCAAATCAATGGTAAACAATGGTAAAGGAAATTAGTGTTGTGTCCTGCCCTGTTGGCTGGAGCCCAATGTTTTTGCCCAACAGCAACAGGCTTCCTTAGATTTAATTCCAACTAATGCTTTTATAAAAGTATGCCTTATACGCTTCATTCATGACAAGGAATGATGAAGCTGGCATATTGAGTTAAAAGAATTACCCACAGGGAGACATCTTGTCTTGTCAATAATCAATTTTCCATATCATATGAGTTTAAAAACCCACTTTAGTTGAACCTATGTCGTCACTTTTAAGACATCTGAAGAATGATGTTAGATTGGGGTAGGCAACCCTTTTAGCCCAAGTGCTGAAATAAATGCTTGTGTTGTTGGTGTGCTGGCTGTAGAGATGGTCACAAACATAGAAGGCTTTAAGAAAGGGTTAGACCAGGGGTGTCAAACTCATTTGTTATGCAGGCCAGATTTGACATAAATGAGACCTTGTCGGGCCAGGCCATGTGTGTCATAAAATGTAATGCCAGGTAGCAGAAATATAAACTTTATAAAGGACACAAACACAAAGGGTGTTTTTTTACTTAAAATATAAACATGCTTAAAACAATAGCACTCTTGCAATATTTTGTTTATTTAACAGTGTCTGATAACTGACACCTCTTGCTCTGAATTGTTGCATCAAAATGTCTGTGCTGTTACAATCTTGAGTATGCTGTTCAGGTGTGTATCTGTAAGCTGCAAACCTACGATGACGCAGCAGCAGCAGAACTGGAAGAAGAAGCAGAAGACAGCTAGTTCCACTGCGGGTCGGATAGAAGTCCTCCGGGGGCCTGATCCGCCCCCCAGGCCGCATGTTTGACACCCCTGGGTTAGACAGATTTATGGAGTCCATCAGTGGCCATTAACCATGGTAAGTAAAGCGAACCTCCACATTCAGAGGCAGCGAATGTCTGAAATCTGGTGCTAGGTGTAATGTATTCAATGAGCTGCCTATTGAATGCATAGTGTTGTGAAACATCTATTTGAAGTGTTATGTTGAGCTTCGTCCTGGGCTAGGATCCAAATACAGCCAATCAGGTTACTAGCCTAGGAACTAACATCCAATCACTTCACAGCAAGCTCCCTGAGCGGGAACGCTTGTGATTGGTCTTTATTGGGACAACCTCATTGGTTGGTAATTGTACAGTGGGCGTGGCTATATTAGCCGGGAACGTTTAAAAGCAGGACAACTGCAATGGAAAAGCTGAACCGTTCTGTTCTGGCTATCTGATGTTGATCCGTGTTCGAGTTGTGTTTGAGTTGAAGAATAAAGTTGTGTTCTTGCTGAATCACTCTCTGACTGCTTTGTTAAGCGAGCGACTTAACACTAGGAGGCAGCATCAGGGAAAGGCCTTCATCTCTATGCCTTGTTTGTTGGCCTTGAGGGCAACTGTTTGGCCACTGTGAGAAACAGAATGCTGGACTAGATGGACCACTGGTCTGATACACCAGGGCTCTTGTGATGTTGTTATGACAACAGTGGTGGCCAGGAACATGACAGTTGTACTTGGCTAGACAACCTGGGAGCAAGCCAGTCCCCTAGAGAGGCAGCTAGTACAGGGTCCCCAGGGTGCTGCCCATGACCACCATGTAGGGTTGCCAGCTCCGAATTGGCAGCTGTACAGTTCCCGGAAGTGATGAGGGGCATAAGAACATAAGATGAGCCGTGCTGGATCAGACCAATTGTTCCTCTAGTCCAGCATCCTGTCTCACACAGTGGCCAACCAGTCCTCTGAACAGCCAGCAAGAGGGCACAGAGGCTAAGGCCTTCCCCTAATGTTGCCTCCTGGCTCTGGGATTCAGAAGATTAGTGCCTCTGAATGTGGAGGTTCCCCTCATTTACCATGGCTAGTAGCCATTTGATAGACTTGTCCTCCATGAATCTGTTTATTCCTGTGGCCATCACTACATTCTCTGTGTAAAGTAGTATTTCCTTTTGTCCTGGAGGTTTTGGGGGGATGGAGCCTGAGGAGGGCAAGGTTTGGGGAGAGGAGACTCTTCTGTGGGGTATAATGCCATACAGCTCATCTTCCACAGTGGCCATTTTCTCTTGGTAAAGTGATCTGTCACCTGGAGATCAGTTGAGATACCAGGAGAACTCTAGCCATCACCGAGAGGTTGGTAACCCTATGTCCTATCCAGATTTACTGACGACTGAGGGAGAGCTTATGCTCTGCTTTGTCTTTAATGAAACGACCTAAGAATTCCGGTAGCAATGGTTTATTTGCTTTGTTTATAGTATTTTGTCACAGAGACATAATTTGGCTTCTTTCCCCCCAGGGAGGGAATAGGACATCTTTTTTTTTGGCGTTCTGGAACAAAAAAGTGCCTAAAAATGATAAGTGGCTTCAAGCACAAGCATCTCCTTTCCCCAGGCCCCTTATGGGATGTTATCTTTATATAGATATTCAACAGGTACATTTTTTTCTCTGGATGTGATGGGGAGCACTTCGCCTTCCACCGGTCAGGCAGCAGTTAAAAGCAGAAGGGTCCTGCGGGGGGGGGGGGGGGGATCTCTTAGTGTAAATTATTAATCACTTGTATCACACTGAAAGAACTCCGGGTTTGCGCCGGCTCCCTCACATTAAAACGCAAGGATACTTTTACTGGCGCCGAAGTGATGTTCGGTCGAGTTTGGCAAATCGGTTCATAATTTTTCTTGAAAAGATGTGATCTGGCAACAGCCAAAAGGGGCGAATAAAGCACTGTCAGTAATTCGCCCTTGGCAAAAGTTTTGCGGTCAGAGCCCTAATCTCTCTCTCTCTCTTTAAATCAGGGGATTGGCTCGACCTCTTTCGTCCTCGCAAGGTAGTTTCCCCACTCTCCTTTTCCGTTTCGCGTTTTGCTCCACCTCGGCCACCATAGGCTCCGCAGAATCTGGCTGGCTGGGATCTGTCAGTGCGAGTGTTGCGCCAGAAGGAATATACAATCCCAGCAGGCTGGAGCTGGAGCGTGCAAGCGGCGGCGGCGGCGGCGGCAGCAACGGCAACATTGGTCGCCAGCCTGGAACTTGGCGAGAGGAAACAGCTGAGTGTGAAGGAGGTGGGGGAGAATCCGAGACTCTGCAACGAGCCCTCTGGGGAGGGGGTCTGGCAGTCTCCCCTGCACGGGCACCCCAGCTACTTGCAAGCCCTTTGCCGTCAATTTTGCTGAGTGTGGGTGAAATTGACTAGGGCTGAACGGTCCTTTCCCTATTCTCCCCCCCCCCCCCCGCGTTTTCCAATCTTTGAAAAAAAAAAAATAAAATATAAAAAGAAAACAAAAAGGAACCTGCAGGAGGAACTCCCGACCTTCCCTGCACTTTAAATCCTCTCCCTCCCTCCCTCGCTGTCGCTGCGGTCTTGATCCCTGCAAAGCGGCGACATTCCGGGTGGGAAGGGATGAGTAGGAGACTGAAAAGACGCTTTTAAATTCTGCGGTGGCTTTCTTCAAGAGAGGAAAAATCGGCTTCATGGACAGGCACTGGGGGAGAGATATTAAATCTCGTTTTTTCCCTTCCCCTCCGCAAAGTGCCGCTGCTTGTTCACCAAGGTAACAAAGATTGATCAACGCAGCGGTTTCCTTTTAAAATCACGTTTATTTGGCTTATTGTAGAAAACTCTCTTGATGGGTTGAATTGCACTGCATCACGGATTTCTCGGTCTTCGTTTGTGCAGAACGCTTTGAGAGGGTTTATGAACTTGCGGATTCAGGCGTTTCTCGGGTTCTTTCACTTGTAGGCAGTAAAAAAATCATTTAAAACTTCTGGTGGAAATTTGGGTAAATTTCTCTCTCAGTCAAAGGTGTGTGGGAGATATTGGGCCTGAAACATCTAACAAAACTGGGTGGCCATTATAGTTCTCTTAATAAATAACGAATGGGGGTGGGATCTTTAAAATAGTATTTAGATATGCTTTTGATTTAGAAAAGGTCCAGCACATTAAAGTATGGACCAAATGTGTGCTGGTTGATCTTAGAACTGTCAGAAGTATGTTCCTTGTTTACTGCTTGTCTATGCATCTGACTTCTGTTTCCTTTGTAATTTAAATACCACAATCATGCGTTATGTGTTATTACTCCACAATAAGCAGGGAAAGATGCTTTTCTTGGAAACTTGACAATGATTCTGCTATGAGACAAATCTCTACTGACTATGCCTTCTACAAGATGTCAAGATCTGGCTATTAGAATTATTATTTTTCTGTTGTGGAAAGGAATGGGCCGGTATTCTAAGTTTAAATCCTGATGTCTATAGTGTAAGACACATTGCATAACTTTTTGTGGTTGTGTAATGTCATCTTGAACCATAAATCCTCCTCACAAATTATGATGGGATTCTGGCCTTGATGTGTGGTGTCATTCATTCTCCATTTAAGATAAAGTTAAAATGTGCTTGAGGATGTCTATTGTTGACTCATGTTGTTCTTTCCTCTAAGGTCCATGTAGATCTGAGTCATTTGAACTGACAGAAGAGGAATTTGGAGTAACAATAATAATAAAGGTTACAACAACTGTGCCCTGAAGCAGAGGCCTTATGATGGTGAAGAGAGACTGCCTGGAATGTGGAGTCTCTGGAGAGAAATGTGAAAGGCAGCACTGACTGAGGCCTGGACTTCCCTGTTGTGTTGGCCGCTGGAGGAAGTAGTGCTTGGGGAGGGGGCAGTGCTTCCTCACCATAAGAGGCTATGATGTCCGTTGAAGGCTCCACAATAACAAGCAGAATAAAGAACCTGCTTCGATCTCCCTCGATCAAGCTGAGGAGGAGCAAGCCTGGGAGCAAGAGGGAAGACATCAGCTCCAAGGTGAGCTTTGGATGTGGACAATGTCTATTTTGTTGCCTAGGGTCTGGTTGGTTATTATAGTGGGAGAAGTGGCTTCAGTGCTGGGTCACAAATATCCCAGTATGATGGTGGCTGCTGTTTCTTCTTTCCTCAGGTATGTGTAAATACTAGCTGGAAAGGCAAGGTTGCTATTTGGTGGGGGGCACAAAAAGGTTGCTTTGCCCAAATTTGTATATGTGAGGAAGAACTGTTGGACCTGGAGCAGCACTGAAGCCATTATACTTATCTGGGCAACTGCAAATGAAGGTAGAAGATAACAGACCCCAGTCTTGCATGAGGAAAAGAAGAAATGGCTGCTTAGGTTAAAACAAAGCTTTTAAACTGTGTGTCCTCAGCATCTTGAACATTCCTTTCAGCCAAAGGAACAAGTGTATGATGAGAACAGTCACTCTTCAAAAACAAAGCTTTTAAACTGTGTGTCCTCAACATCTTGAACATTCCTTTCAGTCAAAGGAACAAGTGTATGTATGATGATCTATTGCTTTTAAAATGAGAACAGTCACTCTTCGATTCAAAAGCTGTTGCATACATATGACTGATTCATTATAATGAATAGGATTAGAAGTGTCTAGGAAATAATTCTTGAGAGGTTGCTGTCTGTCATTGTGCACATTTTCTTTCAATGCTTGCTGTTTTTTAAAGCTTGTAATAGTTTTATCATCAAAGGTTCCCCCCCCCTCCATGGTACCTTCCTCATAATAATATATGACAGACACCACGCCCTCCTTTAGAGGATGGGCGTGTTTGATATGTGTGGAAAATAAGGGGGGAGAGGAAATAAAGCAGGCTGTTAGGCTTGCCAGCCTCCAGGTGAGGCCTGGGGATCTCCTGGAACTTCAAGTGATCTCCAGATGACAGAGGTCAGTTCACCTGGAGTGAATGGCTGTTCTGGAAGGTGCACTCTATGGGATTATACCCTGCTAAAGTCCTTCCCCTCCCCAAACCCTGTCCTCCCCAGGCTCCTCCCACAAAATATCCAGAAATTTCCCAACCCAGAGGTGGCACCCCTACTGATCACCATGGTTAAAGTAGAGGCATGAGAGCTTGAATTCCTGAGTCCTTTTCTGTGACCAATCACATGATCCTGGAGGAAAAGCATAAACAAATGCCTCAGTGTCCCCATTTGTAAAATCAGTCTAACTGCATCTAATTATGCGTTATTATAACAAATACTTGCTTTAAAGTATCCTGACCTGCATGGGTAGATCATGACATGAGTTGCAAATGTCCTGTATTTAAGTTCCAGCACAAACTTGTGCATGCTTAGAAGTAAACCCCATTTAGATACATTAGTATTGCAGTCCTATGCAACCTTTGTGGGGGAGTGGGTAAGGTTTGGTTTGCAGAATTATTTCTGCAAAATGAAAAGGAGCAAAACTATGCTTATTGTGCCTGCTTGCTTTGAAGATGTACATTAGTCTAAGAAAAGAAAAAGAAAAAAAAGAACCCTCCCATTGATTAAGTGCCTCTCTTCCAAATAACCCCCTCTATTGTAGCCTGAAATTAAATTAGTGCTGCCAGAGTGCTGGTACAGTTTGCCTAATTTCATAAAGGAAATCATTCATCTATTTCATTAATTTAAATTTCTGTCATCTATCTGCTTGGTGTATTGTCTGATTGCAATATATGAGAAACCAAGGAAAATGGAGGCACTCCTTGATTTGTTCTTTCATACTGGTGATTGCCTGTCTCTAGGACAATAACCAGAGCTCAAAAGAGGTGGAAATTAGTATCTAGTTCCCTTCAGCATGAGCAAAATATATGTGTGCTAAGAAAGCATACAAAGTTACTTTATTTAATTAGCTTAATTAAGAGTTTGGAAATATTGTAGAATGTTTGTGATTAAGCAGCAAAAAGAATTTACAGTTGGCTAGGAATAAGCCCGAAGAGTTCAGCGTTAAGGGTGGACTGTGAACAGAAGCATACAACATCATCTGCGAGCTGAGGGATGTCTCCCCCCCCCCTCCTTCCTGAGCAACCACACTTGCCTCCTCTGCTAGATGATTTACTCACTGTATTTATATAATAATAATAATAATACATTTTGATTTATTGATCGCTCAATCAGGCAGAGCTGCTGGCTCTGAGTGATTTACAGTTACACGGTTTCACACAAGGGACTAACAATTTCATAGGGGTAAGGGAGGACAACATATAATTCTTTAAATCGCACACATTTTGCAGCCGACGGGGATTTTTGTTCAGCTGTAGGCTTCAGACGTGTTCCGGAGGCATTCACTTTTCGGCTTGGCTTGATGACGTTGGTTCTTCCTGGGCTGCTTTGAATCGTAGCGCCGCACTGCCACTGCCTGGCTGGATTGGCCCATTACAGGCTTCTTAATGCCAAAGAGGTCTTTTTATCAGACTTCCGAGCTTCCGAGCTGGACATTCCATTCACCAGCTAACACCTCCCCTACGGGGGTTTAGTGTGCCCACCCTCTCTAAGGAGTGGTACCCACTTTATCTACTCGCCAAAGCTTTCGAACCGCTGGGTGGATGGCGAGGCTGGTAGCTCACACCAGCACGGGCTAGAACTGACAGCAACTCTGTTCAGTTCAGATGTTAACCAGAGGATAAATCCTCTGTGCCACCGCTCCCCTTGTATACCATGCATATGCTAGTTTTCTGCCAATGTCCTCAACTGACACAAACAATGAACATCTGTCAAAGAAGAGTAAATAGAATGGATGGAGTTACATAGCATTGGCAGCTGGTGGTGATACATATTGCAGGAAGTTGCAGATAACTTGATATATATTATTTCACATATTTTAATTGTGTGCATATTTATATTTTGTAAGCTACCTTGGGCCTTGAAAGCCAGATTATAAATATTTCAAATAAATAAATTAATGAGAGATAAAGGTCCAAGCGAAAAGCTGAGCAAAGTGAAGCTATGGTTCTTCCTAGCTGTGGCAAGACTGGCTAAATGTGCTCTTTGGAAATTAAAGCTAGAATTCTTCAATTTTGTGGTGAGTGCAGCCTACCATGTACCAAAGGATGGTTTAGCACCTATGTATGTCATAGCTTATTTGGCTAAATGGTTATGGTGGGGGGGGTATTTTCCTTCCTTTCTCATGAATCTCTGGGTACAAAATGTGTAGCAAGTTAAAAAAATTAACTTATATCCCAGTTTTTATTTGAGGTTTTTTTCTTGCCATTTAGTTGGCTAATATACCGATCATGGTTTTACCAAGTTGCAACGTGGACATCCATATAAATGGCCACTTGGTGAGCCGTAGGTAAGCATTGCTGTTTTGGATTATGAGATTATTCTGTAATGCTTGATAATTCTGGTGAGAATTATGTGCTCTGGGACTGTGATGGGATAGCAGAAAATGCATTCTTGTAAAAATTACAGTTGACCTTCCTTCTGGTTCTGTCTGTTTGAAGCAAACTACCATATTTCAGTGGGAGAAAATTGATAATTCATTATTACTACTGGATCCCCTAGGAATATTCTCCCTATTTCTCACTGAGGTGGCAAACCTTAATCTGGCAGATTCCCTTCATCTTGCAGGTGGTGACTTCTGTGACTCAGTGTTCTTCCATATAAAAACAGTCTCCTTCATCCTCTGTGGCCTTCTAGAGTTCTCTAGTTCTCACCTTGACATCAGGTTTCTATGTAGGAAGATTTATTTATTTTTTAATCCCCGGAGGGATATTTTTTTATTTTGCAAGTGCTACAAAAACTACAAAGAAATATTAGGGAAGGGATTACAGCTAAGGATATAGAAAAGCAAACCACACTAAACTAAAACCCCAAGAGAAGGAGATCTTTTCACTGTTAGTAAAAAATGTTAGTACAGTTAGTTTTAGTATCACAATATACTTGTAGACGTTAGTTGTTATGAGAGAAGTCTCTGATCATCTTCTTCTTCACTTCAAAAGGCCATTTTCCAAGTCCTTCTGCCTCTACTTCGGCTTTCTGTCTCTAAAATCGTATACCACTCTGGCTGGTCCTGCATCCTTTTCTACCACAGAGTCCTCTTCCGTTCCCGAGATAGCAGGGTCACTAGACTTCATTTCTTCCTCTTTGGACTCTTCGTCTGTCCCCAGCTGACGTCTCAAAAATTCTTTAGCTTTAAAAGTGGAGTCTATCTTCTCTCTTCTATCATTGATCTTAAAGATGACACCCTCCGGAACCGCCCACCTGTACGATATCCCATTAGTTTGAAGGAAAGAAATTAAGTCCTTGTAATTTTTCCTCTTTTGTCTAATTTCAAATGGAATGTCCTTTAAGGTTTTGATGGTTACATTTCTCATTTTCAGTGGAGTTGCTGAAGTTGCTTTTAAAATGGCATCTCTGGTTTGTCTTCTTAAAAACCTGACCACTATTTCTCCAGGTAGGTTATTTTTTTTAATGTAATTGGAGTATGCCCTGTAGGCTGACTCCATTTCGTTTACCAGTTCATCCGCTGTTAAACCTATTACTGGAGTGATGATCTCACCAAGCACCCTCTTCAAGTCCAGCTTATGCCCGAAAGCCGCTCAGCGACTGGACCGTCGGGGCAGAGGGGAGCCTCAATTCTCCGGCATTACGCCATCGAAGAGGCTGGTAGACTTGGAAAATGGCCTTTTGAAGCAAAGAATAAGAAGATGATCATAGACTTCTCTCATGACAACTAACAAAATAACATACAAGAAGCGAATTGTTATAAGCAAGAACTCAACAAGTATATTGTGATAATAAAACTAATGGTACTAACATATTTACTAACAGTGAAAAGATATCCTCCTCTTGGGGTTTTAGTCTAGTGTGGTTTGCCTTTCTTTATCCCTAGTTGTAGTCCCTCCCCTATATTTCTTTGTAGTTTGTAGTATATGCAAAATAAAAAATATCCCTACGGGGATTAAAAAAAAGAAGACTTTGTAAATCAGTACCCCATAAATAAAGCCTTAAAACCCAGTCTGATGGGGATGGAGAATGCTCCAGAATTGATGGAACATTAAGAGCGTCTGCTATCGCTATTCCATAGACCGGAAGTCCCTAGGAAGAATATTTATGTGTAATGAAAGAGCACTAAATCACGTGGAATCTGAAATTGAAGATCCTAGATTTGGGATTATCACTTTCTAGTCAGATATTCTAATCCAATGTTTCTCAGGATTTAGGAAATTGTGTTAAAATTTATACTTGGCTAATAAAACACACTAGGTGACCCTGATCTAGTCATACTCTTATCCAAACATTTCTAAAAGGTTGTTCATAAAATGGGCAGGGGAAGCAATTGACATGTACATCATTCTAAACTCCTTGGATGGAAGGTGTGGTAGAAGCATAAATTGAATAAATGCTGGTTTTGTAAGGCTGAGGCAAGCATAAGTACTTTTATGCAAATTTATGTACACATGGCTTTAAAAAATCATTTACTTGACCCATGGAAACTGTAAATTCTAGTAACCCCGCCTCCCAAGAAAATACAAAACCAAACCTGCTTGAAAAAGTATGGTTGTCAGGTTATCACTGAAAGATACCACATTTGGTTTAATGGAACTGATTCAGCATTTGAGACTGCTGTGCCTCCACCCTATACCTTCCTTGTTCTGTTGCTCATTGTCTTCACTCAACTGAGAAGGAAGAGGGGTGAGTGACTTGAGTCTACAACTGAGTGATGGATGAAGGATCAACCTTTTCCCACTAAAGGTGCAATGTCCAGCTTGTGCTCTGGCAGCCCAAGTGAAAAGGGTACTCTTTACCAGATTGACACAGGCTGCGGTCACACGGAGCATTAGCCACGCTACAGAGACGAAAGTTAGGCGGATTTTCCGGGCACGATCACAGCGCCACATCTGGGAAGCGTAGAGCTCCCGTGGCGAACCCGAGGCTTCCCGTCGAAGATGCGGGGTAAAAAACTAGTACCTCCGAGGTACTAGTTTCCGGAAACCAAGGGGCAAGGGCCTGATCACATTTCCAGTGGTAGGTCGTGGCATTCGGCGCCCGCCCATGTCCCGTCGCTAAAAGGTTTTTTTCCCCAAGTCTCCACGGGATGCGCACAAGCACCCAACGGCGCATGCGCACACTTCATTTAAAAACAAACAACACAGCCCCCTCCTCTTTTCCGTACCCCCCTACTCCTGGCTCGGCTTGCTTGAGACGAACTCTGCACCGGGCGGCGGAGGGGGAGGTGCAGGGGGGCGTGGCGGGAGGGCGGCCTGGCTGAAGCTCCTCCTGGAAGGGACCAGACGGAGGACACAGTTTGCATTCCTCTGCAGCCCTGGAAGGGGTTAAACCTGTGGAGCTTTTGGCTAGAGAGGCTGCTTCTTTGCCGCACGGCAGGATTGTCCTGTGATCGGCACCTCCCCCCTAACCACGGGACCTCGATGGGACCTCTGCGGGACGTATGATCGCGCAGCCGTATGTTATTTTGCTCTGGGGCAAACAGCCATGCTTCCCCCCCGCGTTTTCCTGCCCGTGTGACCGGGGCCCTAATTCAGCGAAAGGTTACTAAATTGCAAGCAGATTGTGACCTGGGTGGCTGTGCTTTTATGTGGAAAAGAACAACAGTGGCTAAATTCTGGTTTCAGGAGAAAGAATGTGGTTCGTTCTTCTCAGGCCAGAAAGATGCCCTTTAGGCTCGATTAATCTCAGTTTAGATCTGGAACCAGTGTGTGTATGTTTTCTCTCTTTGTGTTCTAGTGCTGTGGCTTGTTTAAAAAAGGGTGCTGAGTTGCTTCCTAATTAATGACCAGGGCTGTGATGGCAAACGTCCCAGTCAGTGTGGTACATCCTTTGTCTCCAAGAGGTTTTCTGGAAGATGATTAGAGAAACCTGTATGCGGGAGGCAGGGAAGGAAGATGAAGAGCTATAGTGTTGCCAGCTGGCTTCTGTCCAGAGTACTCTTTACAGGATTATAGTCTAGAAGTGGACAGGCTAGAAGAGGCCTGCTCATCTGAAACCAGTTTAAGCAGAACTTGCTAATAACTTCGGTGCAACAATAATTTTGCAGGACGGGTGTATAAATCTGTGTGACTCCAGATAGAAAGCATACAAGAAACGGATGTTGGAGTGTCAAAGTCTGCAAAGTATTTTTGCTTCAAGCAATTCTATATTCTCTAGAAAATCTAATGTTCTTGAGTTCAATATTACGTGAACTACTACAGAAACACTGGGCTTGGTATAGGCAAATTCTTTAAAGCCACATCTAAGGGTGTGATATTTAGCTTTCGTTTTGACCAGAGCAGGATTAGACTAAATTACACAGTAAGGGTCAAACGCTTACTTTTGGATATATTCAAAATTAAGTTGCAAAACAACAACAACCCCCCCCAGCCAAAGCAAAAACAGTGTATAGTAAGAGCATCTGTGGTTACTTTTTGTATTCTATGCTAACTATAGTAATATTATTGACACAGTTCAAACAGACACTCTCCATCTTTAAAACCAGGGATCTGGGGTCTCTACACAGCTAGTTTATGGATAAGTATTTGGGTGGAGTTAATTGTTAGCAGAACTCCACAGTCCCTCCCAACTCCCATACAGCAGAAAGTTAAATAAGCTGGAAGGGAAGACTGAGTACATTAAAATGATAATACCATTCAGTGTGATGCTAGTGTCTGAGAAGTCAAATTACAGATAGCAGTATGATTTTTGTTATAGTGATTCCTGGGTTATTCCAGTTAAGAAGCCCTGATTTTCAGAGTGAAACTCCAATGGCGGAAAATAAAGGTAATATATTTGAGTTAATGGAAGATGAATAAGTAAATGAAATCTCTTGGCAAGACCCAGATTTGTACCCTCAATTTTAAACTTTTGTATTAAAAGGCATTCCTTCATGGAAATAATTAACTCTGTTCTTACCACTGAATCTGTTCATCAGCAGCCTTGTTTTTAGGTCCTTATTGGGACATTTATGGTTCTCTCAAATGTTTAATATTATTTTGAATTAAGTCCTTAAATTGCTTCATTCCCTTATTTATTTATATGAATAATTGAATTCAAAGTACCAGAGTAAATTCTGGGTCAGAAAGCAAGGAAATATATCCTCAGTTATGAGAGCTATTGATTCTGGGCCATGTAACCAGTGATCTAAAGATTAAGGCTTTGGTATTCAGATTGAGAAGTGAGTGGAGATAATGTAGAGGCTGATGTTAACAGTGCCATTCTGGTTGCCAACCTCCAGCTGGGGCCAGGAGATCTCTTGGAATTATGACTGATCTCCAGAGAACAGTGATGAGTTCCCCTGGAGAAAATGGCTGCTTTGGAGAGTAGATTCTATGGCATTACACCCTGCTGAGGACCCTGCCATCCCCAGGTTTCACCCCCAAAATCTCCAGGAATTTCCCAACCTGAAGTTGGCAACCCTAAGCCAGAGTTACCACCTAAATCAGTGGGTTTAAAGGGTGTAACTCTGCTTAGGGATAACACTGCAAGTGTGTGGAAATGTTGTCATGGAGATAGCTGGTACCTCTCAGAATGGAAGGCTGAAGGAGGGAGAGATGTATAGATTAATTTTGTAGGTGGCCATAAATAATGGGTATGAGTCTCCTGTATTTACTCAAATGCAAAACTAGATTTCCCCCCACAAGTATGCCATTAAAAAGGGTGTGTGTGTCTTGCATTCTCATATAGGTTACAGTTATTTCCATTTTTTGTGTGTGTGTGTGCATAAGATTTTTTAAGGGGTTATCATTCTCATATAGGTTACAGTTATTTCCAATAATATTTTGTTTGTTTGTGTGCATAAGATTTTTTAAGGGGTTCTCTTATGTTTGGTGTCATCTTTTGAGTAAATATGGTAAGTGGTGGTCTTCCCATTGAAGAATGAATATCAGTGAGAATCATGCTGGGCAGTGAGGACAATCTGACAGTTGAAATGAGGAAAGACCTGCTTAGTGGATGGAGAACTTGAATGAGCAGCTTAAAGAAGTAAATTAACAAATGATTTGTTGGATTTGTTTTTTTCTATCAGATGGCTTTTAGAAGCTAAAGATATTAGTGCTTGTTGTTCATGAAATCATGTTTCTTTGAATTTTGAAGAATGGCTTTTACCAGAAGACTATACTTATCTCTGTATTGTTTAAAAACGGCACATATAACCCTTATAGTTGTGTGATGAGCACAATGGTGCTTATAATTCCTCTACACTTGTAGGGGACTTGGAAATACAGTACCTTAAAGAAAATTTTGTTTTGACTGGAGTGGAATCATACTTTCTGCATAGTATACAAGTGGTTGGGACAAAAATCACTTGGACCGCACTACCTTTATGCCAGCCAAAGAGAATGGTGGTGTTAGCTAACAGCTTGGATCCAAAAAGCATGAATAATGCAGATACACTGGGTCATCTGCCACCTGAGACAAAGGATAAATCATTTGTTTCTTTTTTGAATAGTTACTCATAACAATTTAGCCTTAATGTTTCTTTTGTGTAAGGTGATTCCTCTACAGCCATGGGCTTCTTTGTGTAACAGCTAGGTTTGCTGGTGGATCCTATGGTATACATGGTTTTCTTACTATCAAATATGTCAAAATATGTCTTGCATAGCTTTCGTTTCTCATGGGCTTATAGTGTCAGACTGGCTCAGCATGAATTCTGCAGGAGTTGTTAAAGTAAATTAACCTATATATTTTTTCCAGATCTTTGTCTTCTGCATGACATCAAGGAATGTTTGTCATTCTGGGCTGTTTGCTCTGCTACTTAATTCTTATAACCATCCTCACATTGCTGTAAGATGCTTCCTATAACCAGAGCTGCTTCCGAGGCAGCATCCTGATTTTGCTCTCTTTCTGTCTCCAGGATGGGGATGATAATTTCACCCGATAATCCCTCTATGGCACTGCTTGTCCCTGTCACCCTTGAACGGTTGAGATGTACTTTGTTTACATCACTGGGGGGTGGGGGTGGCTGAGGGCAGGAGGCAGGGATGTACAGAGAGGGAGAAGGCCAGGTGAGAAGATACGGGTGTCTGTCTGAAAACAGACTACAATCTGTGTTTTGCTTCTTATATCTAGTTTATGTTCTGGCTCTTATGTCTCCTCTGTTCAAAAATATTTAAGAATTTAGATGTGAGGAAGGGTTAAATTAGATGGATTCAGGGGATAAGTATCTGGCAGTCAGAAGTGTACCTACCTTTTGGGACTGTTGGTTAGTTCTAAGATAAGGCACTTAGCCTGAGGAAGCCATTTTCTGCACAGCTATATATCTTGACTGCATTATAGCACTGTAGAACATTAGGTGACTTTTTAAAATTAATATGCTTCAATACAGATCTTTAAGCCAAGGACATTCAGCTTAGCTTTGGTTATTCTTCAGAATCTGGTGATTGTGTTACTTAAGATAGTGGCACCTCAGTGGTGGCTTCTTAATAGTGTGGAAAGAAAAAAACCTACGTCAGTGTAGATTCTGTCTCTGGGACAGGAATTTATGTAACATAAAATCTTTCCTCCATCCTAAAAACTGTCTTCCTTACTTTGTCTCTTTGACCATTGTGTTTTTTTCTGAGTGGCTTTCTGTGGAAGACTTTAGATTGAATTAAAGAAAGGCCACCCTAGTCAGTTCAGCGTATTAGAGTGAATGTCCGTAGCATACTTAACTATCCCATGCTACTTTATGATCACAACAAAGGGTTTGAAAACATTTGAATCCATGCAATGTGACTTAAATGCTCACATTAGGTACTGACAAATTTTCTTTGGCTCTAGGAGGCAGGCCAAAAATTCAGGAGCCATACTCGTACTCATTTTACATCCTTCAGGGTTTTGTGTTTTAATTACCAATTTTTAAAATCATTGCTACCACAAAACTTAATCCTAACCTTTTCACAGTTCCTCATAACCATATTAAAGCTATGAGAAAAGTGTTGCAGTATGTAAATAATTATAGTGGTAACCCTGGTTGTCATCACCCCAACAAAAAGCTAGTCCTGGCTTGCCTTCTCCTTAATTGCTTGTAATTCCATTATTGCTTTAAAAAGATCAATTTAATTGAATATGGGAGTCAGTGTAGAAAGCAACTGCCTAAAATATTCCCAGTAGTCATGTATGGCTGCGAGAGTTGGACTATAAGGAAGGCCGAGCGCCGAAGAATAGATTCTTTTGAACTATGGTGCTGGAGAAGACTCTTGAAGAGTCCCTTGGACTGCAAGAAGATCAAATCAGTCAATCCTAAAAGAAATCAACCCTGACTGTTCCCTGGAAGGCCAGATAATGAAACTGAAGCTCAAATACTTTGGCCACCAAATGAGAAGGGAGCACTCACTGGAGAAGACCCTGATGCTGGGAAAGATTGAAGGTCAAAGAAGACGGGGACGGCAAAGGATGAGATGGTTAGACAGTGTCACTGGTGCAACGAACATGAAATTGAGCCAACTTCAGAGGACGGCGGAAGACAGGAAGGCCTGGCGTGATCTGGTCCATGGGGTCGCGAAGAGTCGGACTCGACTGTGCGACTGAATAAAAAAAAAAGAATTTATCTACCACAATTGAGTGGTGTAAAGTAAAAAAAAGAATTTATCTACCACAATTGACTGGTGTAAAGTTAACTTTATGTGTAAGCACTAGTGGACTCTAGTGTTGAAGCGTGATTGTTTGTCCTTGTCTCACTGGCTGCCTAGGAGTGTGTTTGGGGGAACAGAATGGTGAAGAGGATGGTGCCATGATCAATAAGGTAAAGAGTTGGGGAAGATGTAGAGGTTGGCGAAGAACAGGCCAAGGAAGGGATATAAGTAATTTGTGGGCTGTTTCCCCTTCTTCTAGCCAGGATGATGCTGGTGACCATATCAACATCCCACTGGGCTATAATATCTTGCTTTTAAATGCTAGGTCAGTCACAGGCAAAATAGTAGCCGTCTAGGATTTAATTCTGGATGAAGGGATGACCTGGCATGCATCACTGAGACCTGGCTGGGGGGAAGAGTTAACCTCTGCCAGCTATCCCTCAGGGATATGCAGTGCTACATCAGGACAGGCCTGGTGGATGGGGAGGAGGTTTCTATGTAGTCTATCAGGATTCTATCCCTGTGGCTCAATGCCCTGCTTAGGTCTTGGGCATCCTAAGTGCCTTCTGTCATCTCAAAGAGAGAGCTGGGGCAGCCTCTTGAGTTACTGAGGGCTGTGGGTGAAAAAAAGACTAGAGAGATGGCTAGATTGACAGGAGAAAGTCATGACAAGTCCAACAAGGCATAGGTTAGAGTTCATTTTAAAGTTTACCCGTAGTGATGATGTGACTAAAGAAACCATATTTCTCTGCCACATTGCGTCTGCATAGAATAGACCTGTGGAACATTTTGTGGTGGTTTCAGTCCTACCTTGGAAGTAGGTTTCATAGTGTGGTGCTGGGGGACTGCTGCTGGGTCCCTTGGCCTCTGGTCTGTAGGGTCCCTCAAGGTTCCATCTTGGCCCCCATGCTCTTTAACATCTACAGGAAGCTGCTGGGAAAGGTTCGCTTGAGATTTGGGCTGAGTTGCCACAGATATGTGGATGATACTTTGCTCTATCTTGTGCTTTTAGCAGATCCCAAAGAGGTTGTGGCAAGTGTGAACAGGTGCCAGGAGGCAGTTTGGGGATGGATGGCAGGGTTGCCAACTTCCAGGTGGTGGCTGGAGATCTCCTGGGATTACAACTGATCTCCAGGCAACAGAAATCAGTTCACCTGCAGAAAATGGCCACTTTGGAAGGTGGATTCTATGGCATTATACCCCATTGAAGTCCCTCCTCAAACCCTGCCATCCTCAGGCCCCACCCCACTAATCTCCAGGTATTCCCCAATCTGGCGTCGGCAACCCTGCCATCCATTGGAGTTGGCTAATAAACTGAAACGGAATCCTGACAAAACAGAGGTGTTACTGTTGAGTGGAGAATCTGATCCAGGATTTATGGTGTAGCCCATTCTAAATGGGGTAGCCCTGCCCTTAAAGGAGCAGGTTTGTAACTTGGTGGTGCTGCTGGACCTGGGCCTCCTGTTGGATAACCTGCGGCCTGGGGTGTCTTTCACCAGCTCTGTCTGGTGAGCCTGCTGCAGCCCATCCTGAACAGGAAAGAACCTGCCACTGCAGTACATGCCCTGGTAATTAGATTAGATTACTGCATGGAGCTGCCCTCAAAGACTTGTCTGGCAGCTGCAGTTGGTACAGAACACTGATTGGAGTGGGTCATAGGAACCATATTACTCCAGTCTTGTTCTGTCTGCATTGGCTCCCAATAAGCTTCCCGGCCCACTTCAAGGTGCTTTAGGGTCTTTTAAAGCCTACTCACATATGAACCTTCTGGACCACTCACGTCATTTTTGGAGGCCCTGCTTCAGTTGCCCCTGCCATCTGAGGCTAGGAGGGTGAGAAGGGCTTTTTCAGTCACAATGTGGACTCTTTGGAACTCCCTTCCAGGGACATTAATGTTTCTCTCTCTATTGTTGTCTTCTGCCAGTGGGTGAAGACTGCCAGTCTAGTGTAGTGGTTAAGTGCGCGGACTCTAATCTGCAAGAACCGGGTTTGATTCCTCACTCCTCCACTTGCAGCTGCTGGATGACCTTGGGGAAGCCATAGTTCTGCCACAGCTGTTCTCTCAAGGACAGCTGTTCTCTCAAGGACAGTTCTGGAAAGAGCTCTCTCAAACCCACCTAGTACCTCACAGGGTGTCTCTTGTGGGGAGGGTAAAGGTAAGGAGTTTGTAAGCCGCTCTGAGACTCCAAGTGAAGGGCGGGGTATAAATCCAATCTCTTATCTTCTCCTTCTCCTTTTTTGTTTGTTTGGCATTTGCGTTACCAACTCTTGTTAGCCCTTCTCCCCGTTCATATGTTTTTATGGGTTTGGATGTTTTTGTGTTATTTTTAAATTTTATATATTTTTATATATTTATTTTCAATGTTTTTAATATCTCAAATGTTTCGGTATTTTGTTTTAACGTTCACTCACTGGGGGACCCCGAATTGGGTAGAAAGATGGCATCGAATTTTTTAAATAAATGAAATGAACAAGGAATGACAAGAACTTCATGCACATTTATTTATTTTTATGTTCTACAATGGAACATTTTGATATGAGAAATAAGGTTAGGGTTGGTTCCAGCCATCTTTTTTAGTTCACTTAATCTTGGCCAATATCTTCCCTTATAATAGCCCCTTTTCCCCATGGCTTTTGTCCATGCAGGTCCCATGTATAAAATTTGGAATCTGAAGAGAAACCAGAGTATGTATAAAATTTTTGGTGGTCAAAGGGACCCCCCTCCCCAAATAATAGAAGATTATGTCCCTCCAAATAATAGAAGCACCACTTGTAGCTTTAAGAAATGATTGCCCTCAATGGTATTTGGTGGGTATTGCCAGCCTTCAAGCAATGGTTTCTGTCAGTAAAAGGCCGGAGAAGGAAGTATGGCATTGTCCAGGGCTGTATTGGTTTTTGAGGGATGACTCATCGGGGTCAGACCCTCCAGCAATCACTGGGCAACTTGCTACCATGCAACTTGCTTGATTTGCTCAGGACTGGCTGCTTGTTACTGTACAGCAGCCACCCAATGAAAGCCAGTGTGGTGTAGTGGTTAGAGTTTCACAGTAGCATTTGGGAGACCCAAATCTAAATCCCCACTCTGCCATGGAAGGTCACTGGGTAACTTTAAACCAGTTACACATTCTCAGAGTTATTATGAGGATAAAATGGAGGCGAGAAGAATGATGTAAGCTGCTTTAGGTCACCATTGTGGAGAAAGGCAGGGTATTAATCAAGTAAATATAGCTGAAGAAGGCTGGCAGATGAAAGGTAGGCTGGTTGGTGGTTAGGAAGTAGAGAAGAGAACAGGGAACTGTGAGGATATGGAGGTTGCCAGGAAGAGGGAAAGAAGAAATAATGTGGGGAAGGGGATACCCACAAGTTCTTGAGGGTCCCCCACTTGTAGAACTATTGAATATCTAACACTATAATCCTATGAATCCTCTAGATTAAGACCTCTGAAAGCAATGGGTACAGACGCCACAAGTTCTTGAGGGTCCCCCACTTGTTGAACTATTGAATATCTAACACTGTAATCCTATAAATCCTCTAGATTAAGACTTCTGAAATCAACGGGTACAGACTGAAGTGACGCTGCATAGTATTACACTATAAATCTCTCAGTGCTTTTAAAAATCTGAATTGCCTGAACACACTGTAACCTTGCTAGCATTTTCAGTGCAGAAGAAGCTATAGATGACAAATGTTAGATCTCCCTTCTGCATGTTGTTTTAAATGTGTTTCTTGTAATTAATTCTCAGTAGGAAGCAGTTGGCAATATTTTAAGAATGTCTTCCTTGCCAAAAGCTTAAATTGTTGCTGCTTTCTCCTGTGCTTAGTCTTCATGATTGTGTCATCTGTTAGTGGAGGGATTGGAATCATATAGGCAATGGAACCGTATCATCTTTGTACTAAATATGATCTAAAACAAGTGGCAAGTTTAGACTTGAATTGGAATGCGTCACCAGTACAAGTGACTGAACATTCTGTTTAGGCCTTGCCCTTAAATAATTTTTTAAAAAATCTTCCAGCTAATTTAATACCTTTTAGTTTAAGATTCTACTTAATTTTTCATAAAATTGTCTCACAACCCTGCCCATAATGTCAGAAGCTCCACAGAAAGCCTGGGAATATATTTCAAAATTAATGTAAGTGAAGTCATGTGCTTGCAATGAGATGTAGGAGTTCCAAAGGACCACTTCAACATTTGTTATGTGTCCAGTGCAATAAGTTTCTTTCATGAAGTAGTACTATACAGGACATCGACATGGATTTTTCATTCCAGGATAGCATGTATTTTTTTCCACATGTCACCTCTAGAGAGGGGAACGATCTTGGAATTGGCTTGGATACTTCTGGTTTTGCTTGTGTAACTGGTTACTGTTTCCAGCAGGCTTTAAAGAACCAGGGAAACTCCCTAGTTTGTGTATCATCTATTGTTGCCTTAAGGTTTGTTGGCAAGAGCTGGGAGCATTTTCTCTTCTGATCAAGATTTATATTGGCACCTAGGGCGTGGCCTTGCTCTGGTAGAAGCAACGTGGGGCAACCTAGGTAGCATGTTCTGTGGAGAATGAAACATAAACGCCTCTGTAAGCTTTCAGGAATCCTGGTACAATGCTACAAGGAGATGGAAATCAAGGGCTTGGAGCATGTTATTTTTGTACTACTTGCCGCTGGGGGTTATTTGTGTCTGGGTGCTTGTGTCCTGGGGGGAAGAGCAGAATCATTATTCAGTGATGATCAGGGTAAACTTAGAAGCAGTTAGGACAGGAAGAAAGACTTAGAAATAAAATCCATTTAGAAAATGGCAAGGCAGATGATTTTTCCTTTTCTCAGGAAGTACTCATTCTCCTGGAAAAGGTTAGGCAAGACCTTAAAGTGGTCAGCCTTCCGAAAGCTGGAAAATGCATGCATTGCAAATCCCTGGAAAGAATGTGTGTTTAGCTTACATTCAGAGGCTTCTCTGCCTGCTTACATATACTTCCTCTCTCTGCTGCTCACTGTGCTTTAACTTAAGAGCACTTTTAGCAACATCCCCCAATAAGGAAAAAGCTGTAAAAGGCTAAACAGCAGCTAAAGATCATAGATAATATATAAACAGAGCTCTTGCTTTTTGAGTTGATGGTGATAAAGTAGAACTTGAGTCGGTTAAAAACACACACACACCATTTGTAGGGATGGTGTTGCTGCTTTCTCAAGGCTGAGTTTCTTGGTGCTCCAGTAACATTTGCATAACTGAGCCATGCTGGGATCATGGGGGGTTAATACTAGTCAGGGTAAGGAAAAGTTTGGCTGTACCCCTGTGATCCTAGGAATTGCAACAGCATTCAGTGGGGAGGGATGCAATCATGAACACCCAGGTCTTTTGTTTATTTTGCAATTAACGCTAACTTGCTAGATAAATTTTCTTTCTAGGGAAGAAACCTACTCACAGCTGTTGATTAAATAACCCAACCACAAATAGTACTTTTTCTCAAATGCTTTTTCTAAAATAGATGTCTATCAGGCACTCTATTCCTATAACCGTGTCTTCTGTTGTTGCTTAATCTCATGTTGTGGTTTTATTGTGTTTTGAAAGATTGTGAGCCCTTGGGTCTACTGAAGTGGCTGCAAATTGTGAGATATACATTTGAGAGAGAAACTGATGAGACTTGTTCCTCCTTGTAGTATCTTAGGGTTGCCACCCTCCAGGTGGAGCCTGGAGATCTCCCACTTTTACAACTGACCTCCAGCTGATCAGCTCCCCTGGAGCTGCTTTGAACGGTGGACTCTATGGCATTGTACCATCCTGAGGCCCCTCCCCTCCCTGAACCCCACTCTCTCCTGGAACCAATGTTCCCTCTAAGCTGTGGAATCTTGTGAGCAAAAATTCTACTTTGTGAGCTACTGGCATTAAAGTTGTGAGCGAGCCATTTGGCTACTGCATAAATTAGTGTGCTCTGGAGCCCTCCTTCCTGAGCGAAGGCAAAAATGTATGAGCTGGAGGCTAAAAAACTGTGAGCTAGCTCACACTAACTCAGCTTAGAGAGAACACTGCCTGGAACCACCCCCCAAAGTCTCCAGGTATTTTCTAACCCAGACCAGGCAACCCTATAGTGTCTCCTGTAAACCAGCTTCTAACTCCAATTTCTGTTTTTCTTCAAAGCCCCTGCCACAAAGTAGTGAGTGAAACTTGGGTTCTGTCTGCTGACTTTTGTTTGGAAGGTCCTTGATTTGGAGCTGTTCCTGTCTAAAAGCAAGGACACTTCTGCACAAGACTTTCAGGGGAAATGGCTGAAGTAGTTTGCCACATCTTTGCAGTCAGATTTGGAGAATTTTGCTCTGCTATTTTGTATTAGAGGAAGTAGAAGAAAGCACTTTCATCCCACTCAGCTAAATACTTTCTTCTGTGTCTGGCTTGGCTGTCTGGAGGCCAGTAACTTCTTAGGAAGAGCTGTGGGTTACATTTGGGAAAGTGCTGGATATGTATGCCTTCAAACGAATGCAAATTGGAATATTTATCTGAAATATTTGTATTCTGTCTTTCTCACTATAAGGTTACCAACCTAAAGGTGGGACCTGGAGTTCTCCTGAACTTACAACTAACCTCCAAACTGCAGATATCAGTTTCTTTGGAGGAAATAGCATCTTTGGAGGGTAGACTCCATTGTATATGACAGAGTGATGGATTGTGATAAGGATAAGGATTGTGTTTGTATTTATGTTTTGTTATGGCCAATGGCTAATACAATAAACTTGATGATGATATGACAGAGTCTAAGAGACGGAAGTCCTAAAGCAGAGGTGTTTAACTCAATTGTTATGAGGGCCGGATCTGGCATAAATGTTATTTTGTCGGGCTGGGCCATGTGTGCCATAAAATGTAATGTTAGGTACTGGAGAGAGAAACTGTATAAAGGACAGCAGCTGGTAAACTCCCAGTTAGTGTGTCCTCACTGCAAGGGCTCCTGGGCTGGGAGGGAAGTGCAAAGGAAAACCCAAATGGGTGGACTGGAGAGCCAGCGGTGCAGCACTGCAGATGCTCCCACACTGCTTGACTGCTGCAGATGAGGTCGTTCCACCATGCTGAAGCCACAATCTGAGTGGCTCTTGCTCGTGGGCTGCAAAAGAGCCCTGGAGGAGCTGGTTCCGGCCCCAGACCTTTTGTTTGTGGTTGGAGGGTGTGTGTCTTCCCTCCCTCCTTTCTGCTGGGGTGGCTCCCTGAGGCCAGCAGAATGGAAGGGGGTGAGGAGATCTTGCAAAAGCCATTTGAAGGGAATATTATCTTTAAGTGGCTTTTGCAAGCAGCACTGCACCCAAGTGAAGTCCAGTTGGCAAAGGGGTTAACTTGCTGCTTGGACTTCACTCTTGCATGACACCCACTTGCAAAAACCATTTAAAGTGAATGCTTGGAAGTGGGGGCTGGGGGGGGAGCAAAAGGGATCGCTGAAATGGCTTGCATCTATTTCAGCCTAACAGCTGATGGGCACACCAGCCCCATTGTTATTTATTTATTTATATTTATTTATTTCTCAAATTTCTACTCCACCCTCCCAGCCAAAACCGGCTCAGGGCAGCTTACATAAAAACAGATAAATTACATAAAACAAATAAGTTACATTAAAACATGGATAGCAATTAAAACAGTTCAACCGTAATAAATTGCTAGTTGCTAGTGTTAAGCTGCAGTGGATGCAAGCCATTTCAGCAATCCCTTTCACTCCCTCCCTGCTTCCCAACACGAACCCCATGAACCTCCGAAAACCACATGGAGGGTCATGGATAGGGATGGGCACAAACAAGCTGTGTTTGTCATGAAATTAGGTTTATGATGAGGTTTGTGCTCATCTCTAGTAACTGAGTAATGGCTAAGAGGAGGTTTGTTGGCTTTGCTCAAAAAAGTATGAAAAATTCCCTCCCTAATGCAGTTTATCTTTGGGAAAATATTTATTTATTGATCCAGATAAAGTTCTGTTTTTGTGGAGATTAGTGTGAGAATTGCCTCTAAATTCAGATGAACCCAGACCTCAGCAGTTGAAGGGAAATATTGGCTTCAGGTTACATGTTTTTACATTTTAAAATATTAATTCAAAGTTTATGATCTGTGATTGCACTCAACTGTGTTGTGTGACCATTCAGTTGGTGATCAACGCTTCATCAGTAATATTCCCAAATGGCAAAGAGCTGAGTGTTAGTAAATAAATGTATAAAGCTGTTTGGGGGTCAGAGTAGAAATCTGTCAGTGACGTGCAGCTGCCAAGCAACGCCGGGTTCCTTGGTTTGTTGTTCCTACAAGGGGGTGTCACCGAAGCAGTTTCCTAGCTGAGCTGCAGAAGTAACGGCCTTTACGTGAAGCTATTTCCAACTACTGTGGTCTCAATGTATGTGCTCCAGTGTAGAATTACATCTGGCTGGAAATAAACTCAGGGCCTCTTTGTTTCTTTAACTGTTGACAATAGCTTTGTTACATTAGTGTTGGTTGGTGCAGATTTCTTTCTTTGGGAAAGAAGAGTGGAAGGGCTGAAATCTTTGAAAAACTTTCACAGTGGTCTTTGTGATGCAGCATCTAATTGCTGTGGGTTCCTCCTTTGAAAGATGTAAAAACCTGAGAATGCATCCTGCCGTTTTTTAAAGGAAAAATTGTTTTGTAAATGGCATGGTTCTATAGAGACAGCATGTCTTTTCTTAGTGTTATAGTTTCATGACTGGCTTGTGAGGCCTTTTCTGCCTTTGTGGCACTAAACAGCATGCGACAAACCCTGAAGTAATGCTTTAATTTTATGTGGAGTTGACTCTGGGCTGGTAGCTATGTCTACAACTACATGAGGGAGAAAAATCAAGCCTTGCCATAACTGCTACTCTTTTCTGCTGTTGCAAATGCTAACCCTAGGGTTGCCAGGTTCCTCCTGGCAACTGGCAGGGGATGGGGGGACTTACTGGGGGTGGGAGGGAGGCCCAGGCTATGTTGCCAGCGATGTGGTGATCTCACTTCCGGCATGTACCAGAAGTGATGTCATCATGTTGGGACATCCTGGCGACTCTCTGTTATTTGGGCAGAAACTCTATGGTAAAAATGGCTTCTACCATAGGGTTTTTGCCCAAATACCAGAGTGTCGTCTGGATGTTGCCAACTTGATGTCACTTCTGGTACATGCCAGAAGTGACATTGCCATGCTGCCGGCAACAGAGCCTAGGCCTTTCTTCTGGTAAGTCCCCCTGCCAGCCAGCTGATTGGCAGTGGGAGGCAGGGCCCAGCGTTAGGGGATCTCCCGCTTCCAGTAGGGGCTGGCAACCTTAGCTAACCCAAATAGGAGAATTGGTGGTTCATTGTCATGTCTTCTGTGCAATCCCATATGGGATCTGTGCATGCACAGGCCTACCACGGATGTTCCAAAACCTTCTGATGGCATGAGGCATGTTCCTACCCTTTGGTGTAGTTCCTGTCTTTGGTAATTATAATAGGAGGGGAAAGCGCCTCTCCCCTTAGTTTTTTCTTTGCTACCACTGAAAAAGGACATCTGTCTCTGTAAGAATCATTACAGAGAAAAATCCTGCCATTTTGCTAAGAACTGATGGCTTCTATGTAGGGTTGCCAGCTCCAGGTTGGGAAATACCTGGAGATTTTGGGGGTGGAGCCCGAAAAGGGTGGGGTTTGGGCAGGGGAGGGACTTCAATGCCATAGAGTCCACCTTCCAAAGCATCCATTTTCTCCAGGTGAACTGGTTTCTGTTACCTGGAGATCAGTTATAATAGCAGGATATCTCCAGCTACCACCTGGAGGTTCACAACCCTACTTCTGTGGTGGCTATGGGATTGGGGGGGGGAGTTTCTGAGGCAGTTGCCTTCTGGGCTGAAGAGTATCCAGTCCCTAACTCTCTCCTATAGATTCTTTATACCCCAACCCCCCACATTCAAATAAAAAGGGGGGCCCAAGCTTTAAAATAAAGATTGGTAGAGTGTAAGCTATGTGCTCCCTAAAGGCTTCTTCTTTGGAAACCTGCTAGACTGTAATTATATGTGAAGCTAATAGAGGTAAATACGTGAGGTAGATAGAGACCCCTTCTTCTTAGATTTTTGACTTGACACACAAGACATAGATGGAGATGAACAGCAAAGGTTTATTGAATAGAAAATAAAGCACTTAATAAATTAATTAAATATGTGTGGATAACATATGTATAAAGTAGAGCTGTTTCTCTAATAAAGTAAATAACCTCTGAGGGGAAATCTGATCCCCCTTTTTCTGGGCAGTTTACCTCAGCAGATTCAAGGCTGTTCTTTTCTCTCACAGAGTACCTTACCACAGAACCAACAAACACCAGTCAGGAAGGATGGGCCCTTAACAGGATGCTTATTTGTCACATAAAAAAAAGCTTTCTTCCCTAAGGCGACCCCCCAAACCCTAGCTTAAAAGCCAAATAAAAGCCCGGCTGAGCTGACACTCCTTTCTAGAGCCACGAAATCCCTATCCCAAAGAAAAAGGTTTATCTTCATGCTCCTTAAACTTTAACTGGCTCACTCCCTCCCATCCAGTGGATTTCCATGGACTCTGAGCGGGTGACAGTTGCTTGGATTTGCATGAGGCCTAAATCGCATGGATTGGTTCAGAGTCCTTGAGAAGAGGTGGGCTTTTAAGTATGATTGCCAGAGCTTCAAAAGCCCTCTTCAAAAAACTGTTCCTGATATGGAAAAAAAAAATTGCCCAGATGGATGGCCTCTTATGCCTCAGCGAGGGCCATGATACCTCTAGGTGTAGTGTTTGCAAGCAGTTTACCCCCAGAGCCTGCAGTAAAATCCTGTCATGCCTAAAGGCTGCCTTAGGGGAGAGCACCCTGAAAGGAACACAGGAGTCTCTGGCACATTTGGAGGAGAATAGCTCTGAAAGGCTGGCTAAGGCCTCTTCATTCCCACTGGTTCTGACCCCTGTCTCAGTTCCCTTAGCTGCCCTTTGGTCTCTCTTCTGCTCCAAGGATTTTCACAAAGATTTTGGTGGTAGCACTGAAGGCGCTGAAGGTGGGAACTGCGTCCAAGGAAGGGAAAGTGCCTCACGCCATCAGGAGCTTTTGAAACAATTTTGGTAGGTCTGCGCATGTGGAAGAAGACGACTTAGGGAACATCAGGATAGATCCACGTGGGCAGCAGTGTTGGTTTGAAGCAACAGAACAAAGTCAGAGTCCAGTGGCACCTTTAAGACCAACAAAGGCCCCAGTCACACGGGAGGTTTTGGGCCGGAAGTGGGACGGATTGGGGGCGCAGCAAACGGGCGTGAGCACACCACAACATCTGGGAAGCGGCGTGCACCCGTCCCCGATCCGGCCCTTCAGGCCGAAAATGCGCTGAAAAAAAGAACCAGCAAAAGAGGAGGACTTACCTGAAACGGTGCAGCAAGCGCGGCTGTGGGATCACCGGCGCGCCTGTCTTCAGGAGCATTCGAGGCTCCCAGCCGAACTGCACATGCGCACACATGCGCAGCCAGCTGCCTCGCGCTCCCTTCCGTGGCTTTCTCCCCGGCATCTGATCGTGCCGGGGAGCAACTGCGCGGTGGCTCACAGGATCCGTCTGAGCGTGTTGGAATGTTCAGGGGAGTCTGTTCAGGGGAGATTGTTAACTTCCTTTTCAATGTATCTGAGGAAGTGTGCATGCACATGAAAGCTCATACCTTGAATAAATGTTTGTTGGTCTTGAAGGTGCCACTGGACTCTAACTTTGTTTCAGTGAACATCAGTTATAGGTAAGTGCAACCATGTTTATGCTCACTGCAGAAGAAATGTGGCAATAGGACAAGCAATGCCACATTAAAAATTGTATGAACATTTTCTGTGTAGCATTTAAACTCTTGCCCATGGCAACTGTAACTTATGTGGAAAGCTGGATATATGCACTTCTGGTTACACAGAGAGCTGATCATCAGCTAAGAAATCAGTGTGTGTGTGTGTGGGGGGGCACATGGCCTATGAAGCTTTTGTATACTGTCAAACCATTGGTCCATTTAGCTCTGCGTTATCTTCCCTAATAGGTAGCAATTCTTCAGAGTCTTAAGCAGGGAGAGTCTTCCCCATCATCTGTTGTGATCTTTTTACTGGAGGTACCAGGGATTGAGTCCGGGACCTTCACATGTAAAACTTGTGACGCCACTGGGCCATGGCCCCTCACTGACAACACAAATTGTGTGACTGCTTTTCCATGTACTTAGAGCTACCATGAACTGAATTTTTCACCAGACACTAGGTGGTGCAGGTCTTCATAGCTGGCCTGTCCTACCTGAGCACTGGGCTGCATTTGGCTTGTGTGTTGAACTGATGAATTAAATAGTGCACTCACAAACACTTAATCTTTGCTATCTTTATTCTCCAGTAGGAACAGACTGCGGTTTCTCCTATTCCCTTAGCCTCCTACCTTTCCCGCCTACAGCTATAAAGCATGGTGTCTCCATAGCCAGCTTCCCCTACACTTGAGCTAGCTATACTAACTGAATGTGTTGACTGGCTTGTTCCATTTATTGACTCCAGTATGCAAACTTCTGTTTCTTCTACCTTGTTTACGTGGTGCCTGCTGTTATGTTCTGATTGAACTAATGACCTTGGGAGCTAAATTAAGTAGAAGCCTTTTCAGACTGACCTATAAAGCCACTGATTATGTGGCTGTTCTCTTATACTCTGGGACAGCGAAGAGGATTTAAACACCTTTAAAGGTTCTGTTCAAGCATATGTAGTTTTTATTCCTCATTTTATATCTGAAAGGGTTGAGTTAGAGGGAAGCTGAAGTTGCAGGTTTCTCATGCACTTGGAAATATTTGTTTGAAAAAGCATAGTCTAGTACTAGGCTTTGATTAGGAAGACCTCTGTTCAATCTTTATCTCTGCCATGGGATTTGGTGTGCAGCCCTGGGCTATTACTATTTCTCTGCCACTGTTCTTCCAGTGTTAACTGAGAATAACAGAGATCCAGCATATAGGGTGGTTATGAGAAAGTATACTTACGCAGAATAATTCTGCTGTTCTTATACTGGACAGGACTAACTGATTAAAAATAAATAAGTGAACACAAGTGATTGTGCGCATTTGAAATGCAAAACGTGTGTGGGCACGATGAAGCAGAACAAGCAATTATTTAAATAGCTGGGAATTGTTATTCAGGTTGGTTTCGAGTTTTTCACAGTGACTTCCTTCTTTCTGCAGCATTTGTTTATTGATTCATAGTTGTCTGACAGCATTTGTTAAACATACAGAGGAGTTACTTCTGCTTATTCAGGGGTAAGGTAGGCATGGTGCTGGGTGTCCATGTTCAGAGCTCCCGAGTGTCCTTTCAAAACGTGTGTGGGCACGATGAAGCAGAGCAAGCAATTATTTAAATAGCTGGGAATTATTATTCAGGTTGGTTTCAAGTTTTTCACAGTGACTTCCTTGCAGCAGTTGTTTATTGATTCATAGTTGCCTGACAGCATTTGTTAAACATACAGAGGAGTTACTTCTGCTTATTCAGGGGTAAGGGAGGCATGGTGCTGGGTGTCCATGTTCAGAGCTCCCAAGTGTCCTTTCTTTTTGAATAGCAGATGCGATAAAGCTTTGGAAAGGTGCATGTGAGGGTCTGACTCTTTTCCCCGTGTCATTTTCCTGTCTTGAACAGCTCATGGATCTGTCTTTTATCCCACAAGTGCAAACATACAGGGACATGCTGAATGTCCTCATTGCTGTTTGAACTATTCGGGACCATTCTGTGCTTTATATAAAGGCGAACTTGAATTTACAGATGCATGTCCTTACTTTTGGTGTAGTGGTTAAGAGCACGGACTCTAATCTGGGAGAGCCAGGTTTGGTTCCCCACTCCTCCACATGCAGCTGCTGCTGTGACCTTGGGTCAGTCATAAGTTCTTTCAGAGCTGTTTTCTCACATACAGGGACATGCTGAATGTCCTCATAGCTGTTTGAACTATTCGGGACCATTTTGTGCTTTATATAAAGGCGAACTTGAATTTACAGCTGTGGGTAGTGAAGGGCGGGGTATAAATCCAATCTCCTCCTCCTCCTCCCTCTTCTTCCTCTTCCTCTTCCTGGACTCCAGAGATACCACTGGGTAGTCTGCCGCCACATGGAGGTCTTTGGAGTTCCAGGTAGACTTCTCCAAACAAGTCAGTAAATCACCCCTTGAGTGTAGGTCTGCATATGAGTAAAAGAAAAGGGGAGGATCCCTACCTCCCCTTTCTCAGATCCATATGGTAGTATAAGCTTAAAGTGGCCAGCCGTATAAATCCAATCTCCTCCCTCTTCTTCCTCTTCCTGGACCCGAGAGATACCACTGGGTAGTCTGCTGCCACGTGGAGGTCTTTGGATTTTCAGGTAGACTTCCCCAAACAAGTCAGTAAATCATCCCTTGAGTGTAGGTTGGCATATGAGTAAAAGAAAAGGGGAGGATCCCTACCTCCCCTTTCTCAGATCCATATGGTAGTATAAGCTTAAAGTGGCCAGCCAGTGGGGGAAATAACCCAGAGAGCCTCTCAAAGCCAAATTATAAAGAACTTTATTCTATGCACACACAAACAGCTGTTGGGAACACATGGAAGATGAACTGCAGAATATGGAAGACAAAAAAAACCCCTATAGTTAAACTGGGTCGCTAAAACTTACATGATATACAGACTTCTTCCTGCCTGGGAAATGGATCCCCTTTGCCAAATCAAGATTTGTGGGCATGACAAAGGGCGTGCTTGCTTTTGATCCGTATCTGAAGAGGTCTCACAGAAACAGAGAGTTCCTTTTTGGACCAATCAGACAGTGGGACGTTCATTCAAACTCCCCGCCAGAGGAAGTTTTGAATGAACTATTACATCAGGATCACAGGATGCTTTGGGCATAGCCTGTTTTTTAGCATGGGATACAAAGAGTAGGTGAAGTGCAAGGGGAAAGGAATGAGTGTTAGACTAGGAGAAGTTATCAATTTGATTGACAGATATCACACTTGGCATGTCACCATGGTATGATATCCATATTATGATTTTCCCCATCCCCAAATCTGTGATGACTACATATGCGCCTTATCTTGGTGAAGTGGAGTTTTATGCTTTACTGTAAGCTCAAAACAAGACAAGCCTGTCTATTTTAAAAACACTAAAGATCTTTCCATAACACAGAGGCTTCTAAAACACAGAAACCCCGTGCAGTTGTTGCTAAAATACTGTTCTGAGCAGGAGATTTGAATAGGGTAATGTAAGCAAAATAATGCATCCATGGTTCAATATTACTTGTCTTTGAGGTCTTCTGTTAAGTGGTGGCATGGCAAGTGATCGTGCACAATATTAAAGTGGGCACAGCCTAGACATAAGAAAGATATGATGCCTTTATGACTTATCTGTGAAATACCTGAATTTTATTGGATGGGCAGAATTCACATTCTGGTACTTGTCCAAAATCAGTTGCTCTGATCCTTTTGACCTCTGTCAGCATTAACTCCAGGAGCGCTTTGGAGAAAGCAGGTAAGATGCTATAATGGGTTAAAATGTAAGAGGCTGTTATCTGCCTTAAACTTCATTTATGATAGTTTAAAATGGATAAATTGGTCAAGATAAGCTTTATGAAAATTTTGACTGTTTTTAGGTGAACTTGTATTTTCTTTCAGCATTCGAGCTAATGGGTTAATGGGGTGAGTAGACAGGATGACGAGCAGATAAGCCTGAACTCCTAAGAGGTCCAAGCATTCAGCATTGCCTAGCAGTCATTCTTGATTTTCCTGATAATACAACTTACAGGTTAAGGGGAATACCTGAAGTCTGAAGATTAAGGGTTAAGGGGAATACCTGAAGATTGAAGGGAAAGATTGAAGGTCAAAGAAGACAGAGACAGCAAAGGATGAGATGGTTAGACAATGTCATAGATGCAACGAACATGAAGTTGAGCAAACTTCAGAGGATGGCGGAAGACCGGAAGGCCTGGCGCGATCTGGTCCATGGGGTCGCGAAGAGTCGGACTCGACTGTGCGACTGAACAACAACAACTGAAGTCTGCAGGTGCTGGTTCTGTGACCTGTGAAGCAACCCTGAGATGCCCACTGAGACACTGTTTATGCCAAGCCTGATTCTTTCTGCAGCCTTACAGTCTGCTCTCCCAGGTTATTACATGTAGCTGCATGGGTATGAATATAGAGACATATGTAAAACTATTTTGTCTCTAAGTGTCATTAAAGCCTGCTGTTTGTTCCACAAATGATGCTAGCAAAAGCAGAGAGGCAGCTGGTGGTATGTGACTGGAAGCTGGCTCCCATTTTTGTTGGTTTTAAACGGACTAGTTCCCATGATGCACCTTATCTTGCTTCTTTTCCCCAACTGTAAATGCAGCATGGTCAGCATTTATACCAAACAACAGATGCGAGCAAAGTCTTAATTCTCCAGTGCTGGAAGGGCACTCGGAGATAATGTCCCCTCCTTTCTAAGCAGCTTATTCAAAGGGGAGGAAGAGAGAAGGAAATTGCATGCAGCTGTGACGGAGATGGATGCTGGGCTTGTTCGGGGATGATTGAAAGAAGTGTGTTGAGCATGTAGTAAGTTCAATGTTAATGAAAAAGAAATGTACATGCAGCACACAAATTGTAAGGCAAATAATGTGATATATTGTCCCTTTGAGTGTCACACTTGCTATCTGCTCATTCATCCATCTTACTCATATTTTTTTCTTTTATTATTGCATTTGCAAGCCCCTGGGAAGTTTTAAACTGATGTATTCTGTTTTTTTCTACTAGACATAATGTGTCAAGTGCCCTCTTTAAAGGCTACTTCAAACATGATGAATTTTCTGCATGGATAATACATTACGTAGGAAGAAAAGATACATAAAGTAGTGGGAGATGTTGATTTTGCTGCTACTGTGCAATGCTCTGTGTATCCATCTCTCAAATAATGACCTGTGTGACCATCATCTTCTAGGTGCGTTGTGAGCTTTGGGGGTGGGGGGTGGGAGTTGATCTCCCTGTAAAAACCTTGTCACATTTGGCACTTCCCAAAATGTAAGTTTTATTGTCCCCCCATCTCTTTTTTAAAAAGACTGTCTGCTTATGAATCTGTTATTCCCCAGCAACTAACAGAGTGTTGTTATAGATGTGGTAGCATTGCTAAACTGCCTTGAGCTTGTTTACTGTCCAAAAAAGGTGGTTTTTTATGCTTTACAATTTTACGAAATAGTTGCTCTTGTTGTAAACCTCTATGTTGAACATTTGTTAAGAATGGTGAGCCAGAGGGCTTATTTTTGATAGAGCCTGATCAGGTGCATGTACATAGGAGAACAATACTCATGATCCAGTGTCCATTCATGTTCTCCAAGTTGTGGGCAAGATTTGGAACAAGCATCAGATGGCTGGCAGTGGAATACATCTTGCCCTGGGGCTTCAGTCTGCAGTTGTATGTATTCAGATAAATAACCTAAGAGCTGAGCTGGTACCAGGCACTAAGTCTGATCCTCTTTCTCTGGAGATTTGCATGAAGCAAAGTGAGAACAAAATAAATTAGAATTAGACAGATGGTTTAAATTGGATTAAAATTATTCCCTTGGCTGACAAGGAAGGTTGCTTGAATGAGACAAGCAGAATCTTGGGACACAGCCACACTACAGACTTAAAAAACTGTTTTCGATTGCTCTTGATAGGGAACTTTAGGAATAATAATTTTGTGGTTGGGGGTAGGGAGTATCAAAATTCTCAGTGCATCTACCTCTTTGGAGAAAGCCATGATCATCACAATGCAAGACTTATAAAGCTTTGTAGTCTAGCCACTAGGCAAGATGTCAGTGGAAGTATCCCCAAACATGTAAAGCTATGGAGAGTGGCTGTGCCATGTATTGTCATTTTCCAACTGCCAAAATGGAGAAGTCTATAAATTCAAATTCCAAAAAGTCTTAGTTCTTAAAACAGCCTGCACTGCTCTTATTTGCAAAGGTGTGTATTGTTTAAACTGCGATTGTCAGTGACATCCAATCTCTCAGTAAGGGAAGCTAAATTGGAGTAAACAGATGATAATTTCAAGAACACTTTCTAAAAATGTCCCACAACATTTCACATTTAAGGAGAAAATGTGGGGAAGAGTGCACATTACAGGAAGATGATTTATTGGCATGTATGTTGAAATAGTTGTATTCAAGATCAAGAACCATTCCCTCGCCCAAATTCAAGGTGTATATGCTGTACTTGTGTGTAGGGATGGGCACAAACTGGTTCACAAGCCAAAATTCAGCACAAATTTGGCCCAGTTTGGAGCCCCTGAACCGATATTTAGGCCATTTAAACCTAACAGCTGAGAAGCACTGGTCCTGCTTGGAAACCGGGGTGGGGGTGGGGAGTGAAACTGACCAGTGAAACAGCTGCCAGCCATTTCAGCCAAACAGCTGATGACTACACCAGCCCTGCTGTTAGGTTGAGATGGCTGCATGCCGTGGCTGAGAGAAAGGGGGATCCAAACTGGCTGGTTTGGTTCAGGGCATTTTTGATTCGGTTCGGGGGTCATCCTGACCAAACCGGAATTTTAGGTTCATGCCTATCCCTACTTGTGTGTATTTAAGCCATTCTATTAGTTTTTTTAAAAGTTCTTAAAATCTTGAGTTTGTAATCAATTGTCTGTCCTCCCTTATATGGTTTTAGTTGTTTATCCTTGGATATCCCAGACCAAATATGCACCTTGCCTCATGCTATTTATTTTGGCAGTAGTTCTTCCAGATCTCAGTCACGCGTCTTTCCCATTCCTGCAACCTGATATGCTTTAAACTGGGGATGCCACGGATTAAATTTGAGACCATATGTGTTCTAGGGTTTTGGAGACCAAATGTGCTCTAAATTACTCTCTTCCCCCCTCCACCCTACTCACACCAAGCTCTGAATTTAGTCACACTGGAAGGCTGGTTTGGCTGATATTAGCATTTCTTCAGGGAGAATAAGATTTAAAAGTCCCTTTAGGATTGAACAGGGTAATGGCACGATAACCTTTTCAG
The DNA here is from genome assembly GCF_001447785.1 of Gekko japonicus. NCBI lineage: Eukaryota > Metazoa > Chordata > Lepidosauria > Squamata > Gekkonidae > Gekko > Gekko japonicus. Next base: position 1,448,321 of record NW_015161956.1, read on the forward strand.
TTAAGTACCCGTTCATAATTAAATTTGTTTCTGTGGAACGAGCTGTAGTGTCAAACTCTGATTTTTAACTATATACATGAAAAATATTTGCAGTAATTCATAAAAAGTGTATGGATAACCTCTCATTTTCTCATTTCAAAACATAATAGAGGTTATACAAAATTTATCTGAGCATTGAAAATTATTTATTTGAGACCTCTGATAATGTAAACAAAGCAATATTGCAAATACAATTAAGTTAATTATAATGTGATTTTTTTTATAACCTCCTTGAGATATTTGTTTATGATGATTTCTTCACCAAGTAAAAGCCACTGCAGTGGATGTTCGATGACTGCTTTGGCAAAGTGTTTTGGATTCATTTGTTTGTGAAATGAGTATTCACCTAGCAGAGTTTTGTTGGATTTTGTCCCATTTTACTTTATCCAGCTATTTCCCCTTGTCTTTATGAACACTGATATTCTGGTGGGAAAAGAAAGGCTGACTAATAGTAAATCCCAGTCTCTTTATCCCCCTTGCAGAAATTATTCCAAATAGTCCTTTTGTCTTGGTAGATGAATGGATTTCACAGAGGCCAGGTACTACTGGCACAGGTCTTATTGGTTTTCACCCTAGAGAGGAGCCCAGAACACTTGCCCCAAATGTGTTCTTATGGTATTTGTGTTTATATTTTTGGCTGGAAAAAATGACAAACTACACATGAGGGCAGAAGACCCAGACTTAAATGACTGATCATGATAAAGTAGGTAGTGGGAGTCCTAATTGGGGGAGAAGCTATGGCCGGGATCAGTAGTGGCTGGGGGGAGGGACGGGAGTCAATTTTTAAAAAAAACAGAACCTTTTTCTTCCACTTTTTTAAGTAGTTGGGGGCAGACCTAGCTTTTCATAAGCAGGCATTTCCTGCTGTCCCCCAGAAATCTGTTCTTCAGTTTTGGGTACGGTGGTATTGTATTGCTGTTCCCCAATAGTTTTGTCGCCCATTGCTATGCCTTCTGTAAGGACTGTTTACTACAGCTGCATGGTGGTAGTGGTTAAAAGTGGCTCATCCAATTTAGTAGGGATGCCAGCCTCCAGGTTGGATCTGGGGATCCCCTGGAATTACAGCTCATCTCCAAACATCAGAGAGCAGTTCTCCTGGAGAAAATGGATGCTTTGGAGGGTGGACTCTATGGCCTGATACCCTACTGAGGTCTCTGTCCTCTCCAGGAGTTTTCTAACCTGGATCTGAGAGCCCTGCTCCCCCCCCATCCCCTGCTGGTGGCCAGAAGGAACCTGGCAACCCTACATTTGGGATGCTATCAGGCAACCAATGGAGGATAGGGGGACTTACCAGGAGAAAGAAAAAGGTCCAGTCCACATTGCCAGCAGCACAGAAGTGACATCATCATGCTAGGAACATCCAGGTGATGCTCTGGTATTTTGGGCAACTATAGTAAAACTGACTTCTACCATAGAGTTTTTGCCGAAATACCAGATTGTCACCCAAAAGTCACTGGTATGATGATGTCACTTCTTGTTAGGGTTGCCAGGTCCCCTCGCTGGCCGCCGGTGGGGAACCCCTGCTGGGACCTGGGGGCTGCCTATCCTACTTCCTGTGTGAAACTGACTGTGGCCTAGGCCTTCTTCTTTCTACTGTTAATTCTCTCCTCGCCAGCTAGCTGATCAGCAGCTGGGGGGCAAGGCCTGGCAGTGGGGGATCTGGCAATCCTACAGGAAAGTAGCCATGTTAGTTTGTTGCAAGGAAAATAAATGGAAGCAGGATTTGAGAGAAAAGCCAGCGAAAATAGAGAAAAAAGGGAAAAGAGGTACAAACCCAAAACCAACACCATCCCATATCCTAACAAGATTTCGTTATAGGACTAAAGTGCAATACGCCAAAAAGTAAAAATGTTAGGGAAAAAACCTTTTAAAATTGTATCAGTAAATGTGAATGGCTTTAATAGTCCCCAGAAAAGAAGGAAGATTTTTCATCAAATTCATAAACTGCCACCAGATGTGGTGTGTATACAGGAAACTCCTATAAAAATGATGAAAAATATTAAATTTGTAAAAAACGAGGTAATGAATTTATAGCTACGGATAAACAGAAGAAAAATGGGGTTGCAGTATATGTTACGGAACTGCTCTCTCCTGAATTAATACATGCCTCAGATGATGGAAGAATTGTAGCTGTCAAAATAAGACAGGAGAGAGAGAATCTGATTATAAATATATATGCTCCAAATCAAAATCAAGAACCTTTCTTTAAAATGCTGTATGAAATTGTAGAAAAACAAAAGTTTGAAAATATATGTATTATGGGTGATTTCAATGCGGTTTTTGATTTAGATGTGGTTAAGAAATCAATGTGAATAAAGAAAAAAAAGAGCCAGACCTTACCAAAAAAATTTTGGGAGATGGCAGAAGAATATAAATTAATGGATATATGGAGAACTAGAAATCTAGAGAAGAAAGACTTTACATATTACTCCGCTAGACATAACTGCTGGTCGAGAATTGATATGGCATGGACATCAACTAGTTGGATATTTGAGATATTGGAAGCGGAAATATTGTCTAAAACATTTGCTGACCATAACCTGATATTACTCTCTCTCAAAGAAGCGCACAGGAAACCAAGATGGAGAATGAATCTAGGTTTATTAAGAGATCGTGAATTTATAAAAAACAGTAAACTGGAAATTCAAGAATTTTTTAAAAGGAACAAAGTGAGATATCCATAGGTATAGTGTGGGACACCTTCAAAGCTTACATAAGGGGTTGGTGTATTAGTCAGGATGCCTGGAGGAAAAAGAAAAAGAAAGAAACATATGAAAAATTAGGTATATTAATTAAAAAGGAGGAAGACAATCTTAAAATAATGGAATCTAAAGATGGAAGAGATAGATTAAGGTTGTTACAACATGAATTGAACTTAATGTTAGCACAAGAAATTGCAAAAAATATAGAGTATACTAAATTGTATTACTTTGAAAATGCTAACAAGCCGACTAGATGGTTAGCATATAGGCTAAGAAAAGAAAGAGGAAAAGTACTATAATAGCATTAAAAAACAAAAATAGAGAAATAAAATATGTCCTACAGGAAATGAAGGAAATCATAGAAAGTTTCTATAAAAACTTATATAAACAAGAACTTCAAAAGAACAGCCAAATAAATAAATTCCTCCAGGAAAAGACCCATAATAAACTTGAAGAGAAATACAAAACTATATTGAATGAAAAATCTCAATGTGTGAAATAGTGGAAGCAATTAAAAAACAGAAAAAGAAAAAAACACCCGGACCTGATGGGTTACCTGTGGAAATATACCAAACCTTTGAAGATCAAATTAGTCTACCATTTAAAGGACTCCTTCAAAACATTGGGCTAACAGGAAAACTACCTGGTTCGTGGCATCATGCTGCAATTACATTAATCCATAAACCTGACACTGATGACAAAGACATTAAAAATTATAGACCTATATCTCTCTTAAATGCTGATTATAAGATCTATGCTAATATTTTGGCAACAAGATTAAAAAAGGTACTAGCACAGTTAATTCATCAAGACCAAGCGGGATTCCTTCCGAGTAGACAAATCAAAAATAATACACAAACAATTTTGAATGTAATGGAATATTATGATTGCCCAGAGAAAGCCATGGCATTAATGTTTTTGGATGCAGAAAAGGCCTTTGATAATATATCATGGGAATTTATACTCCAAAATCTAATCATCTGGGAGTGCAGAACACATTTTGAAACAATGATCCGAGCTATATACAGGACTCAATATGCTAAAGTTATTATTAATGGAGACATGACATCAGATATTGAGATTCAGAAAGGCACCCGGCAGGGATGTCCTCTATCCCCTGTACTGTTTATTTTCGCACTCGAAACACTAAATGACACCGTTAGAGGAAACCCGCAAATACAAGGCCTTAGGGTGAAAGGAGAAGAATTTAAGTTATTGGCTTATGTGGATGACATTGTTTTCATAATAGAGGATCCACTACCTACAATTACGCATTTATTGGAAACAATACAAGAATATGGTGATATGGCTGGTTTAAAAATTAATCTGAAAATGAAAATAACAAAATATTGTACACCTCGTATGATACAAGAAATAAAAAAAATAACAGAAGTTGAGATAGTGAGCTCCCGTCTCTGGTTCCATCTCCAAAAGAAAGAAACATATGAAAAATTAGGTATATTAATTAAAAAGGAGGAAGACAATCTTAAAATAATGGAATCTAAAGATGGAAGAGATAGATTAAGGTTGTTACAACGTGAATTGAACTTAATGTTAACACAAGAAATTGCAAAAAATATAAATTGTATTACTTTGAAAATGCTAACAAGCCGACTAGATGGTTAGCATATGGGCTTAATATCTAAACATGCTGGCAGTCCTATCTACTGTGACTCTGTTCGGCAGTTTGAGACCCTAGTACTGCGTGACGGAGTGAGCTCCCGTCTCTGGTTCCAGCTCCTGCCAACCTAGCAGTTCAAAAGCAAGAAATTGCAAGTAGATAAATATGTACCGCTTCGGTGGGAAGGTAACACCGTTCCGTACACCTCAGTGTTTAGTCATGCCAGCCACATGACCACGGAAACAGCGCTGATTCTTTGGCTTGGAAACGGAAATGAGCACCGCCCACTAGAGTCGGATTTGACTAGCTTTCGAGCAAGGGAAACCTTTACAGAATTCTTATACCTTCCATTTTTATTTGTTCCTATCTCAGATGGCAAAAATTAGATACACATGCTTATGGTAGCACAGAGTGCAGCAGTTTGCAACTCTTTCTCAAGCAGTGGATATACTTGCAATTTTTCATACAGATAATAAATTCCATAAATATTCCAAACAGAACAATTTTATACACATTTTATGTTGTTTAATCAGTAAAAGAAGTTTAGGTCTGGTGTTTGTTTTTTAAATTTAGGTTTGATAGGAAAGTAAGTATTGCACATATTTCAATTTCCCCCAAAATTTGTTTTTCTGACACCCAGGGGGGAAAAAATCTGTGTGCCCCCCCCCATGCCTTCTAAATTTCCAGAAATTTCACGTCACTTGTTGCTCTTTAAAGAGTAACATTCCAGCATAAATTTTCATAGACTAAATCCCACTTCTTCATTTTAGTTAATGAGTTGAAAATGTACTCCTTTTGCCGTAGTTGGAATGGGATTGTTAGAATAACAATAATCTGAGAGGCTAGAAGCCGAGAACAGTTGAAAGTTTTGCACATGGGTATGGTGAAGGACATTTTTTCCTTAGATCTTTCTGCCAGTTCTATCTATGTGCTCTGTTCTCCTTATTTAGACTAATTTTACGTATTGCTTTAGATGTGTAAAATTGCCAGAACCTGACAGACACACCCACACAGACGGTGGAGTGTCTGAACTATTAGAATGGGAGACTGCTGGTTTTTTTCATTACACCTGCCTCCTTCCCCATTATTGGCAAATGTGTGGGAGAGATTTATGATACTTAATGGCTTTATGCAATGTAATAATTGAAGTTCTTGGGCAGCTTCACAGCTTACTCTGCTTCACTGTTTCTTGAGTAGGGTGGTCATGAAGTGGAAGAATGCACCTGGGAAACCTGAAATAAGAAGAAATATTAGGAGCTTGTGTGAATGCGAGGAGCAAAATCATTACTGTGTAAAGTGTGATAGTCAGTTGACATTAGCTCTGAGAATTAAAAAAGTGGTCACTGTAACTGACCACATGGTTGCTTTGGGCCCATGCCTGAAGATCACCATTCAAAGTTTTCCAACATTTTTAAACTAAACAAGTGCCACATTCTTCATAAGAAGAAACGTAAGCCTGTAATGTGGTAGGTACGTGTTCTTTCTTTAGCTGTGCAGGTAACAGCCTTTTTCTCTTATAGATTTAAATATTATTTCCAAACGTTGCCTGTGGGAACATTTCCCAGATTCCAGGGAAAGTAATTTGCTCATTTCAGTGTGATTCTTATCATGTTTACTCAGAAGTCAATTCCGCTGGGTAGGGACTTACCATCTAATAAACAGGCTAATGTTTGCAGCTTTGGTGTGAGACTACTCTGCCTATTTTTTTTTTGTCAGATGTTGGAGGTGAGACAGTCTGTATCCTACTACTTGGTCCTACAAAGGGGACCTTTTGCTAGAGAAGAGCCACTTCCATTAGAGAGAGACTCCTTAAGCCAAGCAAAGTGGTAGGATACAAGCCCGCAAGGATTGCGAGCCTCCAGGTTAGGGTTGCCAGGTTCCCTCATTGCTCCAGTGGGGGGATTTGGGGGGGCATTCTGGGGGTGGGCAGGGATGCCCCAAGCCCTGGCCCCAAGTCCCGCCCCCAAGAGCGACCTTGTGAATTTACTGTTGATTCAGGATATAGTGGTTAAATTGCTACCTGGAATCTGCAGTAGTGACCATATTTTGCCTATCCTGAAAGATCTTCATTGACTCCAGGCTTTTTGAGCTTGATTTTATCTATGCAGCCTTCCGAGGATTAATCTGCCTGTCTTTTGAGATTGTCATTGGAGGCTCTTTTCTCTTGCCATTGCCTTTTGAGATCAGGTGGGTAGCTAGCAGAGAGAAGTGGGATGGCTGTGCATCAGTGGTAGAGCATCTACTTTGTATACAGAAGGTTCCAGGTTCAGTCCCCATCACCTCCGGTTGAGAAGGTAAGGCAGTATGTGATGTGAAACATCTCTATCTGAGATCCTGGAGAACTGCTGCTAGTCAGAGTGCACAGTAATGACCTTGATAGACCAATTGTCTTACTCAGTATAAGGCAGCTTGGGGTGCGGGTGGGTGTATTTGTGTGTGGGGCACTTCTCTGGTTATGGAACTTCTTCTTGAAGCATTTCTGCCTGAGTTAATTATCTTCTGATTGGTTTAGCAGTAGTGGTTCTTAAATTTTGGTTTATTGATATTTGTATTGTTATGGTTGTTGCTTTTAGTTTTCTTCCTTCACTCCCATATACTGCCTTAAATGCCATATGTGGTAGAAAATTTG
>NW_015161957.1:0-455 GCF_001447785.1 Gekko japonicus
TAGGTCTTATCAGCACCACTCTATCTAAAGGCCACAGTCACATACAATTTACAATCCTCCACCCAACCCTAACCTAAGCCCTAAAACCCTTGCAGGATCCATGGTTTAGACCATTTCTTATTTACAAAAGGTCATATTATTGTGTTACTCCTTTGTTTATTGCCCCACTCCAAGGCTAGTCCATTCTGGATCTCTAAACTCCCTTTTTGGCATGTCTAGAGAGGCTAAACCAACTCTGGTTTTGGTGCACAGAAATGTCCTTCATGATCTTTGTAGTCAAGTCCAGAAACTGCTCCCCTATATGCAGGGGTCATTTCCTGCAGGAGCACACAGGAGCGGAGCTCCGGCAGTAAAGAGCCCAGGGGGTGGGCACATGCAACAAGCCCCACCCCCTGCCCCCAGCAGCCCTCAGTCAGAGCAAGAAGCAGCCAGGTAAGTTTCAGAGCCCCCCCCAG
>NW_015161957.1:557-825 GCF_001447785.1 Gekko japonicus
CTGCCTGTGTCCCCCCCCCCCAATAGCTAGCAATCCAAAAGAGTCCAGTGGAGCCTGAGTGGTGGGTGTTGCCTTCTGACACTTCCGGTGACATCAGGGGGTGTGGCATATGCAAATAAGTTGTGCTAATGAGTTATGCTAATAAGCTCCTGCACCTCTTTTTCTACAAAATGACCCCTACCTATATGATCATATCCATTACAGTCCCTGTGCAATGGAATGCAGCTCCTCTTTGCAGAAAGAGGTATGTGTTGTGGGGGGTATCTTT
>NW_015161957.1:838-5939 GCF_001447785.1 Gekko japonicus
TCAGCAGGGCAAAGTAGTCTTTTCAGGGACTTCGGACTCATGGATAGCAGTAAAAAATAACTTATCCGTTTGTCTTGTGGAACTGTTCTGATGATTGCCTACAGTTTTATAACATTGTTTAACTGAGAATTATTGCAGTAGAGACCTGCAAACAAGATACTGTATTTTATACACACAAAAGAAGACTGGTTAGATGACAGTCTTTAAAGCCTTTATTAGATGTTTTTTGAAATTTATCAATGTCTTTCCTATCTGAAATACAGGGGTCATAAGAAAGGATGGCTGTGGGGATGTTAAAAGTGAATTAGGTTGCAGATTATTAGCTACCATCTCTCATCTCTTTCCTTAACTGAAATACGGGAAAGTTAACAGCAGATTACTTCACTATGACTAATAGTAAAGTGGCTGGCCCTTAGTGGATGATGAAAGCCACTCAGTGGGACCAGCTATAGCTAAAGTACCTGACTGGGAGATTCTCCAGGCACACAGAAAAAAAATAACTTGTAAATTAACAAATAACTTCTCTTTCTTAAAAACAAACAAACAACCTTGGCCTGATGGGGACTGAAAATGCTCCCAAATGTTGAGAGTAGCTGAGTGTCAATTAAAGAAAAAAGGAGGGGGAGTCGGCCTGCTGAAGCCACTGAGACTTTAATGAATCCTGAAAGGTGGGAGATTTCAAGAGGTGGAGCAGGATTTCTAAATTAGTTACTTTCCACCCACAAGTACTCACAGCCCCCCTAACTAGTTACATAACTTCCTCAGCCTCTTTGCTTCTACATTTTACATGATAGTGGGACATTAAGCTGACAAATAATTTCAGTGAAGAAGACATGGATTTCAGTATTGTTGGATTTGAATGGCTGTCCTTGTTACCATCTAACAAGATAAAGACATGCTATTAAATATAAATCTGAGATCCAATCTTCAGTCAAAGGGACTGTCTCCCATCTAGGGAAAGCTTAATTAAACTCGTACAATGTTAGCTAAAATCTTCCCAATGATCTAGGGTGACATAATATATACTGTATTTTTTTGCTCCATAAGACGCACCTAGTTTTTAGAGGAGGAAAACAGGGAAAAAAACATCATATGTATGGGGTAAATCAAGATTTAATGAGTGATAAAGTTTATTTTTTTAATGAATTGTGCCCCCTGCAGCCAGCATTCATAGTACCTCAGACAAGCCCAGCCGCTGCGGAGGAGGAGGGAGGAGGGAGCCGGGAGCTTTCCACCACCACCCCGCCTGCACACACTCACACTCAGTGCACGCACGCACACACACACACACTGTAGGCTTCCCCACGGCATCATTAAGGTCCCCAACGTGCACTCTTTTTTGCAGTATTCGCTCCATAAGACGCACACACTTCCCCCCCACGTTTTTTTTCGGGGGGAAGTGCGTCTTATGGAGCGAAAAATATGGTAAGTTGCTGTCCAGTCGTGATTGTTTCTTCTCTTTGTGTGCATAAACATATAATATCAACTTAATAACTGCAGGCTAGCAAATATCATTATTAAAATGGATGCATTGATCGGTTTTCATTTTCCTGTCCAAAATCTCCATCCAGTGCTTTAATTTTACTATTGTTTTAAAAGCTTCTGTTACATTTGATGTCAATTTTCCTTCTTTCAAATCAATGACATCTGTCAAATCCTCTATTTTATAACATTGTCTTAGTGGTCTAGATTTTCAGAGGTGATTAGTGCTCTCATTGGATATCTTAAGGGACTAATTTTCATAGTGCAGATGATTTGCACTTTCTGCCAATTGAGCCCCCTAAAGGCACCACAAATTGGGCTTTTAAGAAGCTCGGCATTTAAAATTAGTCACTTTGGGATAAATAGATCTGTTTGTCTACGGTTTCTTTCCACAGCTCTAAACAGTGCTTAGTTCCAGCTGACTGCTTTTGATCTCTGCCGCTAGAAGATCAACTGCTAATTCCTCCTGGGATGCTTTGACGTTGCCTGTTAAGTTCCTTTCAGCGAGCTTTGATAGTGTTCTCTCCAATTTCAATTTCTGCCAGAGCTCTAGTGAGTCTTCTGTTCACAAAGAATTTGTCATGTGCTCTTTTTGTAACATGAACACAATCTTCTTTATTACTACTTCACATGTCCCAGGACTAAGCACTGCCCCAGTAAGCAAAGTTCAGGTATGAACTCATATGGTATCATTCTCAGAGGGATGGCTAGATTACAGGAACCCCAACAAATGCCAATCTAGTCCTGATTGCTCCAGTTCCGATTAATGCAGGAGTTGTGAACCTTAATTCTTGGCACCATTGCAGACATTTTCGCCACACGCATCCTCTAGCAAGATAGCTCAAAAGAAAAATGACAATATGATAAAAGAATAAAAGAGCCATATAAGCTTTGTTCAAGGAAAGGGTTATAACATGAAAGCCACTGGCAAAATAATAATAAAAAGATTAGCCTATCTTTTTTGCTGCTTAAATCCATAGCCCTGTTGTAAATCCTGACTGACCTTTTTCTTTTCTTAACAGTTTCTCATGCCTTCTGGTGCTTAATAGCTTTCAGAGCAATGTCTTAGAAACATGCAGTCAAAATCACCATTGATGATGGTAATGAGAAGGTGATTGACTCTTGCTAACAATGGGTGTATATTTGGCATCACTTCATATTCACAACATTTGAACTAGTTATACATCAAACTGATTTTAAACATCTACAAGATCGTAAAAAGACCCCTGCTGGATCAGATCTGTGATCCATCTGGTCCAGAATCTTGTTTCACACAGTGGATAACCTGATGCCCTGGAGGGCTAACAAACAGGATACATCTTCTGCAAGTATCGACACCACTGGGATTTCGGCAGTTCAAAAGTCAATCGAAACTAAGTTTTTATCCTATCCTTCCTTTATCCTAAGTTTTTTGTCTTCTATTTTATCTTTACAGCAGTAGGGGGTCCTAAAAATATAGTAACTTTGCCAGGCTATCAGGTGAAGCTTATTGATTCATAAGATCATAGAATCATAGAGTTGAAAGGGACCTCCAGGGTCATCTAGTCCACCCCCTGCACAAGGCTGGAAATTCACAAAAACCTCCCCCTCCACACTCGCAGTGACCACTGTTCCACACCCAGAAGATGACAAAAAAACCTACAGGATCCCTGGCCAAACTGGTCTGGAGAAAAATTGCTTCTTGACCCCAAAGTGGCAATTAGCATTTACCTAGACATGTAAGAAAAGGCCACAAGAACTAAGCACTGAGGCAATCCTTCCTGCCCTCCCTCTCATGATCTGCCTAAGGTCACAGAATCAGCATTGCTGTCAGATGGCCATCTAGATTCTTTTTGAAAACCTCCAAAGAAGGCGAGCCCATCACCTCCCGCAGAAGTCTGTTCCACTGAGGAGCTGCTCTGTCAGGAAGTTCTTCCTAATGTTTAACCGAAAACTCTTCGTATTTAATTTCAACCCATTGGTTCTGGTTCGACCTTCTGGGACAACAGAAAACAACTCCACACCATCCTCTATATGACAGCCTTTCAAGTACTTGAATATGGCTATAATCAGGGGGATTTCCCACATTTTGTGGCTCCTCTTCCACTTGCCTTGCTCTTCATTGTCATGGCCCTTCCCTATCCATATATTCTGATAGTGGACTCCTTTATGACTAAGAAAGCATTGCTCAATTTCATTTGTAGTCCCCATTTATTTATTTACTAGCAGTAAAGTCCGTTGTGAAAGCAATACAATGAGCTCTAGAAAGATTTGATGTGTAACAAATGCATAGGCTGGAAGGAGGTAAAGTACATATTAACAGTCTGTAACGGAAAGATACAAATGTGGAAGTAAAGTCTGACACACCTTGAGGAATTTCAGACAGACGATATAATCTGGAAGAGGAACGGTTCCCAGACGGTTTCTGGTCTGTCATTTCAGACAGAACCGTTTTAGAACCAGTTCTCTACCGGAATATATTTGTAATTTCAGACACAAACGCTTCTGTCCTGTTTAGAAAATGGGGCTGAAGTCAACCGCTTCCAAGTAGTCTTCAGTTTCCTCTCCCGGTTCCAATGCGCTTTTTCCCCGCCGTTTTTCGCCCACATGGGCGATCTCCGGCTTTTTTTTTTTAAACGTTCACTTTATAGCATTATAGCTATAACGCTAGAATGGAACAGCAGTATATCAACGCCATTGGAGTGTTTTGTTATAGTGCTATAGTGCTATAAAGCGAACGTTCCCAAAAAAAAAAGCCGGAGATCGCCCCTGCGCGCAAAAAATGGTGGGGAAAAAGCGGTGCAGTCTGAAATGGCAAACCACTTCAGATCCAGCTCTTTACTGGAAGGGGAAAGCCATGTGTGCAATGACAGCCCTATACCGGTTTACTCCATGATGGATCAAAAACAGCTTCAAAACAGGTTAAAAAGGTTAATGTGAAATTCCTCCTTATGTTACACAATAGCCGGTGTCCAAGGTGACACAATGTGGGCCAGAAAATGTTGCACACAGGTATCCGTAGAGTAGTGTGAACAACTGAGCAGTCTGCAAAGTCATTTTATGTTGGATGTCCATGTCATTCAATGTGATTGTGGTCACACTGTCCACCCTGTTAGAGCAGAGGTCTCAAGGGAAGGTGGGTTGAAAGTGAGTGGTCATGATGAAAGTCTCAGTAGGTTACATGGGAATGAGAAGGAAAAGTCTTTGGAAATGAGTGTTGTGAAATGTCTATAGTTTTGAAAGTTGTCTTTTATGGTAGAGAAGTGTGGCTGACGAATGTTTTCTAGCAAGATAGTTTAGGGCTGGATGGTTTCATGGAAACATTTGGGTGTAGTTGTAGTGTCTGGAGATATTCGTCAGTAGTTCCCACCTTCTTCAACTAACCTCCCAGGCTTAAGCGGACAGAGAGTCACTTTGCAAAGCACCAGAACACACCAGATCGCTTCTAGCAGGCTGTTGAGGCCAGCTCCCCCCCCCAAACCTTCTTCAACTAACCTTGCAGGCTTAAGGGCACAGAGAGTCACTATGCAAAGCACCAGAACACACCAGATCACCTCTAGCACTCTGCTGAGGCCGACTTCCCCCATCTTCTCCAACCCCAACTAACCTTGGAGGAAGGGTGCCAGGGCCTTCCCAACCC
>NW_015161957.1:7463-11986 GCF_001447785.1 Gekko japonicus
TAATAATAATAATAATAATAATAATAGCAGCAGTAGCAGCAGCATTGGTTTTCAGATTAATAGAAGCAACATTTGTACCTTTAAGTAACAATAGCTCTCAGTTGCCATCATGGGAGTTGTTAGACAACCACAACATACTGTCAAACTTCAGCCCTCAGTTTCTGCCAGTAAAATGCAGGGAAAGGGCCCTTTCCAGGCTCCTTTGGCCTCCCAGTCCACTTCTGCTCCCCTCTCACTTACCCTGGAGACAAGAGTCATTGGGTCCAAGCCTGACAGCAACCAACCAAGACTCCACAGCTTAGAGGGTGCATTGCTCACTACCATATGACTTATGTGACCCACCAAGCCCCAATGATGGCCCCCTCAGACGGAAGAAAGAGTCAGTCAACCAAGGTTGGATAAAATAAGGCCACTTTATTAACATATTAAAGTAACGGCAAGGGCAAACATAAAACAGTGGCTCGGTCAAGGCCTGGTGTCGCTTTGACCCCATCCGTAACCGTATAAAAGGCAAGACACCAAGGCCCTGGGTTGGAGCCAACTGTGAGTTGCTTGCAAACCCAGCCGAGCCAATGATTGGAATGCGTCTTCAGGAGCCCTCAAACACCACCGCACGGCTAGCACTGTGTCTCTGTCGTGGCCATCCCCATAGGCAGTCTGCAAGCCTCATCCCTGGCTGCACGGCCGCAGGGTTGATCCCGCAGACCCCTCTAACCCCCCCAGGGGTTATTAATTGGTGCTTACGTAGCCGCTGAACTTTATTTAAATCTAATTCTGCCACCGCAAGAGCCAAGCCACTGCTTAGGCCCCTGCGCCCACTCAAATACCTAAAACTAGATTAAGCCATTGCCGCAAATCCTGAAGGAAAACGTTGTTTCCCTTCTCAGAAAGGTGAATGCCATCGCCTCTGTACAGGGGGTGAGGCAATTAGTGGCCCAAACCAACCTTTAAAATATTTCAGAGCTCCCCATTGGCCATACGCAGAGCTATCTCAATCCCTGTGGGATCTGAAACTAAAGGCCCCTTTATTAATAAAACAATGACAAGGCCTATCAGTATGAAGCGGCATGGGACCCACCAAGCCCCAGTGATTGTTGGAGAAGTTACAGCCTGCTAAGAGTCTAGTTACTTTAAATAATGCAGAAAGAGTAGTTCAGTCCACCTGTACCCTAGGGGGAGATGTGGAACACTCCCTAGTGTTTAGGGTTTATTGAATATTTTCTCTTGCAGTTCAACCTACCTTTTATTGTTTCTCTTTTTCTGCTGTGTGTTAGTGCTTGTGCTCTGTAGACCTCTCTGTTCTATTGATGGCCTGTAGTCAGTTATTAGGAGCTGCGGTGGCTCAAGTGGTTAAGACGCTGAACTGCAGGCTGTGGAAGGTCAGTAGTTCAGCAGTTTGAGACCCGGGTGCCGCCCTGAGCCTCCGGGGAGGGCGGGATATAAATGTAAATAATAAATAAATAAATAAATAAATAAATAAATGATGGAGTGAGCTCCCATCTCTAGTTCCAGCTCCTGCCAACCTAGCAGTTCGAAAGCAAGAAATTGCAAGTAGATAAATAGGTACCACTTTGGAGGGAAGGTAACAGCGTTCTGTGCGCCTTGGTGTTTAGTCATGCCGGCCACATGACCACGGAAACGTCTTCGGACAGCGCTGTCTCTTCGGCTTTGAAATGGAGATGAGCACCACAACCCTAGAGTCGGACTCGACTGGCTTTCAAGCAAGGGAACTTTTACCTTAGTCAGTTATTGTCTTTTTGAAAATTCCTGTTGCAGTAAGTTCAGTGAAAGCAAACTGCAAAGCGTGGATTGGATTATTTCTGAACTCTGCCGACAGCGATGACCCCCTTGCGACTCACTACTATTCAACAGCAGCCACCACACAAATGCCAGTGCAGTGTAATGGTACGATTATCTGATTAAGTTCTGGAAAACTCAGGTTTGAATTTCCACTTTGTCATGCATGAGTGACTTTGGGCCAGTCACTCATTCTTAGGGTTGCCAGCCCCCAGATCTGGGTGGGAGTTCCCTTGCTTCTGGGGGCTTTAATCCACCCCCGGCCAGCTGGCCGGTGGGGTAAGCCCTGCCCCCAAGCCCCCCCCCCAAGAGCAACTATCCACCTGACCACCCCCTCTCTCCCCTCCTGCCCAATTTGAAGGGCTTCAGCTGGGACCCACCAACTAGCTGGAGAGCCGTTTAAATCTAGCAGGACGGAGGGAGAGGGGTGATTGTGGGCCACATGCTCGGCTCACAAAAAAGACCCTTTAAATGGTCTTTTTGCAAGCAGGGTGGGGGCCGCAGTCCACAGGGCTGATTTTGCCCAGCCCCGTGAGCCACGGGCCCCACCATGTGGTCCCTGCCGATTAGCTGAAGCCCTTTAAATCAGGCAGGATGGAGGGAGAAGGGTGGCCAGGTGGGTCGTTGCTTTGGGGGTGGGGCTTTGGAACATCCCTGCCAATCCCTGGAACACACTCCAAATCCCCCCTCCAGAGTGACGAGGGACCTGGCAGCCCCACTCACTCTACCTCGCATGGTTGTTGTGATGATAAAATGAAGGCAATGAGAATTATATAAACTGCTTTGGGTGGGTGTTATGTATGCGGACCACCACCAGGGGTCTGCGGCTACAGTCAGGAGCTTAGCTCCTATAAACAATAGGAACTTAGGATCTTAGTTCCCCCATGATTCCCCAATGGCAACTTTGGTGGGAAATTCAAATCCCCCAATGGGACTGTGAGTGTGTATATAGTTAGCCTTGCAGGGCCATTCAGTAGTTCCTGTGTGAAGTACAATAAACATGTGTGAACACATGCCATTGTCCGAGTCCTCCATGCGGCAAAACCAGTACTTTACAGTGGGGACCCAAAAGAAAATAGGAGCTAGATGTATAAATAAATAAATAAAGTAAATAAATAAAAAAATATATAGCTGTAGATTGGGGGGTAGCAGACAAGGAAGCAAGGAAAGGTGAGAAGATGGAGGTTGCCAGGAGACGTGAAAGTGGAAATAGTATGTGAAGGGTATTCAGGAGAAAGTGAGGTACAGCCTGTGAGTACTTGTTTGTTCTCCACAGTGCAACTGGGTGTTACCTGGCAGCCTATGCCACGCAACTGAGCCTGGCCAAGTGGTCAGTACTGTACATTTCAGTCTGGTGGCTAATATTGCACAATAGGGTCATTGTTTTGCCAGGCAGAGGCTGTTGGGTGTACAGTATGAGAGAAAGCTAAAGACAGGAGTCAGATAAAGATGGGTTGGCTGGTGGGTGAGAACGAAAGAAGAGAGCTGGAAAAGGAAGTAGCTATGGGGGCTTTCAGGGAATGGAAAGTGGGCAGGGGAATGAGATTCCCCCTGCAAGTTCTTGTGGGTCCCTCACTTATAATTTATAATTGTGATTTATTGATGTACAGATATCACTGAAAAAATATATTCATTTTTATGGGAATAATTCAACAGGAACACAGAAAATGGTACAAAAATAAAGAGTCCTGGGTTTGATTTCCACTGTAGAGAATTTGATTTGAAATGGGGTTAAAATGCAGGGGTGAGAAATTCAGAAGAATTCCTATATAAAAGTTCCTTTTTATTGCATTTAAGACATCTTCATTGTGCTCTAAAGAAAAGCTTCAATCTTTGAATCATGGCCAGAATTTTTTTCCTCCTCATTTCATCATCCTTTGAATATCTTTCACATTCCATAAGAGCTAAGTTTGCTCCAAGCTAACCATTTTATTAGGGGACCAGCTGTTAATTTAATGACCCAGTGGTAATTTACAGTCTCTTAAGTCCAATGAGTAAATGGGAGAGAGGCAAATTTCCCAGGTGAACAGGGTAAGCAAATGCTTTGCTGCACAAGGGAGCCCTTTGGAAAAACTGAACTCTCAACTGTACTTAAAAAGAAAACTCTGATAAAATCAATCTGCACACTGTTTCATAACTATCAGTTATAATTCATATTTCTGACAGCGAATAAACATATTTCTAACACACACACACTGATCACCAAGACGCAAGTGTTAGACCATCTGACTAGTACTAGGGAGAGCTGAATTCAAATCCACATTCTGCCTTGAAGCTCACTTGGTGAGTATGGAGCAGTCATTCTCTTTCAGCCTCACCCATCTCAAAGGGGTGTCCACAGATACCATAATGAGTGAAGGATGAGGTAAAATATAATCTTATAAGTGGAATTTTAAAAAAATGTTACTAATGAACATTAGCAGAAGATATGATTTTTTCTTAAATATGGTGGAACCATCATAACACGTCTCCAATTTTCTAGTGAAGAAAATACATTTTAATAATTTTAGACACTTTATAACATATATCCATCACCCCACTTTAATGCTGTCTCCGAAAAGCAACACAAATGGTGCAAGGGGTGTCTTTACACTTTCCCTCAAAATCATCCTCTATCATAGATTTTTTGCTGTGATAACTGATCCACTACAACAATAAAATCTGCACCGATGGTTGTTGTTTATGTCCCCTCAGCTAGGGAACTAATTGGTAGAGTTCTTTTATAC
>NW_015161957.1:12035-26605 GCF_001447785.1 Gekko japonicus
ATTTAGGAACTATTCACAAAACAGTGGGAAAGCATGATAAACTACAAGTATGATGATTAGGGAATAAGAAAACTGAGAAGGATATATATGGCTACACCAAATAATATGGGATATATTAACAGGCAACAAAAGAGCATGAGTCTACATACAGGTTTTAATGCCAGCCCTCACTAAAGGGCAGAATGGCTAGTGAAACAATGAATCAGATACCATTATGCATGAATGAATCATATACCATTATGTATCATGTAACATTATGCATTGCAGCCATTGAATATTGCAAAATAGGACCAATGACAATGAAAACTAATGTGTGAGCAATGCATTGAAAACTCTAGGACACTTCCCAACGTAGACCCGGTAGCTCGTGGATGTACTCCGCTAGACAATCATGGAGAAGAATATCTTCTGAACCACAACCTCAAATGATGAGCAATAGTGAGGCTATTATGGAAATGAATCTAAATCTGCAGTAAGGGTTCAGCCCAACTCTGGTAGTGATGAAGCTAATGAGAGTAACTGAAGAATAGCAAACTAAGCCCCCAAATGTTTAAGTAATGGAAATAATGGATATGTCAATGTACTAGCATACTTATCCTGAATAATTATAAAATATGGGCTTCAGTGACATTTCCAGATTTTAGCTGTTTGTATGATTGGTACTTTTATTTTGTTTACTATACCCATTAAATAGAATCCAAAGCTTGCTTGCTTGCTTCCTTCCTGTTTAGCTCACTGAACATGGTGCTCACCCTTCTGTGGTCATTTTAACAACCCTGTGAGAAAGGAGGATGTAAACGTTTCCTTCTAATTGTTGGCAGGAAAAGAGTTCAAAATGGGTTCTAAATCTTATTGAATGAAGCATATAAAATGATAAGCAATTAGCAAAAATTAAGCGGTAGGCTGGATATCTCTGAATAACCATGAGGACCTTGAATGCATCAAAGTACAACTAAAGTGCAATACATTCACCCCAGCAAAATTCTAAAGTGAACACAAACCTTTTAAAATGTACATGCAGATATATGCATTTTTTAAAAAAGTGTAATAATCATAAACTTGATCTGAAGCATTTTCTTCTGCTTTGGGCTTTTATTATTGTTTGCTAATGGCCAAAGCACTAGCGGGAATTCTATTATTTCCAAGAATTGATGGCTTCTTTCTGTTCTCCTCTGTCTCTATAAGCACTATGATTCTAATAGACTCTGTGCTCTGAGGTGTAATCCATTGGTTTATTCTATTTGTTTTTGCACTAGCTGCTAGTCAGCAAACTGGAAAATAGAGATCTTATGCCTAACTGATTTTTAAAGTCCATTGCATACCTTGAACTATGAACCAAACTTTCAAGAGCCCCTCTCCATATTTCTATGATACAAAGTCATATAACCTGTAATTGTAGCATAGAGAAAAATTGATAGGTCACACATGGTTATTTGAATGAACTTAGCATTTCCTTAAGTGATGTAAGAGACGCTTCAACCTTAAAGGAGTTCAGATGCAAAACAATTAAAATTTACAAGGAAGGAAGGGGGAAAGGTGCATCTATTCTGAATTTGTCATTTTAAAAAAGATAAAAAGTACAAGTGGGGACCTGCAAGAAACTTGCGGAATGGTTATCCCAATCCTCACACCTTTGCTTTCTCCCCTCTCCTACTTCTCTCATACTCTTTCTCCCTTCTGCTGCCCTTTTCTTACTCTCAATCTCTCTTCCATGCATTTTACTTCCTCTATCTTTCTGCCCTCTCATCATTCTCTTTGTTTTTCTGCCTCCCACCTCATCAGTCTTTCTATTTCTGCCCCCACTCCATCTCTCTTTCTGCCCTGTCACTCTCCCAGCATCCTGCCTGCTTCCTCCCCCACCCTACACAGCAGCAGCAATGGTGGCAGTGCTCCCAGCCTCCCACCTGCTTCCTTTCCCCTCTTCCTGCTTTTTACTGACAGAACCAGTTAGAAGTTTCTCACTGGAGTGAGAGTGAGAGTAGATCCCTGTAGTGGCCATTTCAAAATGTATTGAGGGGAATTCAACCCCCCTTTGAGGGTTTTTTTGGTTTTTCTGCAGACCCATGGAGTCCCCTGAGTCTGTTGAAAAACCTGTTGGGGGAGAGTGTGCCCTCTGTTGGTGAAAATAAGTATCCACATGCAGAGGGGACTTGCGAATTAGATATATCGATGTTGGAATGTGAGCTGAATGAATGCAAATATCAAAATACATGATCCAGTTGTATTTAGCTTTACCTTCTTCACATGTTATGAAATAGAGATAGACACAAAGTTCCTACAGCTTTTTTAAAATTTAAAGCATGGGCAGTGCTGTACTCCTCCACCAAGCAAATATAGTTCTGCTTCCTACATTGAAAAATGCAAGTGAAAAAGCTATTGTGTTAAGATGATAATCCATTTTTATATGAGTGGGCATTGATTGGCTGGATCAGCATGTAGAAAAGCAATGGTCATGTTATTTACGTCTTGCATACAGAAATATAAAATACAGCAGTGCTTTCTCATTGGTTAATGTGGGAATAGTGAGAAATTGCCTTTCAACAAAGAAATATTGAATTGTTACTGACAATGGACTTGGAATCTACCCTGACTAGCTGCTCCTGAGCAGATCTTTTACACAGCATAAAGAAAGCTAAACTGAACTTAATTCACAAACATGGTTTAACTCAATGTGTGCTTGTAACAATTGAGATCCCCTTAACAGACTCGCAGTGTTGTGCAAATAATTCTGTGCAGTGCAAATTCCCACTTAAAAATATAATATGGTAAGAATATATTTGTGACATTAAGTGGTGGTTTTCCTTCTCCACTTCAGATTGTTCCTGTGAGGTCTTTTCAGTTTAATATCCTTCATAGATAAATCATCAGCTGTAGCTGGAGTAAAGCTAGGGATGCCTTGGAGGGTGTTTTTGGACAGATGATTAATGCTCAAAACTGGAATGAGGTTATAAAAGCAATTCCTAGAATCTCTGTCATCGATGATATAAAGGGGAGAATGTGCAGAATTATACATAAATTCTGCATTTCTCTTACTCTCAAAAGTTCTTAGCAAATATGTCTCCCTTCAGTTCAATAAGTCTGAAGTGGAGTCTGCAGTGCAGGCTCAGCCCTCAGCTGGAGGAAAGGCTCATTTGTGAACAAATAGAAATTCTCTAGCTGCTTCAGTACTCAGGTACTTTACTCTGGTGTTTTCTTTAAGGAAACTGGCCTACCCTTTTTTTTTTAACTATTTGTGTGAGACCCTCTCCCAAGTGATGTCGAGACTATTTTTCACACATTAGGGACATGAACCCTTCTAGTCATTAATGTTCTTGAGAACTGTATTTTTTTAAAAAAAAATCTCAGGTATAATCTGTCATGTTCTAAATATCTTGATAGTCTTTCATGAGGAAAATAAATAAATAAAGGAGTTATGGTCTGTAGGGATGGGCACAAACCGACGCATGAAGTAACATTCGTGCCAAACTTTGGCTGGTTCACGGTCCAGGAAGCATTGGTTTGTCAGAGCACATGCTCTTAGAACATATCCTGAACTTCAGGGGGCTGTTTGGGAAACAGAAATGTTTCCCAGAAAACCTGGCATTGACTGAACAAACTCCCAGGCAATGGTGGGGGTGGAATTCTCTCCAGCTTTGGAAACACCAATAGGGACCCTCCAAAACTTGACAGGCACTGCTGGCTGCCACTTACAGAGCTCCCATTTGTCTCTATGGGATCTGAAAGCTATATAAAGCCAAAACTGAAGTCCAGCCCTCCTTGGTTGGGTTTTGCAGTGAGTTGGAGAGGATTGGAATTACAGAGATAGGAGGAAGTTGATCAGCTATGCTGGGCAGTAGATTACTATTTACTCTGTGTGTATGTGCATGCATGCCAAGGCACTCAGCCTTTCTGCTCATTTTGAGCAGTTGGACTTCACTACTGGGGGGGGAGGTGGTGGAGGAGGTGAATTTATATCCCGCCGTTCACTTGGAGTCTCAGAGCAGTTTACAATCTCCTTCCCTAACTCTCGCCACAACAGACACATGTGGAGTAAGTGGTGATAAATAGTCTTGTGATGCAACATGAGCAACTCATCAAGATGTACAATATCCCATATACCCATGGGTCTAAAATACATATAAAGCATATGACTAAAGAATTGCACATTTAAAAGTCTCCTAAATTAGGGGGGGAAAGGTATGTAGCTAACTGGGGGGAACCTAAATGGTGCAATATTTACCTACTTGGGCCCCTTCTACAATGCTCAAAGCTCCAATGGAATGCTCAGGTACCATTCTGTGTATGATGAGTTTTATCAGTGTAACCCCCATCCTTCCATCCTTCCCCTCATAGTGGCTCTGCCAACTGTCCAGTCCTCCCTTCAACATTCAAGGTCTTGGGCAGATAGCGAGTAAAGGAGGGATTTTTAAATACAGAGACAGGCTGAGTCTGACTGACAAGTGGTGGCTGATTCATGTCCAGTATTTGCCAGCATTTGCAGAGAGGATATTCTGAGTAGAATGTGTCTGAAATTCCACAAACTGCTGCAAAGTCCCTTGTAGCTAATAACCAGGAAATGATTGCAACCCCCACCCCTGCCAATATTATGTAGTACTGAGATTTGGAATGAATATTTTCATATGGGTTCCCCCCCCCCCCGTTCATGAATTGGGACTTTTGCAAAAGGTCTCTTAGAACTATGTAAATACACCTGTCTACTGGTAGATAGGAGCTTCAATTAGTACTCTCAGTGCTCATTTCCCAGTTATGAAAAAATATGCATCTTTCCACAGACAGCAAGGAGAAAATCATCCCCTCCTTCTGCTGCTCTTTAATTACAGGTGCCAGCCAAATGCCTCCTGACAGCAAATATTGTTGAAGGGTACGTCTTGTTTATTGGATATGAGCTGGGATGTTTCCAAGAATGACCAGCATTTTCGTAATAATATTGGGTCTACATGTGATACTACAGTAGTAACCTCTGTAAAATGGCCATGTAAATCAGCACTCTCATAAGCTCATAACTCTGGCTCATAAGCAGGCATACTCGATCCTTTTTTTTCTGTAAACCTTTAATACTCCTGACTTTTCCTAGTTGTATTTATTTATTTTATAAGATGGAATAAGTGCAGGCTTTCAGAACTAGTAGGCTTATTGGAAGCTGCTCTGACTATAGTTAAAAAAGGACAGAAATCTTGAATAGATAGAGCAGAGAGATAAAGACAAGTCTATTATTTTACATTAAAGGGAAAGCACAGCCTTATGTCCAGTTAGTGTACTGTAGTAGTATGCTATAGCGTCCCCCGTGACACTTCTTTCTTTCATGGAATTGTTGCCCATCTGCTTAGTACCAGTTTTGGGCAATCATCCATTCAGCACTGAGGGCGACAGAGCTGCCATCTGGGAGCTGGGCATCCATTCATTTCAAATTGGTGCAGCTTCAGCAACTTTGGATTTAGTGAATGGGAGATCCCAGTGATTAGTGGATGGCAGCCTGAACCTTATAAATCTACATAAGAATCTGCAAGCAAGTTTGTTAATCATATGGTTGAGACAGTGAGACATTTTGCTATTGTGTTTAGGTCAGCAAGTTATGCAAGTTAACATGGATTACTTATTCCAGACTGGGTTTCCTAAAAGGATACTTGTTTGGGGGGAAATATCAGTTCAAGATTAATGTCTAATAGCCTTAAAGGGAATACGTAAGGGTCTTATTTTAGTTGTATGTAACACCCCACAAATGGGCACTCTTATATAATTCAGTACAGCATAAATGCTGGAGACGTGTTTTATCTATAGAATATGTATTCCATATTTTTGGACTCTGTCCTAAGATACAGTTATTTTGGAGATCTGTTGTTCAATTCATTGCTGAAATGATAGGTAGTAGTATACCCTTTGATCCCAAGATATTTTTGTTAGAGTATTTGAAATGGAATGAGTTTTAAATCTATTTACAGCTGCAAAAAAATGACCATAGCAACAAACTGGAAGCAGTTGGAATTTCCTATTAATGAATGGCAATTTGGGTCCATTGGGGCTAGGACATTCTGGGACTGGAATACAACTGAACACCAGCAAGCTTGCCAGGGCAGAATGATTTTGGAAGATGAGAATGCTTTGGGGTCAGCAGCGGCATTTACTACCTCAGCATCCACAGACACACCAGCACCCTCATATTCTTGACATTCACCTTTTTGACAAAAATGCAACGCACCACAGATGTCTTTGGCAGAGCTTTCAGCTTTGGGGAGGAACTTTGACTCTCCATCTTCCAAGGTACATGGTAAATGTGCTGTGTTGTTTTTTATCAGGAATGAACTGCCCAAATTGTGAAAACCAGAGGTGACTCTCCATCTTCCAAGGTATGTGAGTATAAGATAGCCAGTACTGAAAAATTGTTATTAATTCTTAAGTAAAACCTGGTTGTTTCAGATTAGTTGTTAACAAGTGGGGACCCACAAGAAACTTGTGGAGCGGTTATTCCATTCCTCACACCTTTGCTTCCTCCCCTTTCCCCTTACCTCTTCCACGCTCTTTCTCCCTTCTGCCCCCCTTTTCTTACTCCTTTTCTTACTCTCTATCTCTCCTCCATGCATGTTACTTCCTCTCTCTTTCTGCCCCCACCCTCCTCAGGCTCTATTCCTCAAATGTGCAGGAATTTCCAAACCTGGAGTCGGCAACCATATTTCCTTCCCACCCAACAGCCAACCTACCTTTATCTGCCTCTCTGTTTTGAGCTTTCTGTCTCCACCTTCCTCCCCCACAGCATCTACCTAGGAAAATTACACTCTTGCACAACAACCCTGTGAGGTTGGTTAGACTGAAAGTATGTGACTGCTCCAAAATCACCCAGTCAGCTAGTACTGCAAGATCGGGATCTGAACCAGGGTCTTGCAGACTCTACTTTGAAGGTCTAACTGCTGCACCACACTGGGTTTCATAGGGTGGCTGCTGTTGAAGTGTAGCAAGCAACCAGGCCTAGTTGCTGTAGTAAGCAGCATGACTAGTCATGCAAGTCAGGTGGTATCAAGTCACCCAGAGGCTGCTGCCAGGCCTAGGGTTGTCAACCTCCAGGTAGAACTTGGAGATCCCCCAAAATTATAACTGAACTCTAGACAGCAGAGATCTGTCTCCCTGGAGAAAATGGCTGGTTTGGAGGGTGGACTCTGTGGCATTATATCCAGCTGAGGCCTCTCCCTTCCCCAAACCCAGCCGTCCTTAGTGTCCACCACAAAGTCTCTAGGAATTTCCCAGCCTGACCCTGGCAACCCTTGTCAGGCCTGGCCCTAAGGATCCCTCCCTGAAAGGCCAAAATAGGTGCGGAAAGGGCCCTGCCCTATTCCCTTGCATTTTACTGATAGTAGAAGCCCCCCACCCAAAGTTTTAAGAGAACAGTGGAGCCCACAGCAAAAGAGGTAGGGGTGACAAGCTCAGATTATTTGGCCATTCATATTGCAGGAAGAATCCTCTCCTCTCCAATCCCAGCTCCCGTTCTGCTTTTGCTTCCTCCCCTCTTTGTCTGTCTGTCCCTCTGTCTGTCTCTCTGCCTCTGTCTGTCTCTCTCTGACTATCAGCCAGTCTATCTCTCACTGTCAATGTGTCAGGGCCTGCAGTAGATCCCTGTGGCAGCCACTTCAAAAGGTATGGGGGGAATTCAACCCTTCCTGAGTTTTTTTAAACTTTTTGGATTTTTCTGGAGACCCACAGAGTCCCCTAAGTCCTAGAAAAACCTGTTGGGGGAGAGTGTGCCCTCTGTTTGCAGAAATAAGTGTCCACAAGCCAAGGGGACTGTTGAGAATTAGATATATAGATAAAGGTGTCTCTAGTGTAATCCAACATTAGAGTCTTGTGTCTTCATGAGGTTCATGAGCAATTATTACATTTCCCATCTTTGACATAATAAGAATGCAAATCATACAACTGTCTATATCTTACTGTCTCAAAATTACTTATTACAACTACTGCTTGTGTTAAATAGAGTTTGCTTCAAATATAATTTGATTAATTTAATAGACCAAGTAATCTAATAGCATTTACATAACTTCTGTAATGCACACAATTTATTCTTCCTGGAGTGGGCTTGTCAAATTTGGCTTTCTGTGTTAGCAGTATAAAAACTCTGTAGCAGGATCAGCTAATTCCCATGCAGTCCACCATTTTCTCACGAGGAATGGTCAGCCAAGTGCTGCTGAGAAGGTGAGGCAGTGAGACTAGGGAGGAGGAAAGATTGCTTGCCAAAGGTGTACAACCTGAGAACAAGAATGCTTATTTATTTAGAAAATAAAAGAGACCTGCTTGAGGTGACTCACATAGTAAAACATGATCAAGTCATAAATATAGCACAGAATTATTAAAATAATTCAGCCGCTAAAAACCCAGCCATAAAAATGTATGTTAGTATTCTGCTAACATACAACATACAGTGTGTGTGTGTGTGTGCAGACATGTGTGTGTCAAATTCCAGGGGAGGGGGGAGTGTGAATGTGTATGAGTGAAAATGGCTTTATTGTAGGGCAATGCATCTCATGTAACTTCTGAAGATACTTCCCTTTCCCAGGGATGTCGGCCAGATGGCCTTGATCTGTCTCTGTTTGCTACCTTAGCTGAGATAACAAATGGAGATTTGTTGAGATAACAAATGGAAGTTTACAGGTGTGTGTACAGCTGAGATAACAAATGGAAATTTACAGGTGTGTGGGGGATTAGAGCCACAGCAGGTTAGGTGGGAATGAATGGTCAGTGAGATTGGAGGGAACTACGTTTGAACCAGGTATAATTTGGAGTTTGCAGGTCTGACAATTACAGGGATTGCTTAGTTTGCAGGTTTGCAGGTTTGCTTAGTTTGCAGGTCTGACAATTACAGGGATGATCTTTTGATGTGAAAAATAAGCAGATTTATTATGGATGTAAATGAGAGGAGGATAAATATGGAATCTCATTATGTCATTGTCACAAATTCTCTACACTTAGCCAAAGAAGAAATAAATACATATTTTGCAGGAAGTTGAGAATGCTACCATGTGTTGTCTTAATGGCAAATGCATGTATTTTTTACAACAAGAATCTCTGGAATATCGAGTTAGTGTACCAAAATGTGTATCACTTGTAGAAGGAGCTGCTGAATATGTCATACTAGGAAAAAGGCCCATTGTGGAAATAAATACAACGGCCTCTAGAAAGAGGCTCTGGGTGGGTGCCCCGGCCTTGGACACTCAGTGTCAATTTGCTGGGGCAACCTCAGCAGGGTATAATGACACTGAGTCCACCATTTTCTCCAGAGGAACTGATCTCTGCCACCTAAGGAACAGTTGTAATTTTGAGTGATCTCCAGCCTTCACCTGGAGATTGGCAATGATGGTTCCCTATAAGGGAATGGTTGGTTTGGAGGGTGGAGTCTATGGCTTTGTACCTGTCCGAGGTCCCACGCCTCCTGAAACCTCACCCTCTCCAGGCTCCATCCCTCACATCTCCAGGAATTTCCCACCTGGAGTTGGCAACCCTATTTCCTTCCCAGCCAATCATCAACCTACCTTTATTTCCCCCTCACTCTTCAGCTTTCCACCCCTCAAACACCTGCAGCCTCTCCCATGCTCTGAAGCCCTGACTGCTACGTCACATTGGCTGTCATACGGGGCCCATCTCTGCAGCATATAAGGACACAGAGCCCACCATTTTCTCCAGGGGAACTGATCTCTGCCATCTGGAAAGCAGTTGTAATTCTGAGTGATTTCCAGCCCTCACCTGGAGATTGGACACATTTTACCTCAAAACAGAAAACTGTTTAGAATGTTAGAGGCAAAAGCCAATCAAATCACATATGCAAACGACCTCTGTGTTCCGAGACAAAGGCCAATGAGGCTGCATATGCAAATAACCTCTGTGTTCTGACTGGCTATGGGGGGGAGAGGAACAGCAAAATGTTTAGAATGTTGGAGGCAGGACTCAGGCAAAGCAGCCAGTGGATAGGGAGACCCTCTGAATGACAGATCAGAGAGCAAACTTATTTTGGAGCGTGTGGAATGTTCTAGAGAAGTGCCACCACCATTCGGCTTTTATTTATAAGGGAGATATGGCCTTGAATGAGATTGATTTCTTTGACCATAAGGATGGTCAGGTTTTCTTGTTTATTACCTCATGCTTTTACCACTAAGTAGACTTCAGTTTATCAAAATGTTAAGTGCTTGTTTGGATATAGAACCAATAGCAACGAATCTGTAGACTCTGTTGGACCACCTCTGAACCATTTTAAAGATGAATCATTTTCTTACAAGCCTCATAAAAACTGCCCTCTTTTAAGACAAGGGAGCATTATATTAGAAAAAGCAGCCACAATCGGAAGGATCCCACTTACAGACCTTTTCCTCCCTCTTACCTCAGTAGAAACAAAGTCTCCTATAGAGTAGGACTTTGAGCTTTGCTTCAGTTTTGGCATCGAAATAATCCTTGCCAGTCTTAGGTATACACGTGGGGCTGAAAGGAAGATGCCCTGGCAGGGAGTCTAAGTTGTATCAGGAATACCAGCTGCTCAGCCCCATTCTCCTTTTAACCTGAGGCTGGCCTTCAGGAGTTTGCTGCTGCCAGGGGTGAAAGAGTTCCATCCACAGCTGAGAGAGACCAGCTACTAGGGGTGCACACTTCAAAAATATCATTTTAATTCCACATCAAAAAGTTAGGAAAGCCATGAATATCATGACTATGAATGAATCACTGCCTGCTGGAAAGGACTGTGATCTATCCCACCTGTGATACTGTGAGAGGGTTGGTTTTTTAAAAAAATTCTCCTGTATCTGGTTAGTATAACTTTTATTGTAAGCCACTTTCAGTTTTGCTCTGTGGAAGAACGGTGAGGAGAAAAAGAAGAAGAATTGGATTTATATCCCACCCTTCACTTGAAGTCTCAGAGCAGCTTACAATCTCCTTCTCTCCCCCTCCCCATAGCAGACACCCTGTGTGGTAGGTGAAGCTAAGAGAGTTCTGAGAGAACTGCTCTTGAGAGAACAGCAACTGACCCAAGGTCACCCAGCTGGCTGCATGTGGAGGAGTGGGGAATCAAACCTGGTTCTCCAGATTAGAGTCCGCTGCTCTTAACCACTACACCAAATTTTCAATAAGGAAATTGTTGTCTTTTCCCCTGAAGCCAATACCATTATCTCATATGAATAGTTGCTTTAGAAAGTCCACTTCATTTTAAAAGTAGGACCCATGGGTTCACTAGGTAAAGGTAGAGATGCCAGGCCACAGCATGCTAGAAGGATATGGGGGATGGGAACTATATTGAAAGCTAATATTTAATAACCATTAACCAGGCTATAAGAGAAACTGTCTTCTACCCAGTTTCCATTAACAGGGAGGTGTCAGGTACTTCAATAACTCAGCATCAACAGCAGGTCCTTAAACAGGTTCAGCTTTATTGATCAGAGCAAGGTGAAGTTGACTTAGACTCTTTGAGTCAGGAATGGCAATAGTAATTATAGTGGGTTCATACAATACCCCCTGACACCTAGAAGCCAATAAGCAATTAGTGTGGGGAACTGTTCAACGGTTCAGGGGTGAGTGGGAGGAACGGAGGCTTTATGCCGAAGTGATGCATGCTCAAGGCCAATGGACAGATAAGGAGCAGAAACGAAATGCAGCTGCAGAGCATTACACATTCCAGAGACGGGGGAAAACCCATGGCGGCACTACCCGACAGGAGGATGAGGCAATACGTCTTGACATGCTATGGTCTATCCAAGGAAATTTGTCTGGATTATATCCAGAAACATACCCAGGCTACCAACTCACACTGGAATAGCATACAAAAACAGTGAGATTATTTTTGCCCCAAATGCATCCAAAGCTGCAGGGACAAATTGAGCACCTGTGCTGATTTTTTTCTTCTCAAAATTGCAGCGGTACTCTTGGCTTTCATAGATATCTCTTTAGCATGCAAAGCCCAAGGGAGTGAACATTGGAATGTAACTCTCAGATATTTATAAAATTGGACTTCTTCCATAATGTGACCTGAGATATTCCAGCATAATAATTTCAGCCTGCAAGGTATAGCAAAAACTAAAACCTTGGATTTTTCGAAATTAATTACCAGGTGTTCATCAGCACAATATTGAATGAAATTCTCAGCTGATCAGTACCAGAGCTGTGTAATCTGTGTATAGCATGACTGGAATCAGATGAGTCCCTAGCCGTGGGGGTGTGTGTGCAAAAACAGCATATTCAGTCTGTGGGCTAAATTGTTAATGTAAAAATTAAACAAGGTAGGAGCAAAAATGCAACCTTGTCTTACTTCTCTCCTGACTATAACTGGCTCTAATCTGAGTATTAAAGATGACTAACAATAATTTTAAAAAGTAACCTAACTGGTATATTTGTCCTGTATAGCTTCTTCCAAAGTCCAGCGAAAGACCATATCAAACACAGTTTTTAGGTCGAAGAAAGCAACATATAACCTACCCTGGCCCTGGTCACACGGCCCAGATAATGCAGGGGGGGCGTGGCTGTTCACCCCAAAGCAAAATAAAGTGCGGTAGCCCAATCACATGGTCCCCCAAGTCTCCATGCTTAGGCTGTTAGCTGGTGATCACACAGCGATGCTGCAGCATGGCAAAGAAGTGGTGTGGTGCAATCACACAAGCGTTTCGTGTTTGTGCACATGTGCAGTTCCGCGGAGCAGCACTGCTTTCAGTTTCATGTTTGTGTGCATGCGCTTATGAAAAACATCCAGTTTGCGATGGGACGTGAATGGGCGCCGGATGCCACGGGATACTAGCGCTCCCACGATCAGACGCCCGCTGTGTTTTCCGGATAGTAGTGCACTTCCCTTTTTACTTTTTAACTCCGCATCTTCGGTGGAACGCCACGGGTTGGCCACGGGTGTGCTATGCTTCCCAGATGTTGCGGTGTGATCATGCCCTGAAAATCCGCCCGACATTCGTGCCTTTTGCGCAGCAAAATCTCCATGTGACCAGGGCCCCTGTTTTTTTTTCTATTATATTTCTCAGCCATATGTTCAAGGGCCACACAGTGATCAGTTGTTGACATACCCCTTCGAAATCTAGCTTGTTCTTTTTCCAACAGATGTTCCAAGTTCATCCAGGTTTTCAACTTAGAAGAAGAAGAAGACGAAGAAGAAGAAGAGAGTAAATACTTAGTGAGTAAATAGCTTGCATAAAGTTTGCCAAAAGATGACAACAGGTTTATAAGTCTGTAATTCTTCAGGTTGAGTTTATCCCCCTTTTTAAAATAGGAACCACTATAGCCTCCTGCCAGGCACAGGAAATTGTGCAGAATAATCAATGGTCCAAAACAAGTATGTCAAAATTGGTGATCACCAAGTAGCAAAATCCTTGATTAAATCAAATGGTATCCAATTGGGCCCTGCCACCTTGCCTGCCTTTAAACCAGCAATCAGGTTCAAAATGTGAGGTTCCATAGCCAGGAACCAAGTAATACCTTGTTTTTACAATCCAACATAGCCTTGATGGTATGGAAGAGGCATCAGTTATGTATATAAAGACATTAAGTGTTCCACCCACTTATTACAGGAGATATAATTATCCACATTTTGTTTTCTTTGAGGTAATGACCTGTTAAAGAGCCTCCAAAAGGTGGATACCTCAGTCATTTTCTGAGTGCAATGCTAGCAGCATTGACTGTGTCATCTTTTGAGATACATATACCGGGAAACCACTGACCTTGATTTAACAATAAAAAAGTATTATTTATTTTAAACAATTGCTTATTATTAGCTCCTGACTGGGCATTAATATCCCCGGCCAATAATACAGGGGCCATAGGATAATTGTTCCTCACATACTCCAGATATATATCAAAACTGAACCATACTTCATCCAAATCACCAGAAGTTAAACTAGGAGGAAAATAAGCATTTATGATCACCTTATTAAAGGGAAAAGATTCCAAATAGAGCCATAGCATTAATTCCCATGAGTTCCATCTGAGTTGTTTTTATGTCCAGGGATTTAGCAATCAGGTAGGCAAGACCAGCCTACACCATCCCACAGTACCCACAGCAGGAAGATAAAATGAATGAAAGCCCTCAAATTCAAGAACCCCCCCTTAAACCAGGCCTTTTGCAGAAGCAAGTGGTATGTATGTTCGCTCATGTACTTTGGATATTCATACTTTAATCTTTTTACTATAATTTACTATATTATTTCTATAGTATTACGGTACCATGCTATCAGAGCTTCTTTTTTCTTGCAAGAATGAATTTACTTTCATTAGCTATCTTATATGGATGATTTACAGGCCAAGAAAGGGGATCTAGAGTTTGTATCTGTGATAGGTATTCAATAGAAATTATTGAGCATTTCTTCTTCTGTGTAGTTTATTCAGATCTGAAAAGAAAATTTTTGAATCCTCATCTGAATAAGAAGTCTGCTTGTTCTTCTAACAATCATTTAATGACTCTGTTAACAGACCTGTATTTTAATATAACATTAGATTGGTGTAGTGGTTGAGTGCGTGGACTCTAATCTGGGAGAACTGGGTTTGATTCCCCACTCCTCCACTTGCAGCTGCTGGATGACCTTGGGCAAGCCATAGTTCTGTCAGAGTTGTCCTTGAAA
>NW_015161957.1:26781-63974 GCF_001447785.1 Gekko japonicus
CCGTCTGCAAAAAAAAATTTGCCCCTGCCAGTCGGGGGGGGGGGGGCAAAGTGCGACTTTCTAAAGCCGCACCAAAAGAGAGACACGGCGGCGGGATCACATAGATCCCCTGAGCTGCTGCGCACTTCCTCCCCAGCATGATCAGATGCCGGGGGGAAGCCACTGAAGAAAGAGCGCAACAGCTGAACTGCGCATGTGTGCACATGCGCAGTTCGGCAGGGAGCCTGGATTGATCTGGACGACGGGCGTGGCGGCGATTCCATGGCCGTGCTTGCAGCGGTGCTTCAGGTAAGTCCTCCTCTGTAGGAATTTCTTTTTTGCAGTGGGTTTTCCAGGTTTAGGGACGGGTGCGTGCCGTTTCCCAGATGTTGCGGTGAGATCGCGCCTGTTTGCTGCGCCCCTGATCCGTCCCTCTCCTGGGCCAAAGTCTCCCGTGTGACCGGGGTCATTGTTTTTAATAAATATTGAACAGCAATAACCTTTTTGTTATATTGCTGTCTTTTTTCTCATCAAACAGTCTATTGGCTTTAAGACCTAGGTGAGATATGAAAATGGCTGCCACAGAAGGCAGAACAAAACTGAAAATGGCTGCCACTGGAGTTGGACCCAAGCACAATACTTCCCTCCTTGCTTTGAAGAAGAATTGGATCTATAACCTACCCTTCACTCAAATTGGCTTACAATCACCTTCCCTTCCTCTCCCCACAAAAGACACCCTGTGAGGTAGGTGGGGCTGAGAGAACTCTCTCCCTCACACACATACACACACAAAACCTTTATTGGCATTGAAAGCACAAGACATCATGGAAATACAGCAAAATACTAAGATGCATCAGTCACTTACACTTGGCTATTTAAGCCTCGTCTTCTGATTGCATAATATACAAATTTTGCAACAGCCTCCCTCTCTCGAGAACTGCTCTTGAGAGAACAGCTCTGAGAGTACTGTGAGTGACCCAAGGCCACCCAGCTGTCTTCATGTGAAGCAGTGGGGATTCAAATCCAGTTCTCCAGATTAGAGTCCACTGCTCTTAACCACTACACCAAGCTGGCACTTTGAAAAAGAATAACATAGCAACTAGGGACAGGCACAAACAGGCTACCAAACTAAAGTTCCTCACTCATTTTGGTCGGTTTGTGGTTCGTTTAACAATGTTCATGAACGTAAGGACTGCCATGAGCTTCCATGAATTTTGATGCAGTTTATGGTGCTTCATGGTGGTTCATGAAAAACAGCTGAGCATAACAAACCAAATAGCTGGAAGCACTGCTTTCTGGTCCCTAGATGAAGGCTGCAACAAGTCATGCAAAATCCTGCAAAAAGTTGTGGGGAACAGAAAGCAGTGTTTTAACTGTCTCCATGCCTGGAGCTGTCTGCTTAAGAAAGTTCCTTTAAACAGCTGAGCCAAAGGAGCAGTTTGGTCCAAGTAGCTCAACTGTTTAAAGGGGTTTTCTTGGGAAGTTCTGGTGGCCCAAGAAAGTCCCTTTAAACAGCTGAGTGACACCGAGCAGGCTGCCGTGAACCAGGGGCAGCCTGCTTACACAGCTCACCTGTATAAAGGGGCTTTCTCTCCAGCCCAATAAAGCCCCTTTAAACAGCTGAGCTACTGGGGCAGCCTACTCCTGCAGCTTAGCTGTTTAAAGGGGTTTTCCCTGGGGCTACCTGCCCAAGAAAGCCCCTTTAAACAGCTGAGCTGTGGGAGCAGGCTGCCCCTGTGGCTCAGCTGTTTTGGGCATGAACCTCATGAACCTAGTTCAGTTTATATGCAAGCTGTCTGGGTTCATGAGGTCTGTGGTTCAGTTCTTGATTCACCAGTAGGACACATTCTATCTCATTAATATAAAGACTTATAGGCCAGGGAAAGGTGTTTGCTTGAATGAACCCTGTACAGCTGCAGAGTGTATTGTCTGATTAAGACCGCCTACATGATTGGCTGAGTCACCTGGTAAGCAACACAATTGATAGGTCAAATTACATCACTGGCCATACATTTGAATGGTCAACCAAAATCATGCCAACACAGGTTGTTGAACATAAATAAAGATTCTTCAGTCTAGTTTATGCCCTTTGTCTGGATTACATCTAGTTTTACAACATTTCTTGATTCTGGGTGGACCAGGTTGGCCAGAGCACCTGTTTGGACTTCAGCTCTGGAACTTTCTTGGACTCTGTCTTGCCAGGTAACCTCTGGATTTAGAACCAATGCTTATAAAAGTGCTTAGGTTAGATATTTAGATGTCATCGCCCGAATTGAAGAACCTCCACAAAAAGAAACAACAACTAAGACCCTGTCATGGGTGCCTGTTACACTGTCACTTCCCCCTCATTGTGTGTGGCCCTAGTAAAGGTAATGTAATTAGTAGTTGTACAAATGTAAACCGCTCAGAGCCCTTAGGGGGTGAGCGGTCTATAAACTGAAAGTAAGGTAAAAATAAATAAATAAATAAATATTTAGCTTTATTATTTTATCCTTACTGTTCGCTGCTCTTTTATTGTATATTCCTGCACAGTCTTTTAATAAATCACTTTACTTATATTTTGGGGCTTCAATCTGAATTCAATACTTTAGTCCATATTAGTTACAGCTGGCAGAATAACTGTTTCTGGAACTCACCTTGTAAGTGTCTTGCCTTGCGAGGTTGACTTCTTGATCTTAGATCCAGAAGGTCTAGAAACTTGGTTTCTTGGTCTTTGGCTGACAGGGTAGTAAGGGGACTGGTGGTAACATTACCCTGAGCAGTGTTCTCTCTAAGCTGAGTTAGTGAGAGCTAGCTCACAGTGTTTTAGCCTCCGGCTCACACATTTTTGTCTTAGCTCAGGAAGGATGGCTCCATAGCAAACTAATTTATGCAGCAGCCAAATCACTTGCTCACAACTTTAATGCCAGTAGCTCACAGAGTAGAATTTTTGCTCACAAGACTCCAGAGCTTTGAGGGAACATTGACCCTGAGGTGTGTGGGTTCACATTTCAGCTCTTTTGGTTTTGCCTTGACCAACCTATCATCCTTAAGGAGGACTTTGACGCCATCCACTTTCTGAAAAGTCTGGGGGTTGCCTGGGGAAATCCTGGTGGGTGCAGTGGCACAAACAAGCACCACATTATGAACTCTGACCATCACCAGCAATTGGGAATGTGATAATGCCACTTTTGGGTCACATTGTATGTGATGTAGACACATTGTTACAACATCGACTGGACCTCACTCTGTTTCTGAGAAAGTTCCCTCTGCTGGCCAGCTGATCAGTGGTGGGGAGGTGGAGCCTGACAGTGGGGGACCCTATGAATCAATGCTACCTAGCCAATGAGATTTGATTTCATACTGAAATCACTGATAGCAAACAAAGCCAATTCAAAGTGAGGGCTTTCTAAATAGATTTTTTTAAAAATACTTCCAACTGTCTTTAAAATGATCATTGAAAGAAAACCCCTTAAATTGGGGAAGGTGGAAGAAGCACTTCATAACAATGCAAAATGATTGCCAAAAGTGCCTGTCTTTTGGCCAGGTCCTAATTTTATTTGTATATAATTCAACCATATCAATTTATTTTTACTGTAATATCTAGTATTAGAAATCATTTTATGTGTGTATGTGATTCAAACCAAAGCATTCAAGCATAGCCCTTTAAACCAGGTTGATAGTGCAGCCTCAGATTCTTCTGTAAAAGATAGGAAGAGGGCATTACTGTGCTCCATCATTCTCTGAACTACTGTAATTATATTCATGCCATACACTCTCTGAAAGTAGATCCTTAGAGGGGGAAAATGATCTTATGAAATTATGCTGGTAGGAATATTTCTGCAGCTGTGAAGCTGGAATGGAAGGAAAAGCTAGTAAATTTAGTTATATTATTTTTGTCTGTATGTGGAGACATAACCCATTTTAGCTCACAGGCTTTCCACAGTATTATGCATCCAGTTATTTTGATGAGTGATTATGGTGACATGAGCAAAGAGTTGTTTTAATTCAGTTTCTTCCCTCCTTCATTCACATGGCTAAACTCACAGAGATTCTATCCTGAAAAGAGGGAATACTTTGTTATTATGATGTCCCACATTTCTTTGGCATGGTTCTTGAGCATTTACATTCAAGACAGGTAGAAATTCAGCAAGTGAAGTTGATCCTGTCCTACAAATACAGTGACTGTAGATGCTTACATTTCTGAACCTATGCCTCTCATTTAACCGCTAAAGGCACAGTGAACTGGCATTCATAATTCTAACTTCCTGCTATTTTAACTTTTGTGCTCTTGAGTATCGATTGGAAATTATGGAGGTTTTGACATAATATTGAGGGGGAGTAACTTCATTAAAAAGATGAACAAACTCATGGTATTTGTGTGCAGTTGAAGTCCACTGTGGAGACACAAAATTGTGAGGAATGGTATCTCGATGTGCATGATATAATGATTGCTATAATCCATTCTTTTAAAGTGAGAACTGCATGTAAAATAAATATGATGTAGTGGATCTTGTGGGGAAAAGGTTATTTTTTCAATGTTATAGCTGTCCACCACAGTATGAATATGTGGTCTGCTATTCCAGGTACCAGACTTAATTGCACTTGACAAATAAAAGGTGAGCAATCAACCTGTGATGAGGAACTAGTTTTGCTACAGACACCTGACAGTGAGGAGCCATCTAAATGTATGGTCTTTTTAGGGTCAAAACAAATGAGATTCCCAGAAGTTCTGTGATCAGATCTTACTGAAATCCTCTAAGTTCAGTAATAGCTAGGAGGGCTCCAATTTGGACTGGGGACATGGGGATATGGAGGACAGTGATGTCATGGTTTCACAAACTGAAATGGGACATTCTGTGCCATTATTAGAAATTTAAAGAGAAAAAAGACAAGCAATACCCATCTGTATACTTTTAGAGGACTTATAACAATTCAGCAATTGGGTTTGATTACGGGAAGAAAAAAACAATATCCTCCCCATGTAGCCTGATCGCAATGGGAACCATTAGACTCTTAAAGACATAGTTTGACCCTTGGAGAGATTGACAATGCAGTCCTAAGCAGAGTGACACTCTCCTAAACCCACTGACTTCAATAGATTTAGAAGGGTGTAAACTCTGTTTAGGATTATAAAATGAATCTGTGCCATGGTTAAGGACCTGTCATTACTGACCTTTTCTTTCAGTACTATGAATTCATTCACTGGAAGACTAAATAAAATCTCCACTGTTGATTACTTACTCATTCTAATGTCTCATTCCTGAATCTCCTGCACAGAACAAAAGTACAGCCATTTATCCCTGACATCAGGAACATACACTTCTGAAAACAGAGAATAGATGGGTTAAAAAAGCATAATGATAAGCTGCTGATAATCATTTTAGGAGCTTTGGCAGGATAAGCTTCGATTCTCAGGCCACTGCTTCTGTGCTTGCTATTGTGAGCATACTGTTATTGCCAAAGTTGATCTTCATACTGTATAATATTTTGTTCATAGGAAAATGTGATTACTTCCCCTTACTAGATTACCTGCTTCAGCACAGAAACACTCATATTGCTATTTTTAACAATTTGGAGAAAAGAAAGGACAATACAAAAACGGCTACCCCCATCTCTTGCAGCATCCCTCCATCATTTTCTAAGTCATTCTAGATCACTTAGAGAAATCTTATTTAGGTTTTAAATACAGAGAGCTTTAACTGCTAAAAGCATAATGTTTGAGAAACTTGATTTCAGACATATAATTATAATCTATTTTGCATCTTTCATCACGGGCAGGGAGTATATATAGGGTTATAGGAGTTCAAACTCAGGAATCTATACAGTTTAGCAACCTCACTATTTTTGTTTTGATATTACTTTTTCCTTGTGGGAATCAAACAATGAGGGGAAAACTCACAATTTTCTATTGTGGGCCCAGGGACATGGGGGGAGGGTAGACGAGGTAAGATACAACCACAATGCTGGCGGTAAAAGAAGGCCACAGCTTTTACTGATTACACTGCAGGAGCATTGGCACCGCAGAGGGATGGATCCTGAAACAGCTGACCCACCTGCTGCCTGATGAACCCTGCACCCCCATCCCACCTGCTGGGGTGCATCCAAGGAGTGACTAAGCCCCCCTCAGGAGCCATGTGGGCTCTGGCCACTACATGGTTCCCCTGCCACCTGGTGGTGAGAGCCTCACCAACAATCCTCGAGCTGGGCATGCCACTAACTCAGGTCCACTTCCAGACCCAAGAGGGTTCCCAGACCATGGGTTGCAGGCATACAGGCACCACCTCCCTAACAAAATGATCCCAATGTTCAATCTGCCCAAAGTTGTGACAAGGCAAACAACAAAACATAAGCCATTAACAAAGAAAGTACATGGAGGGTGGGAGGGAAAAGAGCCCACCGACCCACCCACAGCCCCGCCCCCAGTGTGAGTCCTGCACACTGAGGGCCAGTCACCACCACTGGACTCCACCCCTGCCATGTGGTCCACTGGCCACATGAGCTGACATGCTGCCCCCCACAGCCCTGGAGCTCACAAAAGTGGGGTGGGGTAAGTCCCTGCCACATCTTCTCCTTTTTTTTACTGTCAACATTAACACACAAGTGCCATTTTCTTGTATTAATTGCATATTAATGGCACTCCAAAAAGAAGTAAAATGGCATAAAAGAAACAAATGGTAAACTAGTAAGAAATAGGTTTGGAATGAAAATAGTTGCAATGACGACATGTGAGAGAAAATGGGAAATTAAAAAGGCATATTTATACATCCCTAGTTCAAACTGCAAACAGAAAATCATGTCATAAATGTGTTTACCGTATTTCAATCTGATGTTTCATTGCTGAAGGGAGGTATTGTGTTGCCATATATTTTTTAGTCTTCCAGCATCTATTGAAAAAATACAGAGGTTCATCTGGAATTTAATCCTGAAACACCAAACAGTGCCCTGAATGGACAGTAACCTGATTTTTCACTCTTCAGGGTCCATATTCCATTGTGTTAATTTATCATCATTCTTGGCCCCTTTGGAAACAACTGTGGGGGTTAAGCTAGGATTCAGATTTGAAATGTAGAATTGTATCCTGAATGTGCATACTAGCTTTCATTGTGATAATGTTTTTTTCCCAAGTCAGATATTATATTCTCACATATTTAGCATTTCCCATAGGGATGGTTTGACCCTCTTGGACTGACCTTAAAACGAACAGCCCCCCTCCCCCAGTACCTCCTTTAGCATTTAAAAATTCCTTAGGAATTGTCAAATTCACTGTAGTGTCCTTGGCATTTAAATAGGAGACTAAGGACACCCAAAATATCAACCTGTTTGGTTACTAAAGGTCAAAGATGTATGCCCAATTCTTTTTTTGGGGGGGGGCTGTAAATGAGAATCAAAGCATGGGAAAAGGAGGCAGAAGCCAAATGGTATGCAAAACACAAAAGTAATTTATTATCAAAGGGAAATCAGAAATGTACATGTCATTTTAAAAAGTAGGAAGAATGTAATTAGTGTGATCTGTCTAAATACTTTGATGTGAGTAAAGAGCTGCCAGCGACTGTGTGGGCGCTCCTGCCTAAGAACTCCAGACCAAAAGGAACAACAATCAGAATCATCAAACAACAAATCAGTGGAAGACAACAGCTCAGAAGGTTCGCTCATCTAATTCTAGGATCACTTAAGGTGGTAAGGATACACTATATTATATTCTCATACCAACTTCATGGTAATGAATATAATTCAAAAAATGTTTCTCTACATTTTTGTGCATGGTCATTCTATTGCAGTGGATTGAATCCCATGGAAGTTTTCTGCATCTACAATACCCCTTGAGCAAGCAGAAGAACAAACATTACATTTCTTCTGTCGGCTGCACAAAGTGGAAGTAATTGTACCCCATCCCAACTATCATTTTTCTGTGTATACAAGACATGCAAGGTGTTTCCTCTGATACAATTTCAAAAGCAAACTAAATAAAACTATGCAGGCTGCCTGTTGTACATTTAATTC
Source organism: Gekko japonicus (assembly GCF_001447785.1). Lineage (NCBI taxonomy): Eukaryota > Metazoa > Chordata > Lepidosauria > Squamata > Gekkonidae > Gekko > Gekko japonicus. The sequence goes on from NW_015161957.1 coordinate 34,744, forward strand.
GGTCTATTTCATAAACACAGGTTGAGTTCACATGGGAAATCTAGACAAGCCAGAGCATTAAGACAAAACACCCCATCTCACCAGCTGGAGACCTTGGCAGTTACAGAGGCACTACATAACAGGATAAGGCTTCGGGAGAAAGGGAAGGGGGATGGGACGTATCCCAAGGAAATGGCAGCTCACTGACATATATCAACCTGTTTGGTTATTAAAGGTCAAAGATGTATGCCCAATTCTTTTGGGGGGGGGGCTGTAAATGAGAATCAAAGCATGGGAAAAGGAGGCAGAAGCCAAATGGTATGCAAAACACAAAAGTAATTTATTATCAAAGGGAAATCAGAAATGTACATGTCATTTTAAAAAGTAGAAAGTATGTAATTAGTGTGATCTGTCTAAATACTTTGATGTGAGTAAAGAGCTGCCAGCGACTGTGTGGGCGCTCCTGCCTAAGAACTCCAGACCAAAAGGAACAACAATCAGAATCATCAAACAACAAATCAGTGGAAGACAACAGCTCAGAAGGTTCGCTCATCTAATTCTAGGATCACTTAAGGTGGTAAGGATACACTATATTATATTCTCATACCAACTTCATGGTAATGAATATAATTCAAAAAATGTTTCTCTACATTTTTGTGCATGGTCATTCTATTGCAGTGGATTGAATCCCATGGAAGTTTTCTGCATCTACAATACCCCTTGAGCAAGCAGAAGAACAAACATTACATTTCTTCTGTCGGCTGCACAAAGTGGAAGTAATTGTACCCCATCCCAACTATCATTTTTCTGTGTATACAAGACATGCAAGGTGTTTCCTCTGATACAATTTCAAAAGCAAACTAAATAAAACTATGCAGGCTGCCTGTTGTACATTTAATTCCTCCACATGCATATTGTTTTGTTCTTCAGTCGCACAGTCGAGTCTGACTCTTCGCGACCCCATGGACCAGATCACACCAGGCCTTCCGGTCTTCCACTGTCCTCTGAAGTTTGCTCAACTTCATGTTCGTTGCATCTATGACACTGTCTAACCATCTCATCCTTTGCCGTTCTCGTCTTCTTTGGCCTTCAATCTTTCCCAGAATCAGGGTCTTATTGTTACTTCATTTAAAATATATTGACGGACTATGTGTTGCTGCAGACATTGCCGAGGCAAAAAAGCAGGTCCAGCAGTGGGGCCAGGATCTGCTACCTTTTTGATTTTAAGTGCCAGAAGCCTCATTCCTTCTCGGGACAAGTGGAGACCATCTCTTTTGTACAGCTCCCTCTTGCTCCGAAAAGCATCCCAGTGTCTAACAAACCCCTCTACACCATCGTCTCATCCATGCATTGAAACTCCTGATCTGTGCCTGTCTCTCCAACCCTGCACATGGAACAGGTAGCACTTCCAAGAAGGCTACCTTGGAGGTCCTGGCCTTGAGTTTCCTGCCTAGCAGCCTAACGTTTTCCTCCAGGACCTCACAACTGCATTTCCCCACATCGTTGGTGCCAACATGTACCATGCTCCTCCCCAGCACTATCTACCAGCCTATCTAGAACACGCATAATGTCCTCTGCCTTCGCACCAGGCAGGCAAGTCACCATATGGTCAGTATGCGGGTTTGCCACCCAGCTGTCTATCTGCCTAAGGATTGAATCACCAACTACCAAGAGCCCCCCTCCCTCCCTGCCTAGGGATGGTTCCTTGGTGTGAAAGGATACCCGTTCACCAGCTGAAGAAAGGTCCCTTCTGAGGGCACATTCCCCTTATCCGCAGCACGGTGCCCTGTTTCCCCTCGACTCTCATGCTCCCTGACAGACTGTCTCTGCATTTCCAGGTTTGCCACCTTGGCCTCAAGGGAGCAAACTTGTCCCCTGAGAACCAGGAACTCCTTGCACCGGGCACACACCCAAAACTTCTGTCCGGTGGGCAGATAGTCATACATGTGACACTCCGTGCAAAACACTGGATAGCCCCCAACCCTCTGCTGGCATTCTGGCTTCATAATTGCTTTTAAAATAATAATTATATATAATCCCCCTTTTAAAACCCTTTGTATTTATGTGGTTCTCCTTGTAGAAGTCTACTTACCTTACATGTCATAAGGAAAGCTGGATTAGATTTATGTGAAGGTGGAGTGAAAACTGGTGGAGGAACATTGAGATTTATAGATGACACCACATTATTGGCAGAAAATAGTGAGGACTTGAAATGACTCCTGATGAAGATTAAAGCAGGAAGTACCAAAGCAGGATTTCAGTTGAACATCAAGAAGATAAAAGTAATTACTACTGAGGAATTACAGAACTTTAAGGCTAAGGAAATGTAAATTGTTACAGATGTTCTATTTCTTGGCTCTGTCATCACCCAAAAAGGGAGATCAAGAAGTCAGAAGGAGACTGGTAAGGGCTGACATGAAGGTAACTAAAAAGACCTATAAGTGTAAGGATGTGTCAGTGATGACCAAGATCAAGTATCAGTATCAAGTTCAAAGTTTATTTCAATACAAAATCAGTAACAATAAGGATAAAGATAAAAATAATAAGGAATAAGATAAAAAATAAACAATAAAATATAAAATAAGGGACAATGTGACAATGAGCACTGATTGTGAGGGGACAGAGAGATTGTGCCTTCCTCTGACAAGTTATTATTAAGATTTGGTCAGCCACTTGCATATCCCACATGCCTGAAGGCAAAATTTAGCTACTCTATTTGTTATCTCCTGGGAGAAGGGGAGAGACATAAAGTTGTTCAGATTTTCCTGGTAGAGTTGATAGGATTGGAGCTATATTTTGAGATCAAATGTTGTTATTGAATGAGCAGTGCAGCAGAACATGGTTGATAGACTACCTTCCATGTATGGCATGGGCAGAGCCATTGAGGGAGTGGGACACAATGGTATCTGCCTTCCAGGAGGGCCATTAATGCATGGAAGGGTAAAAACTCTGCAGTATTTGGAGATGTCAAGGGATCTAAGATAATCTGCTGGTTGGAAGCATTTGGTATGTTGCAGAATAATTGGATATTTCTGTACCTGTGTCCTGTCTAATTGCAGGACATGATCCCAGAGCTGCTGTTTAATTGTTCTTTTGCTTTTTGGTACCCATGACAAAGTAGGACTTGGGGGGAGAGGCCATGCTCCTGGAGTTTCCCTAATCTTTGCCAGATTGAATGGTGGCTATCAGTAAAGATCAAGGGTGCTAGGCCCACCAGACTGAAGATGAGTTTTCACCAATAGTTAGATGTGAATAGCCACAAATGAGTCTCCAAGGATCGATTGTAGGAATTTGGATTGTACTGCTTCCAGTAAGTGCCTCTCTTTGAAAATACAGAGGTGGGAATCATATAATATCAAGATAATTCATACTATATTATTTCCCATCACTATGTATGGGTGTGAAAGTTGGACAATGAAGAAAGCTGACAGGAAGTAATTTGATTCATTTGAAATGTGGCATTGCAGGAGAGTGTTATGAACACCATATGTTAACCTGCATGATTTCCAGGCTAAACCTTTGCGCTGAGAGAGATCTTCTAAATCTTATGGAGAGGATAGCACTTCCAGGGGAAAGGAGCTTGGACACCAGGTTATATAATTCTATAGAATTTTATTGGCATATAAACTTTAACAAGAATTTTACCTTCCATTATTTAATTATTTATTTATTAGATTTTTATCCCGCCCTCCCGCAAAAGCGGCTCAGGGCGGCTTACAACATTAAAACCAATAAAATGATACAATACATCTAAAACAATCAAAAACAATACAATAAAATCACAGGTTTACACAACAGTACAGTTTACACATGGCGGCGAGCCATAAAGGGCTATGATAGTTGGTCTGGGCTATTAAACGCTAGGCGAAACAGCTCCGTCTTTACCGCTCTGCGGAATTGGTGGAGGTCCCGGAGAGCGCAAATTTCCTGTGGGAGCTGGTTCCACCATGTTGGTGCAGCCAAGGAGAACGCCCTAGTTCTTGTAGTTGTTAGCCTGGCGTCCTTAGGGCCAGGGGGGACTAAGTGGTCCTGCGACTCAGATCTCAGTGCTCTTGAGAGAACATACGGGGAAAGGCGGTCCCACAGGTAGACAGGCCCCAGACCATAAAGGGCTTTAAAGGTCAGAACCAGCACCTTGAAGCATATCCGGAACGCTACGGGCAGCCAGTGCAGCACCCTCAGCACCGGTTGGATGTGTTCCCTCATGGGGAGACCCATCAACAACCTGGCTGCGGCATTCTGCACCAGCTGCAGCTTCCGAAGTTGCCCCAAGGGCAGCCCCATGTAGAGAGCATTGCAGTAGTCCAACCTCGAGGTGACCATCACATGGATCACTGATGCCAGATCGTTGCGTTCGAGGAAGGGGACCAACTGCCTGATCAGCCATAGATGGTAGAAGGCTGCCTTGGCAGTGGCTGGTACCTGGGCCTCCATTGTCAAGGAAGCATCCAGGAGCACTCCCAAACTCCTGACCCTCGGAGCTGGCACCAATGGCGCCCCACCGAAGGCCAGAAGTGGGACCCCTACCCCCGTACCACTCCAATCCAGGCATAGGACCTCCGTCTTCGTCGGATTTAGTTTCAGTCGACTCAGTCTGAGCCAGTCCGCTACGTCCCGCAGCGCCCGGTCCAGATCTTCCGGGCTAGAGCTAGACCGGCTGCCCAACAGCATGCCCATGCCTCCGGGCAATCTGGGCAAGGGGGTGCATATAGATGTTAAACAACATCGGCGAGAGCACTGCTCCATGGGGCACTCCACAAACCAGTGGGTGCCTCTGGGATGTACTCTCGCCGAGCGCCACCCTTTGTCCCCGACCTTGGAGGAAGGAGACAAGCCATTGCAAGGCGAGCCCCCCGAATCCCCACGTCGGCGAGGCGGTGGGCGAGCAACTGGTGATCGACCATGTCGAACGTGGCCGACAGGTCCAACAGCAGGAGCGCCGCCGTGATAAATTTTCCAGAATGCACCCCAGCACAGAGAAATTCTTAAAGGTTACAGTTTAATCTAACCTAGATTATCCTAACCTATCATAAAACAGTAATGGCAGGAAAGAAAACAGTAATCTGACCAGTCCACCAGCAGAAGGCAGTGAAATGCAGTCCAAAATGGTCAAGAGGTTATTCATTGGAAAGGCTTTTCTTCTCCAGCAAGGTGTTCTCCTTCAGATGGCTACCTGAAAGAAAGGGAATGGGGAAGAGAGACTTGTATTCTCATTTTTATACTTTATTCTATTTAAGTGCAAATTATTCTAAACCAATCAGGATTTTAAAAGTGGGGTGTTTAGGTTTTTTTTTGCCAATTTGATGACAGGGTCTTACCATTAATATTTTGATAAAAACTGTCATATGATCATCCACTAATTATGAGAAGACATACATGCACTTTCTGGGTTCCCCCTAGTCAGAAAACCCCAACATTGCTGTATCAGAAATCCTAAACTGCATCTGTCTCAACATTGCTGACGTGGCCTATCTCCTGATGGAATCTATCTTAGAATAATAAAAAAGCCATGTTGAATCAGACCAACGGCCCATCCAGTCCAACGCTCTGTCACACAGTAGTCCAAACCCAGGTGCCATCAGGAGGGCCACCAGAAGGGGTGGAACTCCAGAAGCCCTCCCACTGTTGCCCCCCAAAGCACCAAGATACAGAGCATCACTGCCCCAAACAGAATGTTCCATCTATAGCCATTGATGGACTGCTGCTCCATATATTTATCCTCTTGACTGCAGCAGTGAATTTCATGTGTTAATTATTCTTAAAAAGTACTTTTTAAAATCTGTTCTAAGCCTATTACTCATTAATTTCATTGAGTGCCCATGAGTTCTTATATTATGAGAAAGGGAGAAAAGTAGTTCTTTCTTTACCTTCTCTATCCTATGCATAATTTTGTAAACTCCTATCATGTTATCCTTCAAATGTCATTTCTCCAAACTAAAAAGCCTTAACCTGTTTAACCTTTCTTCATAGGGAAGGTGTTCTATGTCCTTAATCATTTAATTGCCCTTTTCTGCATCTTTTCCAATGCTTTTAATATCTTTTTTGAGGTGCAGTGACCAAAATGGCAAACAATATTCCAAATGAGGCCACACCAATTAAACCTTCTATGAGTCATCCCTTAACAGTTTCCCCACAAAGGTACCCCTTTAGGGGTTTCTGGATATAATAATAATGTAATAGATACAATAATTAATACATGGCACAGGTGCATACAGACACATTGCATAGATTTGTATTGTTAAGTCCTGAGCTTAACAAAGAGTCAGAGAGTGATTTCAGCCAAAACTCAAGTTTATTCCTCTTCACGATTATTCCAAATGAGGCCACACCAATTAAACCTTCTATGATAGTCATCCCTTAACAGTTTTCCCACAAAGGTACCCCTTTAGGGGTTTCTGGATATAATAATAATGTAATAGATACAATAATTAATACACAGCACAGGTGCATACAGACACATTGCATAGATTTGTATAGCAAAGCATAGCTTCATGATTACATACAATTTTGTAACATTAAAATGTACTGTAGAAAAGAAAAATTTCAAATGGACAGGAAGGAGGATTTCTGTGTGTTTGCTCATGCTTTGGCAGTTTGACAGCTGTGTCAAACCTACTTCAGACACTGTTATCAGATTCTCTGGATTTTACTTCCCAACTCTCGTTTGAACCATTACCATTGATTGTTTCCTTATTAAACTTCTATATGGACATGAGCAAGATCTTTTCTTTCTCACAAATGGGATTTTATCCTATTGTTTCTATTTAAAAAGATGGTCTCCCTATTGAACTTTTCCTTGGATTAAATCTATCTAAGCTGGCAAAATTTCTTCTCGTTTGACCGAACTCCTTGCTAGGTATGGGCACAAACTGGAAAAATGCTGTTTGGTTCAGTTCATGGTTTGTGATGTGCCCAGTTTGTGAACCATGAACCGTCACAAACTTTTAGCCATTAAACGAACCAGTGAGGTTCATGAGGCAGTAGAATGCCCTCCCTGGTGTGCTAGAGACACAAAACTTGCCAAGTTCTCCAGCGGACTCTTCTCTACCTGCCCTGTTTGGTGAGGATTGGATTTATGGGGTCCAAGTTACAGGCCCCTAAAGAAGGTGCCCCCAGAAAAGTGGTTTTGGGGGAGAAATGTCAGGCAGTCATATTGACAGGCACCGGTTTAGGAGGTACAGGAGTGTCTAGAACAGATCCTGTGCAAGTTAGAAACATGAAAGTTGCAGGGGACCTCCCCAAGATGCTTCTCTACACAACCTCCAAATTCTGGCCCCCTGTTGCTTTGAAGTTTGGTAAATATTTAGACTGAGTGGAGACAGTCTGTCTGGAAATGTCTCTATTCACAAACCACCACTACAGACCTTCAGGAACTGCTTGAAACTTCATGGAGAGTTCATGCTATTTGTCCTGACATGAACTTGAGTCTGTGAACCAGTGTTAGCCAAATGGGACTGTTGCCTTGTGTGCCAATGCCAATGATCAACACAACCAGTGAGATTTCTGAAGCAGACAGAACTTTATTTGAATGAAGGGGACCTTGGTGCCGAACCCGAGGAATCCATTAGTAAGGCATCAGCATTAACCTTTTATACAGTGTGACAAGTAACTTTTAGACATGTGCTAGGGCTGCCAAGTGGGAGCGGGTGGCGGGTAAACACCCGCTTTGGAGGCCCAATTTCCGATGCCGCGGAATCGGGCCCCGGGTGGAACCCCACCCCTGCGTGTGCATCACCAGGAAGTGACGTAGGCACGCCGGGCATGCTGGGGGTGGGGCCACGGCCATACAAGGGAAAACTCTATGGTGGCCCCACCCCCAGCATGCCTGGCGTCCTCCCGTCACTTCCGTGTGACTTGCATACAGTGCACGCGTGCTTTGCGTGCACGCGCACGCACAAGATGCTGGCCGGGAGCCCCCCGCTCCCGGCAAAGATACACTTGGCAACCCTAACAGGTGCAAATGTCTTCAGATTGCAGAGTATATATTTCCTTTATACCTATATAACTACACTTGCTAAGCCTATATGTCTTTTGTCCTTATTTTATATAACTACACTTGCTAAGCCTAGATGTCTTTTGTCCTTATTTGGAATACTCATGGTTTTCTGTAAGCCTTGAAATACAGTTTTCTTATCTCCCAACAACAGTTCTGCTTAATCAGCTATGTTCTGGACATCTTGTCCTCTTACCCACTTTGCCACATCCTTTGCCACTTAGCTTGCTCAAGTGACACACAATAACAAGAAAATGGCATTAGTCTTGCCAGTTTTCTTATCATCATGAACCGGCCAAAATTCATCACAAACTTTAGTTCATGAGCCAGTTCATGTCCATCCCTACTCCTTGTAGCTTGAGGTAAGTAGACATTTCCCCCCTCTCTCAGATGTATTGTTTGTTCTCCAGCTCTGTCTTCTCAGAGATCCATCTCTCTGGCTTGTTAAGTCAAGGGGAAAAATCATTAAACCATTAAAATGCTTTGTATGGGATCCTTCTACACCCTTTTCTCATTCATCTGCTTAGGGTCTTTATTAAAAGATAAATTTTATTAGAAGTATGCAAGAAAAAAAATTGTATCTCATTATTTCCTTGTCCAGAGGGCTCCCCCCATTCCTTTTCTCTGACAGTGCAGGAGGAGGAGGAGATTGGATTTATACCCCACCCTTCACTCGGAGTCTCAGAGCAGCTTATGATCTCCTTCCCTTCCTCTCCCCACAACAGACACCCTGTGAGGTAGGTGGGGCTGAGAGAGCTCTCTCAAGAACTGCTCTTGAGAGAACAGCTCTGAGAGAACTGTGGTTTGCCCAAGGTCACCCAGCAGCTGCATTTGGAGGAGTGGGGAATCAAACCCGGTTCTACCATACTAGAGTCCATGCTCCTGACCACTATACCAAACTAGCTGTAGCCTGGTCATTTATTTGCAAAAACTTAAACTCTGGACTTGCCAGGTCTCTATGTCCTAGAGCCTCTGACAATGTGTTTTCACCATGAAGTAATAAAACTACACATCTCTTCCCAGTCTTGCCCAAGCTTGTCCAGTTTCTGGTTTCAGGCTACTACAAATGGCTCCTCTCTGGCTCAGTTTGCCTCAGGTCTTCCCTAGTCAAACACAGGGACCAACAAAAAGACAAATCTGTGGGTTCCAGATCAAATCAAGCCTGAACTCTCCCTAGAAGCTAAAATGACCAAACTGAGGCTATCATAATGGGGTCACATTATGAGAAAACAAGACTCACTGGAAAAGACAGTCACACTATAAAAAGGAAAAGGCAGCAGGAAAGGAGGAATACCCAGTACAGGATGGATTGACTCAATCAAGGAAGCCATCATGGCCCTCAGTTTACAAGACCTGACCAAGGCTGTAACAATAGGGTATTTTGGAGGTCATTAATTCAAAGGGTTGCTGTAGATCAGAAGTGACTTGATAGCACTTCACACACACACACACACACACACACACACACACAGTCTAGAAATTTAGTGGTCGATCTGATTTTCTAACCATATATGAACTCTCATTTTGTTCTGTGAGGATCTGAAGTAAATGTTAATCTCATTTTTTTAAAAAAAAATTCTAAGGGTGTCGGGCAAATAAACCTCCTGCCTTGATATCATCTTAATCTCTCCAAGAAAGCTTCCATGCCCTGTTTACAGTTTAATTACTCCATGGAAATGATTTGCTGTTCCATTTGGAAGCACTTTGGTTAATTTAGTAGCACTGTGGGTTGTAAGGGACTGCTCTAACTTTGTAATGCTCATCTGAGAGTTAACTGGTGGTATCAGTGCATATTTGCATAATGTTTTAAAACTCCATTAAGCCACATACTTTTCTCACTGCTGGAAACCTGCCCAGAGGTATGTCTAATGGCTAAATGTAGACTCTTCACCTGCTGATGAAAGAAGAAATAATTTTTAATATATGTGAGCCATTTCAGACCCCCCCTTTTTTGGGGTAACTGCTTCAATTTGTGCAATACAATACCTTTGATGAAACACTGTACTTGTCTAGAAATATTATGACCAGCTGTTCTGGGCAGCATCTTGGTGCAGTTCTCCCATCTGTATATCTGAAACTTCATTTGCATTTACTTCGCTGTACCACTTCTACTCTTGACAGCCAGTGTGATGCAGTGGTGTTGGACTAGAAGACATGAGTACAAATCTCTGCTCTGCTAAGGAACTCACTGAATAACCTTGAGCCACTCAGTCTTGTTCTAAACCATTTCATAGGGGTAATGGAGGAGGGGGAAATTATGTACATACATGAAGAAATATGTGATAAAAATGCAGTCAACAGATAATGTCCCTTCCACTCTTCAGACTCAACCATAGCACCTTTCCTCTGCTTCATAGTTACATGCTACACAGTTTATTCTAAAACCAAGTTAATTTCTTCCTTGGTCCCAGAACTGAAGCACAACTGGTACCAAAATGATGGTTGGCACTGGAATTTTGTACAGGGTTGGCACAAGACCATCTAATGATTGTTCCATGGCTGGTTTGGAAAGCGCACAAGAGGCACATCCGGTTACGGAGATGTATAGATGAAAAGTTAAGCAACATTGTCTTCTTCCATATATGAATATCAAACATATCCAGGCACGTTTTTGAGTGTGATATAAATGGGGCTCCTCATGATGTTTCCCCTTATATAGGATCCATATATTTCAGGCTCAATCTATTATGTTCTTAATTAAAAGGGAAGAGGTAGAGGCTGTGGAAAAACAGGTAGAAGTGCAGAACTAGATTTCATAATGCTCATTGATCCCAGTACTCTTCTTGAAGTCTGCTGGAAGGTCAGGAAAGTAGATGGTGGACGTACAGGGGGGCTGTGCAGGTTCCAGAATGCAACGGAGACTTTGTCAGGCTACTCTATTCTATATAGTAAGTGAGAGGCAAAAGGGAAGTCGGTAGTTACCTAGGTTTGTTCTGGAGCTCTTGGGCAGATGTGAACCATATTTCAACTCTGCATCACTAATCCTCAGTAACATTTCTTCTTTTCTCTGTTAGTTCAAATTCAGACTTCTGCTTGAATGTACTTCTGCCTAGGCAACTTTCCATCCCTACAGACAAAGTATATTTTAAACATAAATATTATTTCTTCATCATCTTTCTTTTCCTTTCTTTTTCTCAATTTCTTTCAACCAACTATTTGGATAGGTGCACAGTTTTGATTTCGATTCCTCCCTTTGCTTTGTTCTTTAAATTCAATTGATGCCAGCACATCTCTCTTTAAATTAAAACATCACCAGTTCCCTGCCAGACTATGTACTAGCAATACTTCTTAGTATTATCAAGTTCCAAAACTGCAGGAATACTTTATCATTTACTTTATGCAGGAATACTTTATCATTTATCGAGATGTTATGCACCCTGAAAAAGGGGGGAAACAGTGTAAGCATTTTTGAAGGTAGATCTAATTTTAGTTGGAATGTATGAATATGAATTTTAAAATTTCTTTACCTTTAGATGACTGCTCTTTTACACCATTTTATGTTGCATGTCATTTATATACAACTGATACAAAACTAACATGGAAATATGTTAATTCTCTAGGAGGAGACAGAAGAAAAACTTATTTTTTTACTAGCTGAAATTATGAGGATCAGAAATTAACAATGCAATCCTAAGCAATGGATTTCGTGAAATCCTAAGCAGAGTCATACCTTTCTGTCAGTTAATCCTAAATAGTAGGGATAAGTAGGGGAAAAAACCCTTAGAGTTTGATTCAAGTTGTTTCATTTTGCAGGCATGACTACAGGTGAATATAGAACAGATTACAGCTATAGGTCTGAGCCTTGTGTTCAATAAGAACTACCTGTGCTTTCATTTTTTACCTGTCTGCAGTGTGCTTGACAAGGGCAGCTTATCTCCTTTTTTCAACAAATCTTTGCTAGCAGATATCTGACACTATACTATACATAAAGGAAGAGTGCAGAATTAACACAACTCAAAATGAAAAATATCAGTGGAAGTAAGTGTATGAAAGGGTAATAGTTATGAACACTTTACATTTGTTGAATTTTCTGAAAAATACCTAGCACGTGAGTGCTTTATGTATGTTTTAGAAAATGTAAATTTAACACCATCTATCTCTGTCAAAAATATAAGTACATGGATAAGGAATGTGGGAAACAGCTTAGAAGCAGGTGACATTTAAAATAAGTTACCTCTAAAGAGAAGAATTAAGCAAGAGATGGCCAGTGCAAGTTGTTACACATGTACTGAGAAGGTGGCGTTTCAGCCTGGTAAACAAAAGCACTTTCCACATTTGCCTGCCACTCTGGATTTTCTCAGTGTTCGAGTCGAGGCAATTTAAGTCCATGGCAAAACAGCATCCAAATAACCCAGGGCAACAGCAGGCTGAAACCGAGCTGACCAATGAAAAGGAAGTAATGTAATGAAGGAGGGGAGGGGAGTGGGGGCGGGAACACAGAATAGAAAGAAGGATGAACTCTATTTTAGTGCAGAATGGGGAAAAACCTGAATTAAAAATAAGGTTGAATTTGGTTTTAGTGCAGAATTGCTTGTAGGACAGTGCAAATGAAAATGGATTAAAAGGAGAGTGCAGAAAGGGCCATTGTCTGCTGGTATTCTAGCACAGTCAATCTGTGAAGTTTTGCCCAGAATGTAGGCAGGATGAGAAAAACACGACAGCTGTTCTAATCTTTCCTAAAAAAGTAATAATAAAGCAAGTTTAGGAAAGCTTGCAGAAAAGTAAGAAGGTACGCAAGAGCACCACCATGCTGTGTAGAGGCAGGCAGGAGGGGACCCTGCTTCCTATCAGCAGCAAAGCCTGAGCAAATATCCAGTGTGGAACTGCCTGATGTGACTGATATAAACTAGGTGCTATGTGTTCATTGTGTAAGATCCTATTAACATTTGGCTGCTGTATTTTGTACCAACTGAAGTTTCCAAATAAACTTCAGAGGCACAGAGTACATTAAAGTAATTCAACCAGGTGATTATCAAGGCACATGTCACAATGGCCGGTCTGCGCTTTGAACGGAAGGCCACAGGAGGCAAACAAGGAATCTGGTTTTTCAGGGAAAGTACAAATCCATCCAGAACAGACTGAACCTATCTCAGGCCTGATCTACTGTACTTCTATCTTATGTGGATTAAGTTTCAATTTATTCTCCCTCATCCACTCCTTTATGACCTCCAGCCACTGGTCTAAGATTTCTGCCACCTCCCTGAAAGTCAATGGAAAGAAGGGACAGTGGTTTGTATCATAGACATATTGATGACATGCAAAAATCTCCTGATCATCTCCACCAACTGTTTCACGTAGATGTTAAATAGCATGTCGAAGCCAGGCAAAGAGAAACTGTGTTGCACTTTGGATGAGACAGTCCTCCTTCGAAAGCATGGGTATGGTGCAATGGGTAGCAGAAAGTGGAAACACTTAGCACAGCAATGCTGATCACTGCTATCCTGTTGAATGGGAAAAACACCATTTCATACTTGTATCTGTAGATGCTGAGTCACTCTTAGCCTTTGCTACTTCAGCCTCTTCTTGCCAGTCAAGAAAATTCTGTTTATTTATTTAATTCTTTGATTGATTGATTTCTAGCCCACTCACCCCTGCACCATAAGGCTCAGGGTGGGATACAACAATATGATAAAAGACAATACAATAATTAAAACATAATGAAACAAGACAGCAAGGTGCCAGAATGAACTGTAAGACTGGAAGGTTTCCAGCTGCCACTGGATATCAACGGTAGTTCTCAGATTCAGAGCACATAGGAAGTCTGCAGGTGTTGATTGTGAAAATTTCTGATTTTGATTATGAAAGTTCCAGTTGCTCATCTGTATGTGATAATTATAATAATTATATTCAAAAAACCCACCAATATGCATATGCTTAATATTAAATGTGTGACTATTTTTGCTGACTTCAGTGAAAGTACCTTAAGAAAGTGATTAAGGATTTGTAGCTATTTTTGGAGAAGTTATGCTTTTCTGTTAAATCCCTTTATAAACTGTTCCATAACTTTCTATGGTCATTTCCTGGAGGACCAAAAGTATAAAATTAAAAATGGGGGGAACTTAATATTTAATTCAGGAAGGCTGGTGTATAGAGTGTCTAACAGTGCAGTCTTAAACAGAGTTACACACTCTGTGTGTGTGTGTGTGTGTGTGTGTGGTTCAATATTTTATAAACAATACATATAATACATTCTACTAACTTTACACATTTTCATTACAAATCAACAAACACCAAATCTATAGGAACAAAGCAATACCAGACCTTACATCTTATATTTTTACACAATTATACTAAATACTATACTAAATATATATTAAAAATAATAAAACATACAGTTATACTTACACTCTTCTAAGTCCATTGAAGTCAAAGAGATTTGGAGGGTGTAACCAGTCTCTGTCACTGGTTTCTACAGATCAAATCTGCAAATCCAGCAAAACAATCCCATTCTCTTGAAGAAGGCCTTTGGAAGAAAAAAGGGGAGGAGTCTGGCATGTCCCTTGCATGTGAATTGATATTTTCTAATTCCATTAAACAGAGGGAAGGATATAAAGTTAATTACAGATCAGCAGGCTGCCAGTGAAACATTACAGCTCTTTGCAGCATCCCACAGAGTAGGCCAAAAAACAAAAAAACAAAATCAGCCTTCTCTATTAGGCCTGAATATGTTCAGCTGGAATAAACAGACACAAATTTGCTGAGTGCCCCAATTTCAAAATGAGAGGTCAGACATGCAATAAAACCAATAAACAAGGGACACCCACTATGTGTGCCTGCTGAATTTCAGAACACACTTTTATGACCTGCTTTATCTTTTTTCATTGGTAGCTTGTTAAAGCACAATCCATAAACCACACACTCCAAAATAGCACTGTCTAATTCAGCAGAGCTGCTCATCTTTTGAGCACCATAACATTATGTTGTGATTCAAAGTGAACTTGCCTTTGAAGTTCACACATACCAAAAAAGAGGGGATCCGGGCTGAATACTGCATGCCTGGCAGGTCTGACTCTTGCTCTGAAAACTTCAGCAGCCCTGCTTTGATTAATCTGTTGGAATATTAATCCTGGACCAGGAAACTTTCATTGTTGCTACTTTTAATGTTAAGGAACTCTCACTCAGAGAAGCTGAATTGCATGACCCTTATCTTTCCTTTCAAAATTTGTCCTGAAAAGACACCTGCCTATAAAACTGTCAAGGCTAGAGGCAAGCTGGTTTCACAGGTATGCATCAATGAATGTAGTCAGTCAGTCAGGAACATAACAGCTTGGTTTGTGCCTGAATAACGACTTGTTAGGATTGAGGAGCCAGGTCAGAGTCAGTAGCTTTACAGAGCTAGGTTGGAATCTTACTGGCACATTGCGTTTCTTCTAAATTGACATTTCATTCAGGAACACAGGTTGAATAAGTGGCCTCTACATGCTTGGCTAATGTAGAAACCTTTCCTGGTCATCCTCTGTGGTGGCACTGAAGTGCACTTGTGATCAGGCATTAGATTTAAAGAGAAGTTTAGAAGGAAGTTTAGAAGTTTCCTCACTTCACCGTGCTGAGAATGATGTAGTTTTTTAGGCAGCTTTTTCACCTTCCTGTCAGATGCCTCCTGGGTATTCAGACTGGGACACTTTCCCCATTTACTTACTTTATCTAATATGGCCCTTGTCCACATTTGATCAGTTGTAGTAGTTAAATGGCCATATATCAGGAGCAGGGCCTCTTTGGTGGCAGCTCTCATGCTGTGGAATGACCACCTTTCTTTGAAAGTAGGCTAAAACCCTTTTATTCCACCAGGCCTTTGGGGACTGATGGATGTTGAGATGGTGGTCAGTTTGATTGGCTTCTATTTTCAATGTTTTGTAGGACTCTCTCTCTCTCTCTCTCTGGACATGTGTATGAATGGAACCGATTTTCCTCTTCTAGCCACCAAAGGGTGGATTATTCATGAAGTAAATAAAGAAAAAGTTGACCCATGACCCATGTTGGTTTATTTGCTATGAGGGATGCCAGCCTCCAGGTGGGACCTGGGGAGATCCTTTGGAATTACAGCTCATCTCCAGACTACAGAGATCAGTTCCCCTGGAGCAAATGCATGTCTTGGAGAGTGGACTCTGTTCCATTGTACCTAGGATTGCCAGCCTCCAGGTGATTGTCATTTTTTTAAACTCCTTTGTACCTATCGCTTCAGGGTTTTGATCTCTCTAATAGTCCCAGAGGGAGTAAAACACATGTGGGAAGGGGGGGCGGCGGCGGCGGCAAAGCAATAGGGACAAAAGAGTGACAAAAATGACAATGTGGAAATGGCTGGAGATCTCCCATTATTACAGTTGATCTCCATACAACCAAGATCAATTCACCGGGAGAAAATGGCTGCTTTGGAGGGTAGACTTCATTGCATTATATACTGCTGAGATCCCTCCCTTCCCCAAACCTCACCCTCCCTAGGCTCCACCCCCAAACTCTCCTGGTATTCCAACCCAGAGCTGACAACCCTAATTGTACCACACTGAGGCTCCTGTCCTTCCCAGGCTCCAAGAGTTTCCTAACTTGGATGTGACAATCCTGTTAGCAGTCAGACCCCTCCTGCTGCTGAGGGGTAGTTTATAGCTTAAAGGCCCTCTATACATCACCCCAATACCCTAAGGGCAGGACACTGCTTGGGCCAAAGCAGACCAAGATAGATGCCAGTGAGGCAGAGGCCTGGGAAAGCAGTTTTCAAGACATGAATCAGAGAGGCTGGCTGGCTACTACCCTCTTCTTGCCCTGGAGAGGGGCATGACTTAAAACAATGGGTCACCCACACACTTAGGAACAACCCCTTCAACAGCCAAGTCTGACTTCACCTTCACCCATTACCCTTGATTAAGAAGTGATTAATCAACCCTTAAGTCTATTCACATTCCCTATCACCCTTCCCATCCAGTGCTTGTAAGATCATCAAGCCTCTCCCATCTCTTTGTCTACCTCTGGTAGAATGATCAGCTCATTGTCCTCTGGCTGTGAGTCAACCTGCCTCACATCACATTTTTCCCTATAAACATGGCACCCTGCTGCCCCAACAGTTTGTATGTGTGTTCTTGGAGCCCCCTCACACCCCCACTTGTGTGTGGGTTCTCTCTCGCTTCCTGAAATGCTGGCTCTTTCCTCTTTGACTTTGTGGCTTCCACAGACCTTTTCAAGATTGGTAATGATCACCCATCCCTACAACACTTTCCCCTTTCCTCCCTGATTCTCCTAGTTAGCTCTTGTAAGTGTGTGCATCCTTGTTTTATTTTTGTTCCAATAAAAACCTTTCCTGTAAAAAAACAGCCTGGTTATTTTCAAGAGTTCTCATAGGAACAAATCCCTGTATACATAGGCAGAGATCCCAGTTGCCCCTCCTCTCACACAGTCTCCTATGCTAATTCCCCCAAACTAAGTGGAGACTGCCTATTTTGGGTAACAATCCTACCCCCTTATCCGCTGCCAGTGGCCAGGGCAGACCTAGCAACCCTGTTTGCTATTCATAAGCTTCTTTACTTAACTTGCAATTCCCTCTTTTGTACGGAACTCATGATGGTGCTTAGGCTAAATCCCCACATGGCATATTTCAGGCCTCTGCTTAGGACCTGTTATGAGTTTGAGACTTCATATTTACCGTGAAGTCACTTTATGTCATACAAGCACAGCACATGCAGGATTTAGCATCTCACCTTGGCTAGCAAAAGTATACTAAAGATGCTTCAAGTACTTTAGATATCCCAGATACTGTGATTTTCCTTTACAAAAGTATATTTACAGAGACATATGCTTGGGTGGGTGTAAGAGAGTGAGTGTGTGTTTGGAAATAATGCACACTCCCAATTATTATTATAACAACCACATGCACGAACATAAATCATGACTTAAAATATCTTTCCATCAGTAGCACTGAAATATCTATGCATGTCAAAAGGTCAGGGACTGATTGCATATTGATTTAAATGCAATTTAGATGCATCCATCTTTAGGGTATGATCATTTACCATCAGTTTGGCAAGGACTAGTGCAAGGATATCGAACATCTTTCTCTAAATATTATGTCATGTTGTTGGGAAACTCTGGGAAAAAATTAGAGTGTGTTATAAAAGCCTTAAGTGGATTGCTCAAAACCATTTCTTCAGAGCCAGGGCAAAATAAAGTTAATGTATTGCATCCTGCCTGCTGTAGAGAAAAAAAGGTCTTCCATATTTAATAGAGACTGGATGCAGGGTTAGGGCACAATCCATCCCAATGCGGGCACAGTGCCCACACACAAATAAATCACTACAACACTGCACAGTGCCCACACACAAATAAATCACTACAACACTGCACAGTGCCCACACACAAATAAATCACTACAACACTGCACAGTGCCCACACACAAATAAATCACTACAACACTGCACAGTGCCCACACACAAATAAATCACTACAACACTGCACAGTGCCCACACACAAATAAATCACTACAACACTGCACAGTGCCCACACACAAATAAATCACTACAACACTGCACAGTGCCCACACACAAATAAATCACTACAACACTGCACAGTGCCCACACACAAATAAATCACTACAACACTGCACAGTGCCCACACACAAATAAATCACTACAACACTGCACAGTGCCCACACACAAATAAATCACTACAACACTGCACAGTGCCCACACACAAATAAATCACTACAACACTGCACAGTGCCCACACACAAATAAATCACTACAACACTGCACAGTGCCCACACACAAATAAATCACTACAACACTGCACAGTGCCCACACACAAATAAATCACTACAACACTCAACAGAGTCCTGATTCCCCTATCCCCACTGAAGGAGGAGGAGGAGGAGGAGATTGGATTTATACCCTGCCCTTCACTCAGAGTGGCCTACAAGCTCCCTCCTCTCCCCACAGCAGACACCCTTTGAGGTAGGTGAGGCTGAGAGAGCTCTGAGAGAACTGCTCTTGAGAGAACAGCTCTGAGAGGACTGTGGCTGACCCAAAGTCACTCGGCTTGGCTGCATGCAGAGAAGTGGGGAATCAAACCCAGTTCTCCAGATTAGAGTCTGCTGCTCTTAACCACTACACTAAACTGGCTCCACTACTGGCTCCACAACTAGTGCACACAACACACAGGGATCAGGGGTTCTATGTATGCCTTCCATTGTTTAAGCTCAGTGATAATGACCTCACCCTTTGTGAATTATATATGATATTAAAACTGACCATATGTTTCCTTTAATAGTGATGCTTCATCTGGTTGGTAATCTGTTCACCAGTTGCAATCAGCACAGCTGAACATTAAAACAAAAATTAATAACTCTTTGTCATCTTTGCATAGTTCAAACATATCCAAAGGGAAGTTCTACCTCACCAGCCTTTTGAAATTTTTGAAGAAAGGAAACAAGCATGTCAATACTTGTGCTCCAATATATACTTGGACTTCAAGTAAGGTACCTCACCAAAGACTCTTGAGTAAACTTAGCAGTCTGGGAATAAAAAGACATGTAACTTTATGAACAGAAATTGGGTTAAATGACAGGAAGCAGAGAATAATTGGACTAGGGATGGGCATGAAGAAGCTCACAAACTAAAGTTTGTGATTAATTTTGGCTGATTTGTGGTTTGCAAACTGAAGTTCATGGCAGGTCAACCAGCAAAAACTTTCCATGAACTTTCAAGCAGTTTGTTGAGGTTCATGGTGGTTTGTGAATATATTCATTTCCAGATATACAGTCTTCACTCAAACAGAATGTTTACTAAACTTCAACTGAGGGAGGATTCTCCAGCCTTGGAATAAATGTATAACTACATACACATTAAGCACTTTTTTATATACTTTTCTTTTTGTTGTAGAAATCTCTCCCACTTTCTACCAATGGCAATAATGTGGGATTAGCCAATTGCTTTTGGGATGAACAGGAATTTTAGAGGTCATTATTTGACTGGCCAGGATAATGGAGTTGTTTTTTTTTACCTCCTTTACATTTATGGTTGTAGGGTTGGATTGTTTGAACAAGCATGGTCATGTGGGGTTGGTGAGACCTGAATTGGGGTTAGCAGGGATTTTGTGGATCAGGTGCTTGGTGTTTAGTTAGACAGGCAAGAGCCTTGAAGCATCCAAGACTGGGGGGAGGCATCCACACCAGCCATTGATGGTTGCACAGACCCAGAGAGCTGGTGGGGTTTATCCCTTGATACTGTACATCAGTGCTTGAAACTTTGCACAATAAAGTCTGGGGTGTGAGGTTGATGGGTAACAGCACAAGTTTGATGCAAATGAATAAAGGCAGGTGTGTATTGGGTTTGTGAAAATAAGAAGCAGGAGACTGACCAGATATGAAGTTTATAAAGGTGAATATAAACAGATATTTACCAAATCATTAAACAACATGCCATGCCTTAATTTAAGAGCTGAATTCCATCCTAGCTAATTAAGCAGAGAGCTATTATACTGAACTCTAGCCAAATCCTAACAAGGTGATGTAATCTCTCACAAGACCTGAATGAGTAACACCTGGTAGAAGCACCTGTCTGTAGTGACATGATTGCTAGCCTGACAGATAGATTTGACAGTCAGATCAAACTTATCTACAGTAACTGCTTGCTACTTTTTACATTTTGACCCATATCTCAATAGTGTGGTCATGTTGATCTTGGACACAGTGAGTTGCCCAAATGCTGGCAACCCAATGGAGCAGCCTCTTAGGTAGGAGAGTTACTTTTATTAGTTGTTCAGTTCAAATTGCTTGGACACAGTGAGTTGCCCAAATGCTGACAACTCAATGGAGCAGCCTCTTAGGTAGTTTGCACTACGAGGAGAGTTATTTTTATTAGTTGTTCAGTTCAAATGGTAATCAATAAACCCTGATTTAAGATATGCCTTTCATATGATGTTTTCATTTTGTGGTATGGGAACAAATAATCATTCTGTAAGACTATAAGAAGAGCACCACTGGATCAGACCAGTGGTCCATCCAGCCAGCATTCTGTCTCATGCAGTGCCAACTAGTTACTCTGGAGGGCCAACATCAAGGCATACAGGCCAAGACCTCCCCTGATGTTTCCTCCTAACCCAAGTATTCAGAGATTACGGCCTCTGGATATGGAGGTTCCCATTAGTCTCCATTGCTAGTAGTCACTGGTAGAACTATCCTCCATGTATCTGTCTAATCCCATTTTAATAACATCTATGACTGTAGTACAGAAACAGGAAGAAAAATAATGAAAAGAAGGCTTCCCAGCTACAGTCTGGGAAATTCCTGGCAATTTGGGGAGTGAAGCCTAGGGATGGTGGGGTTTGGGAAGGGGAAGGACGGCAGCAGGGAAGGAATTGATTTTCTTTGGGGGAACTGATTTCTGTAGGCTGGAGATAAATTATAATTCCAGGAGATCTTAAGGCCCCACCTGGAGGATGGCAACCCTACTCCCACTATTAACATCAATAACTTTAATTATAGAGCCCTGGCCCTTGCTTTTGTCATCCAGCCTGTGCCACCACTCGCATTAAGAAGAGCACTGAGTAGAAAAAAATGTTTAGATCTTGTAGGCATTCTTCAGGATGCCACCATCAGGATGCCATCTTAAGTAATCAATTAAACATTACCAGCACTTTATGAATTATGATCTATTAATAATAGATTTGTTTTAAATGTTTTAATGTGGATTTTATTTACTATTTATGTATTAATCAGTGTGAGCCACCCTGAGCCTGCTTTGTGGGGAGGGTGGGGTAATAACAATAACAACAACAACAATAATAATAATACCACCAAGCGGTGGCATCACCACCTAAAGGTGACATTCTAACATTTGCCCCAAACTCTGTGGTTAACCATAGAGCTTTCGGTGAATGCTAGGGGGACTCCTACTGTTATGATATCACTTTCAGATGGCACTGGAAATGATTTCATGATATCAGCATGACATCAATTCCCTCCTAAATTTTTCCCCTGCCTCCCAGTTGGGTAGCAGTGGAAAGCACCAGTAGGAGCGGAAGGCCTATCTCTAAGCAGATAGGACTAGCTGACCTTTATTCTCAAAATCATAGGCATACAATACAATTTTAAAATCGCAAATGCAGATAGAGAATGCCTCACATGTTTGATCATATAGTAGCAGCTTCTGCTAAATTAGTATATTAACCCACTCGTGACACTGAATATTGAAAGTGGAGGGGAAATGATCATTACTGCCTGAATTGTTCCTCCAGCTGTTCTCTAATTAAATAACTTATTAGTCTTGATGTATAGTGATATTTCTTTTGTTTGTTTTCCCAAAAGATCCAAAGTACCAGGGCAGATTTCTTTCATTATTCTTCATCTCAGAGAAAGGTTGCCTCACTGTGTTCATAAAAATGAAAGAAGTTACCACCATTATTCTACTAGAAAGTTATGGAAATAAGTGGGTTTTCTCTCGGAGCTGTCTTCAAATCTGCAAAATTCAGTTTGAAACTACTGCAATAAAATAGCTCAAGAACTCACCAGCTTTTAACAAAATGGAAAAGGATTTGCTTGACAGTTTATGAATTACTGCACAGTCAGCCTAAGAAAAATACATTGCTTCTTTAAAAAAGGAAGGGGGAAAAAACTTCAGTAACTAATCAGGACAAATGGCCCTCTTAGGTAATACATGTTGATTTCATGATGAGGAGGATAAGGTAAAAGTCACAACCCTTAACTGGCTGATTACAATTAATGCTACATTGCCAATTATGGAGTGAACAATAGCAAAAACCCCTTGAATAAGAGTTTGGTGCTCTCAGTTGAAAAGGGGCAGTAAGGTGGACAGCTTTTATTTTCAAAGCCTTGCTTAAAAAAATGGAAAAGGACTGTTACAAATTTCAAGCAGACAGTAATTGAAGTATAATTTTCTGAGTCTTGTGTAGATATTCTTGTCAGGTGCACTTAAAAATGTCTTGAAAGTAAGCTGCTGATGCAATGCACAAGGAAGTCTAAATATAAAATTGTCATGCTATCATTTTGCTAATGGGAACCACTGAATAATTCAGCTCTAGTAATAATAAGGCAAAATCTATCTGGTATCTGTACCTTATGAGTCAGGATGTTAATTTACTCCTAACATCTGAGGTAACCTATTTCTTTGTCTGCCCCACTCTACTTTTCATCAGAAAGACAAAGACAATCCTTGGACCTTCTCTTCATTTATTTGTTGGGGGTGGGGATTGCAGGTTAGTGGGTAGCATCAGGTGGTCATGACTCTTCCAACAAGTCCACTGTCATCAATGGATTTATAAGGGTGTAACTTTATTTAGAATTTCACTGCAATTATTTTTTTAAAATGTTTCCTGTGATTACCAGTACAATTCAGCATGTATACTTGGAATTAAATCCATTAAATTAATTGGGATTTAATCCATAGTACGTATGTTTAGCATTGGAGGCTAACACAGTCACCCTGCCAGAGTTACATTCTTCTAAATCCATTGAAATCAATGGGCTTAGAAGGGATCAATTCTGCTTAGGACTGCACTGAAAGTTTTTGAATATGTGAGGCGCCACTGTATCCTCACTACTTCTGACACTTTCCTCAATGGCTGCTTTGTGCCTTTAAGTCTATTGATGCTCCCCACCCTTCCTGCAGTGTCATAGGGCTGCCACTCCTGGTTGGGGAATTCCTGGAGATTTAAACGCAGAGCCTGGGGAGGGAAGGGTTTGGGGAGGAGGGATTCAGCGGAGTATAATGCCATAGATTCCACCATCCAAAGCAGCCATCTTAATCAGAGGAACTGATCTCTGTAGTCTGGAAACCAATTGTCATTCTGGGAGATCTCTAGGAACCACCTGAATGTTGGCAACCCTATGCAGTGACCAAGCACATGTTCTCCACAGCCACTCCCATTGTGGACGATTTCCTCTGAGTTGGCCATCCTAATTGGTAGCCTCATGTGTGCCTGCCCTGTCTCTGCCTTGCCTGCTTTAAGCTCCAGCCAGTGAGGGTGTGAGGAAATGGATACCATGGAGGTGAGGGCATAGCAAAGCTTATGCACTGAGTCAAACAAACATGGTTTCCTGATGGAAAGAGTTCTAAGGGGAGCACTCTGGACTCTTGCCACTGATAATATGAGTGAAAACATGAAGGAGAAGAGGAAAAGGTAAAAACTGATTATATGGTTTCTTCCCAGCAAAGACTCAAAGAGGCTCCCACCCCTTTTTTTGCTCATTGATCTTACTACACTGAGCATCTTCTAGCCCATTATTTTTTTCCACTACACAGATCTTCAAAATGTCTTCTAGAACTTGACAGAGACATTGAAACAGGCAGTTCCCTTGGGAGACCTGTCAGTTAAACTTTATTGTGAAGACCTGAGTTTGAATGGAATATGCAAGGTGTTTTAATATATGCGTCATATTGATATTTGCCAGAAAGAATGGTATGCATTCTGCACAAGTTTCGTATTTGAGCATACATCCTATCCTCTACCCTCCCATATGGAGCTTGGAACAGCATACCAGGTTCCATCCAGTTTTTTTTTTTTTTCTCAGCAGCCTGAGAAATTTGTTATGCAGGGAGATAGCATCTCCCCTTCCCACTGAACTTAATTGCTGGACAAGTTCAACCTATCCTAAGTGACTATATTTGTCATCTAACCAACAAAGTTTTATTCAATGTATAAGCTTTCATATGCAAGCACACTTTCTCAGATACAGTGAAACAGAATTTCCTCAAGCCCTACTATGATAGACTACATTAAAAATGCTGGGTTTTTTAATGCAGCAGAATCAAAGAAGGGAGGTGAATAGTTAACTCTGCTCTACAATGTTGAGCTTGAGTGACAGGCTGCTCTTTTTTCTCTGATTGGCCAGTGCCAGCTGAGGGAAATATAAGGTAAACTGTGTGCTGAGGGGAGAGATACAGCTCGTTTTGAGTTCAGCAGCAGTTAAAGGTAAAGGTTCCCTTGCTCGAAAGCCAGTCGAATCCGACTCTAGGGTTGGGGTGCTCATCTCCATTTCAAAGCCAAAGAGCCAGCGCTGTCCGAAGACATTTCCGTGGTCATGTGGCCGGCTTGACTAAACACCAAGGCGCACGGAACGCTGTTACCTTCCCACCGAAGCGGTACCTATTTATCTACTTGCAATTTCTTGCTTTTGAACTGCTAGGTTGGCAGGAGCTGGAACTAGAGACGGGAGCTCACTCCGTCATGCGGCACCCGGGTCTTGAACTGCTGAACTACTGACCTTCCACAGCCTGCAGTTCAGCGTCTTAACCATTTGAGCCACCGCAGCAGTTACCGGTCAGTAAAAAAAAAGTTTATCCATAGGAGTGGATGTCTGAAGAGTCTGACTAAAAGTCTGTCAGACAGGGTCCCTAGCTCTCTTAAACATAACATGAGAAAGAATTCCATCTAAGAATTCAGAGTCTAGTGTCAGCTAAAGCTGAAGTACATTTTCACACAGATGCCAAGAACTAGGGAAGAAATATAAGTCCTGTCCAGTTATACAGGGAATTGGCACTATGGTAGTCCCCGGTATGTTGTGAAAGGAAATGGTTATAGACTAGTCATGGGAAAGAAGACATATTGTGATTTCAGAAAGGGGGAAATAATTTGATACACTAAAAGACTGAGCTTTCCAGAAAACCTGAACAGTTATGAGGGAACTATATGTAGAAACTTTGTAACTGAAACTTAAGTACTCAGTCAACCATCTCTCACTGAAAAGAACCAAGAATTTGTAAAAAATAAGCTGTTACAAAACTATCTTGTCTGTCAGCTGAAAAATATACTGTTTTACCAACAACATTTCCAATTCCTGACTACCCATACCATCCCTGCCTATTAAAGAGAATCTTTATTATTGTTCACTGTGCACAGTCTCAAGTGCCATTTCAAGGGATCTAAAAAGAGGGCTCCTGTTTTCTCCTGACAAGTTTCTGGGCTGGGCAAAAAGCCAAATCAGATTTTGTCACAGGGTGGGATATTCAGATTTATAAAGCCGCAAATATCATCACATTACTGGGGGCCAGCTCAGTACCTGAAGGGAACTAAGAATTTTGATGGGAAAAATCTGCCTCACAGGAGAGAAGATGGTACCACTTTACTCTGCTCTGGTTAACCTCACCTAGAGTATGGTGTTCAATTTTGGGCAGCACAATTTAAGACGGATATAGACAAGGTGGAATGTGTCCACAGGAGGGCAACAAAGATGGTGAGGAGTCTGGAGATCAAGTCCTATGAGGAAACATTGAAGGAGCTGGGTATGTTTAGCCTGGAGAGGAGATGACTGAGAGGTGATATGATAACTATCTTCAAGTAGTTAAAGGGCTGTCATATAGAGGATGGTACGGAGTTGTTTTCTGTTGCTCCAGAAGGTCAGAACCAATGGGTTGAAATTAACTCAGAAGAATTTTAAGAGTTTTCAGCTAAACATTTGGAAGAACTTCCTGACAGTTAGAGCGGGTCCTCAGTGAAACAGGCTTCCTTGGGAGGTGGTGGGCTCTCCTTCTCTGGAGGTTTTCAAACAGAGGCTAGATGGCCATCTGACAGCAATGCTGATTCTGTGAACTTAGGCAGATCAGGAGAGGGAAAGCAGGAAGGGTTGCCTCAGTGCTTAGTTATTGCGGCCCTTTCTTACATGCCTAGGGAAATGCTGATTTCCACTTTGGGGTCAGGAAGCAACTTTTCTCAAGGCCAGTTTGGCCAGAGATCCTGGAGATTTTTTTGCCATCTTCTGGACATAGAACAGCAGTCAATGCAGGTGTAGAGGGGGAGCTGGAGAGAGTTGCAGACGTCGGGGGAGCTTCTTTTAGGCTTTCAGCTTTGCCGCTTGATTTTAAAGCGCCCCGGTGCCTGAGCCGAAGGGAGCGAGGCTGCAAGGAAGTGTCACACGGGGCTGGCCTTCTCCCGGAGGCTGCTGCAGTTGCCAGTTTCGGCTCCTTGGAGGCAACGGGGGCAGGGACTGAAGGGCTGTGCCGCGCGATCTCTCCTGCGGAGTCCGGGGCTCCAGGGCAGTCAGCAGCTGGTGCTGGGTGTCGGGAAATGGAGAGGCATCGGTGTGAGGACCTGTTCGTGGAGAGCATCGGACCCATCTGCAGCCGGCTTCAAGTGGTGGGAGGCGCAGCCTCAGGGTGGCCCTTAGCGGGCTGCTCCATTGTGTAAAACAAGAAGCACATAATATTGCCCAGCCTTTGTGTTGCCCCTCCACTTCCCCTGTAGTGCAGCGGGTAAGGCTGCTGGGCCCCAGTTATTCCCTGCATTGTTGCCCCCTTTTATTCACGCCTTCTGGCTCATTGGGCTTTGGGTGCCCCCCTCTTTTCTTAAAACGTACTCCTCCCGTCTGGCGGGTTTGGGATTAGTTGGTTGGTGGCCATTTTAACAACTTTTCATTTAGCTTTTGTCAGAGAGTTGGGTGGCCATTTTAAGGACCCCTTTTAAAGCAGACTCCCCCTGGTGGTAGGAGTTATAGCTTCCCTTGTTACTGGGGAGAAGTCAGTTTAGCCAGTAAGCAAGTAGGTGTTTGCTGAGTTTTATTAATTAAGGTTCTATTAGAATGGCATCGCGGAAAGGAAAAGGGGGCCCAAAAGGTAAGGGGCCTGCGCCTAAAAGGCCTGCGCTGCCACCGGTACCAACTCCTTTGCCACAGGATCCTGTACCTGCCCCTTCTTCGTCCGATGAAGAGGAGGAGCGGGCAGCACAGCAGGCGATTTTGGACAGGTTGGCAGCCTTGGAGCAGGCAAGGGCGGTGGCGGTTCCAGCCCCTCAGCAGGTTGTTGCGGGCCCCAATTGTAGGAAGGAAAATCGGGCTGAGCGTAAGAAATTTCGAGAGGATGTACTTAAACGGCTTTCTCTTGTTGAATGCAGGCCTGCTGATGCTAGGCCTGTTGCTGGACCTGATTCCGAGGAGGCTGGACTAGCTGGTGTTGACTCAGGAGTAGCTTCGGCAGAAGTCGTGGAGGTCGAGCAGCCGGGTCTCAGTGGTAAGGGGGATCCAGCATTACAGCTTAGTCTGATGTGGCTGTGGGGGCCCTGGGGTCAGGGAGCTGGCTCTGGG
The DNA here is from genome assembly GCF_001447785.1 of Gekko japonicus. NCBI lineage: Eukaryota > Metazoa > Chordata > Lepidosauria > Squamata > Gekkonidae > Gekko > Gekko japonicus. The sequence continues at coordinate 62,730 of NW_015161957.1, forward strand.
GTTCAACCTGTCTCGCTTTATAGTAGATGGGAAATGTTTTACAAATGGATAAAAGACAATAATGTATGATTTATTTGACTCTGATAGTTGAAACTGTTTGAATTATCATGAATGCATGCTGTAATGCATAAGAAAACTGTAACAAATAAATATTTATAATAGTACAATGCTGCATCAGCTTCAGCAATGCCTTTTGGTGATACCGCCTTGCCTCTGGGCGATCACCTTTTACCCGCAACAAGGGAAAAAAATTGTAAGGGCGAATTCATCGACCTCTTTAGCCTTCTCTACCGGGATTTAGAGAAGAAGGATAAAGAGGAGATGGACGACAAGGAGAAGGAGATACTAAGGAGAAAGAAGGTGGATAGGACATAGGCTAACTGGCTGGCTGGATACTTAATTTATGCTGGCTTGTTGTCTATGTCTCAGCCTTTGAGGTCCCCGGCACTGTTCCAGTATCTGGACATAATTTACAAGGCCTGTACTGGCTTCCCGGGACTGGCATGGCTGAAATATGATGAGGAGTTCCAGATGAGGGCTGCTATGAATCCCATGATTCCGTGGGATAGAATGCATCCTCATCTGTGGCTGCAGATTATGTCTACGCCTGATTTATCGGCTGTGGAGCGCTCGCATAGCGGGCACATAGTGCAGCGCTTGCAGGCAGTTGATTCTTCCCGTGGTCCTACAGGGCAGGCAGTTCAGCCCCGCTTGCTCTGTTGGGATTTTGGGTCCCGGGGGGTATGTGATAGGAGGTCATGCTCATTCAGGCATGAATGCTCGTTATGTGGAGGACCCCACTCATTCTCTTCTTGTCCCCGGGGAAGGCCCCACAGGAACCAGCGGCACAGTGGAGGGGGTGGTTCCTCATCTTCAGCTGGAAAAGGGGCTAAGACTGGCGGCACTTTAAGACTGCCTGCGGGGATACCCTAGGGAGGAGGACAGAGTTGCTTGTTGGACGTCAAAGTTACTGGTTAGAAGGTTTCATGTTCGCTTTTCGTATACCCTTTAGGGAGTTAGGGCCCGAGGCCTCTGATCTTAAATTAAGTTAAGGACTGACTAATCAGGCAGGGCTTCGCACATTCAGGACCTTTACTTAAAAGGAAGGAGGCGCACATCACGATAAGGGCTCCAAAAGCTGACCAGCGGCATAAAGGGTTGTTACTGTTTGCAATGCTATTCATGGTGTTGGGTTCCGGAGTTCACTGTCGTTTCTCCTAGGAGCTTGTGTTTTGTGGCAGGAGA
>NW_015161957.1:64975-115074 GCF_001447785.1 Gekko japonicus
GGGGGGGGGGGGGCAAAGGGAAGCAGAGAGAGAGAATGGGAAAAAAATGTATTGTATGAAAATGAAAGAACTACCCATTCTTTTGAGAGAGGAAATTTTCTCAGTAGAACAGAAACAATTCCTTTTATCAGAAAAGTGATGACGTGGAAGTATTTTTGTTTTGTTTTGAGAGAACATGTAAAGATCTCCAAATTCCTGAGGAGAATAGAATGTTATATTTATGCCCACGAATCTTTGAAGGGTTTAGTGAAATATATGCAGAAATGAGGGATGAAGAGACATCAGATTATCAGTTATTTAAAGAACTAGCAGTAAAGCCCGTTGTGAAAGCAATACAACGAGATCTAGAAAGAGGCTCTGGGGGAGTGCTCTGGCTTTGGGCAAACAGTGTCAATTTGCTGTGGTGACCTCAGCAGGGTATAATGACAGAGTCCGCTGTTTTCTCCAGAGGAACTGGTCTCTGCTACCTGAAGAGCAGTTGTAATTGTGAGTGATTTGTGGCCCTCACCTGGAGATTGGCAGCAATTGTTACCCAGGACAAAATGGCTGGTTTGGAGGGTGGAGTTGGCAACCCCATCTCCTTCCCAGCTAACCATCAACCTACCATTATCTGCCCCTTTGACTTCAGCTGACTTCTGCCCTCCCTTCTGCAGAGCAGTTGTAATTCTGAGTGCTCTCCAGCCCTCACCTGGAGATTGGCAACAATGGTTCCCTATGTGGATGTGGGACTGATTGGTTTGGTGGGTGGATTCTATGGCATTGTACCTGTCTGAGGTCCCACCCCTCCTCAAACCTCACCCTCTTCAGGCTCCATCCCTCAAATCTCCAGGAATTTCCCATCTGGAGTTGGCAACCCTATCAGGACTGGCCCCAATGTGTTTTCTCCCAAAGGCCAAAGTAGGTGACAGGACCAAGCTTAGTTGCCTACCAACAGGCACTGAGGGGAATGTAGGGTTGCCAGCTCTAAGGAGGGAAATACCTGGAGGTTTGGGGGGTGGATTCTGTAGAGGGCAGCATTGGGCGGAGCGGAAGGACTCAGCAGGTATAATGTCATAGGGTCTACCCTCCAAACCATCCATTTTCTCCAGGGGAACTGATCTCTGTCATCTGGAGATCAATTGTAACAGTGGGAGATCTCCAGGTCCCACCTGGAGATTGGCAACCCTAGGGGAAAGTCAGCTGCACAGCAGGGGGTTGAAGAGAATGGTTTGATGGCTGCTGGGCCAAGATTGGCAACAATAGTTCCCCAGGAGCCCCATCGTAAATGCACCAAACAATTCCTAAAGATTTTCCAAAACACTACTCTGTTTTGGGCTCCTGGGGAACTTTGAAGTAGCACCAAAGCTTTAAGATCTCTCCAGCTGTCACCTGGAGACTGGCAACAGCTTGTCTGGAGTGTGGGCAGCATGGCATTGTATCTGTCTGAGGTCCCCCTCTTCCTCCTCCTCCTCAGATCCCACCCTCAGCAGGCTTCATCCCTAAAATATCCTGGAAGTTTCCAACCTGGAGTTGGCAACCCTATGTCCTGGAGTTCGAACCGGGAGTTGGCAACCATCAGCCAACGTTTATCTGCCTGTCTGTCTTTACAACCCCCCCCCACACACACACACACAGCCTCTGCCTAGGGAGCAGCTGACATCATTCTCCTCCCCCAACTGAAAATTCCAACTGCCTTGCAGGGAGGGGGGGAGTTTGAGGTGTGGAATGGAGTGAAGTCCAATCAGCTTCCACATGCAAAAGACCTTGAAACGCTGGGCGGGACTGCACAAAGCAGCCAGTCAACCCAGCCAGCGTCTTCTGAGTGGCAGTTCTTCCGGCCAAACACTAAAGGCGGGCAATTTAGAACGTTCAATATAGAACGTTGCTATTCAGTTATAATAAGGGAGAGCTGAGTCAGGATCTGTTTTGGTCTGACAACTCACTGAGAGCTGAACTAGATGTGCACTCCCCAGAGGCAAGGGTCTGGGCATGATTCTTTAGGTTTTGGCTCAAACGAACCTTTGCCTCTTCAGGAACGCCCGGGCTCTATCTACTGAGGAAGGATGCCTTTAGAACAACCTGGCAGAAATTGGTAACCTCCCACCTGGATTATTTGGGGGTTTCCCCTAATCATATTGGCAGTCTAAGCCTGACCTGTATTAGAAACTTGATTATGAGACATCTCTATGCTTTAGATGAGTCCAGTATTAGATTTCGGGCCTGTAGAGTTTGCTCCCCTCTCTACTTGGGATTGATATATGCAAAATCTAGCCCAGTTTACCTTGATTATTTGATGATTCCTAAATATCAGTGAGCCTTTATGTTGGCTTGTCTTAACTCAAACCCAATGGCAGAACTTTTTGGCCACTTGGAGAGGATCCCATTAGCTGATAGATTTTGCATCTGTGATACAGGGAATCTTGACACCTTGCTCCATTGCCTATTGGATTGTCCAAAATTTCACATGCACAGAACCATGTCAATCTCAACTGTTTTTTTTAATTGATAGGCAAAATGCAACAAAATGTAACAAAATTATTGTTACATGTTGGGTAATGACATAACCATAACAGGCACCACGGAGAGGCCACAGTGGATGGTTCCACATACTGTTTGTCACCACATAGTAAGTTAGATCTATGTAGGCATTCACAATGTGATTAGATAATTCTCTCCATGGCATCACAAATAGGGTCATGTAAAAACAACAATTATATTTAGATTCATTTATGGGGGGGGGGAGAACTATCTTCTTCACATTGGATTTAAAAAGTTGTTAAAGGTTACATCAGAAAAGAATCAATCTACTACATTTGAATTTTATTTTAAATCAGAATTCCTGTATTAAATGAGAATGGTTGTAGTTGTTCATATCCATTCTCCACACAGTTGCAGTATGTTAAAATAATAATTAAAAATTATAAAGAGATTGCAGATCCTGAATTGGTGTTCTCTTTGATGCTCAGTCAGTGATTCTCTTGTGCCAGGGCAATTAGATGTCTCCTCATCATCACTGATTTCTATCACTTCTTATATGAATGTGTGTTTTGATCCTTACTATTGCAAGTTGGGAGCCATTTCCATCTTTATCTCCAAGTCTGCAAAAGCCTGGGCAGGGATGACAGGGATGGGAAAGCCTCTGCTCCTATTCCCTTAGGTCGCTGCAGCTATACTTGATTGTATGTATGAGCAAAGACTTTAAAAAACAACAACAACTTACAGAGCTGGTAGGCTGGTTCATGAGAGGGAAGCCTTAACCTCTCCCTCTCTTCCTTTATTACTAGTCTTCTGGTGAACTGTTGAGAAGGGTGAAAACCATGTTCTCTACCCCTCTCTCTTTAGTGTTTCATGCTTGCCTGCGAGGCAGTGTACAAGCAAAGTCTTTGTCCTTATTCAGCAAGCACAGATTGGGTCACACAAATACAGGGCCCATACTAATGTAGAACTAAAATCGGGGAGCCTTCTGACTTCAGAATTGGAAATGTGTGGTCTCCACAATGCAACCGATCCACGTTTTATGTGTTTTATGTGAAGATCAAAGCACTCAAATCTAAGAAAATCAAGGCATTGAATTGGATCCAGACTAGCAGTTCTTTAGATGCAAGGATGTCCACCTGAGGGGTGTAATTATCTTGCCTTCTCCTTCACATAGTAGCATAAAATGCCTCCAGTTTTGTTTTCCTCAGAGGAACAGGATTCAGGGGCATTTTCGTCCTGGTTCTTAGGTATGTCCCGAACCACCCAAATCTACTACTTTGGCTTGACCTTAGTCTTGTTGGGTTAGCAGTGGTACTTGTCCTGCTGGGCACATTGCACTGGTTCTGCTAGGCTTGCAAAAATGCTCGCCATCTTCAGTTTCTACTGCAGAGATTCTCTTCTGCTGGGCTTCTATTTGATTCTGTTCTGCTGACCTTCTATTGCCTTTGCTTTGGGGGCTGTAACTCAGACCCTGTAAATTCAATCTCACCAAATTTGGAGAGCTGGTAGAGGAGCCAAAGGTTCCCTGTGAGTTTGGTATCTCTAGCACAGTGGGAGGCTGTTCTACCACATCACAAACCTCACAAACCAAACCAGTTCATTTAGCCCCTAAAAGTTCATGAATCTCTGTGGTTTGCAAACTGGGCATGCCATGAAGCACAAACTGAACTGAACTGCATTTTCCCAGTTCATGTCCATCCCTATTATTCATAAACAAGTTGTTGCTGTTCCAGCATTAGCTGAATGCAGAATGACAACAGAATGGGAAAACAACAGGAAAACAGCACAATGACAATAACATTATCTTGAACCACCATTGTAATGGCACATATAAAGGATCGTAATTATGCTACATTTTGGCCAGTGTTTAATATTTAGTATCTCTTTATTAATGTGTTTATACATGCACACACCCACACACATATACACATGTGTTTGTGCTGTTGTGTGCATGGCCATACAATCACAAGGGGGAAAAGGAGGACGCTGTACTATGGCTGGAGTCAGGTGACAGGCTTAGCACAGTCTGACCATGCTTCTAATTTCATCTGGGTTGTTGTTGTTGTTGTTGTTTTGTAATGGAGAGGTTTGATCAGACGTCCCACCCTAATCCACTTCATTGCATGCTCACCCCATGGTTGATAGATCAGATTACTGTTGTGCAGCAACCACAGAGCGGGCAGTCAGGCAGCTTTTTTATAACCTATCTTTTATGCATGCACATATCCACATATTTGCCTTGTTGGAGAAGCTTAGCCAGTATAGAGAGGGGTTTTTCCCTGGAATTTGTATCTCAAACCAAACCAAACCATGGGCTCCTGATCCAAACACACATGTTGCGCTTCACAGCCATAGTATAAATATGCAGTTATGTGCATATCGCTAACCGACTAAAAAAAAAGGGTGCAAAACAAAACAGAATATTTAGACTTCCCAAACAGCTTGCAAAAATAATGGATTGATCAGACATCCAGAAATGTGGGGTGAAACCGCTGCCATCCATAAATACCAGACTTTCCCCAATTCTCAAATAACTCTGACTAAATGATGGGTGAGAACAGAGTGCCGATGATTGGTTAATGGGGTACAGATCTTGCTGTATGAACCTGAATTTTAAATTTGCAGGGCAACAGCAATGACATCAGATCAAACAGCTCATCTGATCACAGCCTATGTGAAGTCGGGAATGCGTCAAGAGGACACAGACTATTAAAAGGGGGGGGAGTAGAGACAGTGTATGGAGCCCATGGGGTTTTAAATCCATCTGTGATGTTCCACAGGGTGATTTTTGAATCAAAATATATGCTTTGAGTTTCAGAGTTTGCTTTGTGTTCTATGTGATGCTCAGCTAGATTTCGTCCTGAAGCAGGAGAAATGAACCAGTCAGTTGGATAGCAATAATAGTGATTGAAGTCAGAATCCAGAGTCTGCAGGCATGTTATTTCAGTAATTGTCATGAAATATATTAGTACTTGGGATTCCATCTCTCCTTTAGATATTTTCTTATTTATTTCCCCTGCTTAGTTCTGTGCCGTTGCTGCAATCATTGCTTAGACCTCCATAATTTTTCTCCTAAAAATAGAATTCCTAGGTGGTTGTGAAAAATGTTGTCTTGAAGTGAAAATAGTAGGTCAGAATTACATGTATGCATATATTAGGGCTGGACCAAATATCCTGCTGTTTTGATTGTCAGGCCCAAACTATGCTTAGCACAGGATATGTGTAGGGGGGAAATTCTCTGAAGATTTTTTTAACTGTAAAGGTTATATTTCGTTTTTATCTTGATTACTATGCTTTCCCATCTATTCATGGTGCCATGTCTTATGTTCTAGTTATTCCTTCCTTCTTTGATAAGTCAGATGGGCAGTCCTGAACAACCAGTGATCATGTAATGAATGCTATACTTCTTTTTAGGGCTCCTTAGGCAGCTAATAATCATAAACTTATCAATAAAACAAAACAATGTGAAAAGTCAATAGCTGATTTAAAAGAACAGCAATAATCAGATCTGTTGGGTACTCAACTCTTGTGTCTTCCAATGCCTTACTACAAAATAAATGCCCAAGGGAGTTGTAGAGATACTACCAAAACTAGGTAGGTAGCAATCAGGAAACAGTTCCATATTCCAAGTGCCACCACAAAGAAGGCCCTTGGTCCTAAAACAGTGTCCCTTTTTTTCTTATAGGGTTCTAGGCCTGCCCAAGGATTTTTGATTCTGGACTCTGCTGCCCTCCCATACCACAGGGAAGCTGCAGCCCACCCTTCACACCCACATCACAGAGATGCCACCACTGCCACTATCCTCCTCTATGCTACACACCAGGTAAGCTTCCCCCACTCACACCACCCTTCTGGAGTCAGGTCTGTGGCTTATTGCATGCCATGCTTCTCAAGAGGAATAGATTGGATGGCAGAATGTCCCCTGGAAAAGGGCCCTACCCCCAGCCTGCCCACAGGCTTGCCCCCAATGGGGGGGGAGGGAAGGGAAGGATAAAAGAACCAGCCTTCAGTGGAAGGAGCAGACTTGTCAGGCCACTCACTGGGGCTAGGAATGCTGCCCAATGCTGTCAGCAGCCCCCAACACCTGTGGTACCCTAGGTGATTTCCTAAGTGTGCCTAGTGGGTGGGCCAGCCCTGATTTGGCAACCTCTACAGCTTGACAGTACAGTTGTGATTAGTGTACAACCTGCAAACATCCACACATGCAATCACCATATTATTTCCTAAATAGATCTTCCTTTTATGTATGTTATTTAGTAACATGAGTTCTGGACATATGTGGAAAACTACATTCTTATGTTCATGCATTGGAATCTGTGCAACAGGATACCATATCTTATTTTACACATTCTAGATAAATGGCTGTACTGATACTCCTTTTGATTTTGAATCTGATGGTTTCTCTTGAGCCATTTAGTTTTTCATTAAGATAGTAAAAGCACTTGTGCAGCATCATTTACTTACTCTTATTTCACCCATCATAAACTGCACTTTCTACTTCCAAGGTTACTGTAGTATTTGCATTTTTAAAAAAACTGCTGGTTCTAAAATTTCTTTTAATTTGGAACTAGCCATGTTGGCCATAAATATATATTTTACGGCTTAGCTGTTTACTGATCCTCAGAGAGACAATTGCTGTCTCAGTGGCAATGAAAGAAAAAAAATAGATAATGCTTTTCAACCGATTGATTGGGATCATTGACCATGGAACCTCCATAGAGCACCCAATCTGATGCTTTTTGGAAGGGCCTGCTGCTAGTGTACATCCATAGAAAGCCCAGGTGCTGAACATCTTGCTTTTCTTTCTCCACATACTGAAATAAGCAGCGGGATAGTGAGGTGAGGTTTGTCAATAGCAGTGAGGCTTCTTTCTCAATTCCTGATTCTTGAGTTTTGTAGCTGTTTTTTGCCCGTGGCTTTGAAACTGTTGAAGTCATAATTTTTGCAGATAAGGCCCAATTAGCTGTTATATTAAATGTACAGCTGTCAGCAGATGGGGGAATTGTATGTTTAGCTTCCCCTTTTTATTCTATAATATATAATACAACTTACTCCTGGCAACCAGTGGGGGGGATGGGGAGACTTTCCAGGAGCAGGAGGGAGGACCAGGTGATGTCTCCACATTACTTCTGGTGTGCACCAGAGGTGACATCATCATGCTGCAATAACACAGCAGTGTTCTGGTACTGGACAGAACTTCTATGGTAAAAATGGCTTCTACCATAGAGTTTTTGCCCAAATACCATAGTGTTGCCCAGACTTTGCTGGCATGATGATGTCACTTCCTGTATGTGCTGGAAGTGACATTGTCACATCACTGGAAATGTCACCTGGGCCTTCCTCTTTCTCCTGGTAAGTCCCCCGTGCTGGCCAGCTGATTGGTGGTGGGGGGTGGGATCTGGTGGCAGGGGATTACTGCCTCCACCAGGGAAGCTGGTAACCCTAAACTTACTGTATATTGTGATGGTATCATACACTGTGATTTTCCACTCCACATAATTGGTTGCTACTTCTGGTAGAAGGTAGAGAAATGGAGAACTTCATTTTATCACAATACGCGTAACAGCTGACTGATAATATGTTTCACTAAGGGTTAAAGATAATAGTTAGTGGTGGGTTAATGGTATAATAATGCTAATTCATTCACATTTTTTTTTAAAAAAATGGAACATTTTAAAAATGGAACACCAAGTGAATATGAAGTTATGATTGCCTACTATTTCAATATCTTACATCAGGAAAAAATGAATGCAAAACATTCTAAATAATTTGAGCAGGTTTGGTTTCTGTTCTGACCTATCCCAATAAATGGCAGCATAATAAATGTTGGAAATGCACACAGTGGTATTTTTGCCCTTGGTTCACTTGGACTTGGGTGAGAAGGATCAGATATATGACCTCCTACCTTGAGATGAAAGGGGGAAAATGCAATCATTCTAATTCATCATCATATAATTAGCTTGATTCTTATGGTAGTAAAAATGAAATAACTCTGTCAATCACAATAATGAACAATGGCAAGTACAAGTATGGCCATGATGACAAGCTTCTAACAGATTGTGTTGTACTCATGTAATTTATGAGAAATGATTAGGCTTTAAAATAATCTATTTCTCCTGCATCATGCGTATTGTTTTCCTCATTTGGATTTTGCATTCATTTCCAGGTTTAGAGATATACATCAGGTGAGTTAATGATGAAAAACATAATTATCACATGCCCACAAAAGCTTAGTCAGAGTTATTTCTGTGACAATAAGTGGCCCGTAAGGTTAACTATAGTATGTACAGAATCTGTCATTGCACTGTTATATTTAGTATGAATGAGAGGTGACCAGACCTCTGGGGAAAGCTGTTCAAAACTGCACTGATAGATGTTCTAAAAAATAATTGTTACATCTGAATGACTAATACAAAGGCCTTGTTTTGTGTCGTTTAACTTCATTAAATAATGCTTCAAAGTGGAACAATAGTGTTGCAAATGAAGCCATGAATAATGGGCAGCCTATTCCACTTATAATGGCTATATTTGAAAATGATGAGGAAGATGGTTTACAAATAACGTATCCAGTTTACTAATGGAGCCCTTGTGGAAGGGAAGGATTTCTATAGCAGTGGCGGTAGGAAGTCTTCCAAGCCCTTTTCCCCACTCTTTTTGCTGTAAAAGGGCCATTCTAAGAACACTGTCTTGGGAGTAAGCTGCACTGAATAGACCTGGTTACAGTTCTGAATAGATTTTCTTAGGCTTGAACTAAATGTGACTTAAGGATTCTTGTCCAACACAAAGTAGTTTAGGAAATCAATATGATAATTCATATTATGCAGTTCAGTACTGCTATATGAACATAGTTTCTATGTGTTGACTTGGGCTTTGAGTATGCATTATGTATACTTCTTGTTCTGGTTGTTCTATCTTCTCCTGAAAATGTAGGCCTTGCAGAACAGGGAAAGGTAAGTTTTGCTGATTTTCCTCCCCCGGATTCAGGTTTCAAATTTGCTCCCTGCACTGGCCCTTCAAGTCCACCAAACCAGTGTTGTTTTTTTAGGGGGGGGTGAACAGAGAAGGCTAAAATGAAAGCGGTATGGGGTACTCGACCCCTTCCCTTCCTCACACACAGGATTTTCCCTCTGTTTTTGCTTTCTTTCCCTTTCTGACTGAGCAACCCCTGCATCTATTTTCTTTTTATTTGAAGGTTTATTGCTGTCCCACCCTGTCATGTTTCTATATTTTGATGCTAGCTTAGCCCAGGGACTTGAGGGAAGAAACAAGATCACCTCCTTAACTTATACTTCTGAAAATGGCACACAAGAGGCTTTTGAAACTTCAAAAATAAACAAACTATTTTATTCAACATAGAGGGGTCAGGTGAAATCACGGAGGTGAATCAATGATAACTCTGAGGTAATTTAGTAATTTCACAGACTCCAGTTAATGTTTCCAGCAAGTCAGAATTTTAAGCTTTTCACGAAGCCTTAGAATCTTTGAGCTGAGAGACTTTAATTTCAGTGTCAGCCATTTTGTGACTGTTTTTGGGTGGCCATTTTAGATTCCAACCTCCCGCATTTTACTTGCTGACATTTTGGGGCTTCAGCCTGGGGACAGTTTATTTTTATAGCCATCTGTGCTTGGGGGGTAGTGAGCTAGCAGAACTGCATGCAATAGGCACCTGTGGTAGCTTGATTTTGTAGGCATGGCTCCAAAGAAGGGTGTGGGGGTGTCTAATGGGTTGGGGCTGTACCAGCACAGGGCAGGCAGCCTCCAAAAAAGTGTCCCATGCCGGTCCCTGCACCCGTTCAGGTTGATGCCGTTCAGGGCCCTCAGGAGCTACACAAAGCATAGTGCCAGTATCTGGGTTTCAGTTGCCCTCTGCTCCATCAGGTAATTTGAATTTAGCAGTGGTCTCCGGAGCACCCACAGGTGCGATTACACCGGATCTCCTGGATGCGGTCTGGGATACCCCTTTCAGCAGGGCAATATTAGACAGGCTGGCCAGTATCGAACAGCATTTAAGTGGGCTTTTGCCTGTATCACAAACAGAGTTGCCTTCTTCTGAGATCTTTCAAACCCAGTTTTTGAATCACCTCTCGGTGCTGGCAGCAGGGCTGGAGTTCCAGGGGTCGACGAAGTGGATCCAGCCACGACACAGGAGGGCCCAGCTGAACAGGGTGATGAGGATCGGCAAATGGCGCCTCTCAGTGGCACATTGCAGACTCTAGGTAGACTTGCTGTTGCACAAACACAAACACCTGACAGTTCTTGGCCTTGGGGCCCTGTAGGGCCTCCGGCTTCTACTGGGTCATCTGTTACAATGCCTGTTGTAGGGGCATTGTCCAGGGACACTAGCACACCTATTCCTTCGGGGTCAATTGGAGTGGCAAATCATTAGCTTTCTGGGGGCGTGGTACCCCCGGCTAGCACCTTGGAAGACCACCGGAGCAGTGCTGTTTCACAGCCATCAATGTTAGCGCCCTCTTCCCCTACTTCGAGGGGGGGTTGTCATCCACACCCGGCCCGGGACAGCAGCTGCAGGGTGGGGTCTGGATTGAATGTGCTCCTCCTGATCCGGGGAATCGTTCTTATGAGATGGTGCCTGCTAAGGAGTTACCATCGGGTGAACTGGCGATGCCTTTGGGCAACCATTTCACAACGGCCACCAGAGAAGATTTTATGGGGAGATTATGTAGACGTATTCTCCTTGTTATATAGGGAGTTGGATAAGAAAGATAGGGAGGAATTGGATGAGCGGGACAAGGAGCGCTTGAAGTGCCTCAGCGTAGACAAAATCTATGCTAACTGGTACCCTGGCTTCTTGATTTATGCTGGGGTGATAGTTAGGGCAAGGCCAGAAAGGGCCTCATCGCTGCTCCAATATATGGATATAATTCATAAAGGTTATTTGGACTTTTCCGGGTCCGCCTGGATGGAATATGATAGGGCCTTCCCGATGAAGGCAGCTATGTACCCAGCACTTCGCTGGGACCTAATCCATCCGCATATCTGGATGCAGATGATATCCCCTGCAAGGCCTATGTTTGGGGAGCATTCAGACAGTGGGCATGTTGTGAAGAGGGCCAACGTGGCCTATGCTGGAGTCCCGCGTTCCCAGGGTGGTCAAACTAGCCAAAGGCGCTCCCTGTGTTACGAGTTTTCCTCGTATGGGAACTGTAGCAGGAAACCTTGTCGCTTTCAGCATTAATGCCCCCTCTGTGCTGGCCTCCATGCTTTTCCGTCTTGCCCCAAGGCAAAAGCAAGGCCTGCAGGCAAGGATGGCAGAGGTGGCGGCCGTCAGGGAGGGGGCGGCGGTCGCACCTTACCTGACAAAGGGACCCAGTCCAATTAAGGTTCCTGTGTTAAAGCACTGGTTGCACATGTACCTGAATTTTGCCGATAGGCAGTATTTGTTAGATGGGTTCAAGTTCGATTTTCACATTCCCTATGTGGGTGAGAGGTGTTCATTTTCAGCTCCTAATTTGCCCTCAGTTCATGGCATGGAGCAGGTGGTTAGAGCCAAAATTTGAAAAGAGTGTTTAGAAGGTAGGGTAGTTGGTCCTTTTCCCTCACCTCCGGTGCCCAACCTGCGGGTGTCACCTTTAGCTGTAATACCAAAAAAGGCACCTGGGGAGTATCACCTCATTCACCATTTGTCTTATCCTCACGGCAGTTCGGTGAATGACGCCATACCTAGTGAACTCTGTTCAGACAGGTACACTTCTTTTGATGAGGCAGTCAGTATGGTCCGTGGTTGCGGGCGAGGGGCCGAATTGGCTAAATGTGATATCAAGTCGGCCTTTCATCTCCTGCCAGTACATCCAGATGATTTTGTTCTTTTGGGTTTCTCTTTTGATGGGCAGTACTATATGGACAGAGCACTCCCTATGGGATGCTCTGTGTCCTGCGCTGCATTTGAATAGTTCAGCTCCTTTCTGGAATGGGCTTTGCATACATGCATGGGCTTGTTCAGTACTGCCCATTATTTGGATGATTTTTTATTTGCTGGACCTACTGGATCTGGGGTTTGTGCACAGTTATTGTCCAATTTCGAGCAACTGGCTAAGGAACTTGGAGTTCCATTAGCTAGTGAGAAAATGGAAGGTCCTTGTGTGGTCCTTGTGTGGTTCTAACCTTTCTCGGCATTGAGCTGGACACTGTGCATCAGGTTTCATGCTTGCCTCCTGATAAATTGGCTAACCTCTTATGGTTAGTGGAGGAGTACCATGGCTAAATTGACACTTTAGGAATTGCAGCAACTAATTGGGCACCTTAACTTTGCATGTAAGTTTGTGGCCCCAGGGCGGGCTTTCTTGCGCAGGTTGTGTGATGCCACGATAGGTTTGAGACAACTTCATCATAGGACTCAAGTTACCCAGGGGTTTAAGGAAGACTTGTTTGTCTGGCGTGACTTCCTGGCTTCCTATAATGGGGTGTCTTTCTGGAGAAATGATCTCCGACTGGAGGCTGAGCTACAGGTCACCTCTGATGCAGCAGGTTCTTCAGGCTTCGGTGTCTATTTTAGGGGACAATGGTGTGCTGAAGACTGGCCACCTGAGTGGATCCAGGCTGGTTGGATGCGTGACCTGACATTGTTGGAGTTTTTCGCAATAGTGGTAGCAGTTTACATATGGGCTGCGGATCTTGCTAGCCAGACTGTCCACTTCTGGTGCGATAAGTTGGCAACCGTACAAGTTATCAGCTTCTTGACATCTAAGTCTCCTAAAGTCATGGCTCTAGTTAGGGCTTTTACCCTACAATGCCCTACAATGCTTGCACTATAATATACTGTTTAAGGCCAGGCATGTGCCAGGAGTCAATAACGGGGTCGCTGGTGCTCTCTCTCGGAAACAGATGGAGAGGTTTTGTCATTTGGCTCCGGACTCCGACCAAGTAGCGGTAAGAATGCCCAAAGACCTGTGGCAGATTGGAGGGTTGAAGCCGAGAGGGCAATGGGCTTTACTCTTGGCCCCAGCACACGCCGGGTTTATATGCGAGCTGGCCAGCAGTTTGTTGCTTTTAGGCAAAAAGAGGGCCTTCAGCAACTATGGCCGATCCCAGTGTTACATCTGATTCAATACTGCATGTCAGCAAAAGGTAAGGGTTTTTCTGTCCATTCCATCCGGGGCAAGCTTTCAGCCCTTGCCTTTGCCAGTAAAGCCGGGGGTTTCGGGGATGACACTGGAGATGTTGGATGGCTGGGCCCGAGAGGACGGTGCTCCTCGGGACACAAGAGAACCTTTTTCCCCAGCTGTGCTAAAAGGTCTGAAGCCACAGTGGGTTTCTTTGTGTTTGGATGGATTCGAGGCTCCCTTGTTTCATGTGGCTGCCTTGGTTGCATTCTTTGGGGCCTTGAGAATTAGTGAGTTGGTGGCTTGATCCCAGCAGGACAGGTCTGGTTCTGCCTTGTGCCTGGGAGATGTACGGACGAGTGGGGATGGCCTGCAAATCACGGTCAGGCGCTCCAAGAAAGACCAATTGGGAAAAGGGGCAGTGATTACAGTTGGCCCTTGTTCTGATTTGGACCTTTGTCCAGTCACGGCACTCAGGGCTTATTTGGCTCTGAGGGGGAATTATGCAGGTCTCCTGTTTCTGCATAGGGATGGGTCACCCTTGACTAAATTTCAATTTTGAACAATCACCAAGAGAGCTCTGGTTGCTTTGGGCCTTGGTAGTTTTCAATTTGGAACTCACTCTTTCAGAATTGGGCCGACTTCCAGTGCTGCAGCTATAGAATATCAGGGACCAGACATCCAAAGAATTTGTAGGTGGTGGTCAGCACGTTACAAAACGTATGTCCGGACCTGCAAAGTCTGAGCTACTCATTCAGTTTTGTTATAAAGGGAATGGAGCATGATGGTTTTTGAGCCTTGGGGCTCTTGTCTTGTTATGGTTAACCTAGTTTCTGTTTCAGGTGCTTTTGGTGGCCATCGAAGGAGCCGGATGCTTATCTGTGGCCACAGTATGGTGTTCTGGGCCAGACTCTGGGCCAAGAGAATGACCATCGGATCCCAGTTGGGATGCAGTGAGCGGGCAGAGGTCAAGTGGCTTGGCCGAAGAGGCATACACTGGCCTCAGTTGATGCCGCTACTGTTTGGGGAAAGACGTGGTCCTCCGCCTGATGTTTTGGTAATACACCTTGGTGGTAATGATTTGGATCTGATGAAAGGTAAGGCCCTAGTCATTCAGGTCAAGGTGGATTTGGCTGGCATTGTGGACCGTTGGCCTGGAGTGCAACTGGTCCTGTCAGCAATGTTACCGCGTCAGGTGTGGCACAGCCTAGGAGATCCTAGGTGTTTGGACCAGACTAGGCAGAATGCCAACCGGTGGCTTAAGAATGCCATGGAGGGTGGTTTGGGCATCTTTCTGTTGCACCCTGATATACGGGTCGAGTTCCCTGACCTGTACAGGGGAGATGGGGTGCATCTTTCTAACAAGGGCAACAACATTTTTCTTTCAGATCTCAAGTGAGGGGTCCTGGCAGTGCTGGATCGCATGGTGAGGGCCAAGGCCTAAGCAGAGGCTTGACCTTTGCTGTGGTGGGGTAGCGCGATCAAGATGGAAATGGTGAGCACCGAGGCATGGTTATAAAGGAAATAAAGGGTCCTCCAGGAACTGCTTTCGGGCCTTTGTGGCTCAAGGCCGGGAAGGGGTGATCTTTCTTGGAACAATCTGGCTCGGCCTACCTTAGCAGGCCTTTGCGGCTTCTGGGGTGGTGGGACAGGGGTTCCCTTGAACATGCCACACTGCTGGTCGAAAGCTACCTTCAGTGGCTTGAGATCAGAGCAGGTGCATCGCCCAGAAGGAAATGAAGGTGGTCAGGAGTTTGACACCTGTCATATTCCTCAGTACATTTCTGGTAACCCCTCGCTAGTATTTGTTGTTATTAAATAATTAATAAAGTGGCCCTTGTTAAATCCATATTGGTGTTTGTCTCTTTATTCCGACCGGGGGGGGGGGGCAAAGCACCTTACTATTAAAAAAATGGGCTTCATCTACTTAAAAGTCAAGTTATAATGAGTTCAATCTGTTTCTAGAGCTGAAGTCGAAATTTATAGAATTCAACCTTTTGAAATTTAAGCATTTTTCAATGTGAAATTTAACTTTGAGTTCCGTTGGCACCAGTATAAAACGAACTAATATCTACTGCTTGCTTACGTTTGATGTTTATTTAATGGCATTTGTATGTTTCACAGTCCTCATTTCCCCAAGAAGCAGTAAGGTTCATGGCATCCTTATGCAGAATTAGTTCCCTTGCACAGAGGAAGTATGAGAATTATGATGCCTTTTGTAATAAACTGTTGATGAATGTTTAGTTTGAGCAGATGGAAAGAAGCACACATGTGGACAATAACATTCCCAAAGGAACACCATTCCACATTGGAAATTAATATCTTGGGACATTTGTCTAGCCAGAATCCTTTAAGCAATTTGCAAATTCAGAGCAAGTAAGCACTTTAGAAGAAGAAGAAGAAGAAGAAGAAGAAGAAGAAGAAGAGATTGGATTTATACCCCGCCCTTCACTTGGAGTCTCAGAGCGGCTTACAAACTCCTTTCCCTTCCCCTCCCCACAACAGACACCCTGTGAGGTGGGTGGGGCTGAGAGAACTCTGACACAAACTGCTCTTTTTCAAGGACAGCTGTGCCAGAGCTTGTGACTGACCCAAGGTCACATCAGCAGGTGCAAGTGGAGGAGTGGGGAATCAAACCCGGGTCTCCCAGATTAGAGGCCGCGCACTTAACCACTACACCAAATGGTGTCAGTCACTAACCCACTTTTTACTTCACTTTAGTCAAAGGAAGCAGAATCAGGACCAAACTAGATGTTTTGTCATCCACAGGTTTGATCCATGGATACCAATGCCATTTTAGAGAAGAATTTGACAATTTAAAAATGCAGGGAGGGCCCGATCCTGATTAGATTTGGGGTTGGGTGGGACCAGGTGATCTCGTTTCCTCCATGCATCTTTTCAGGTGCTGAAACAGCCCTCCATGGCTGTTTTGGCACTTGAACAGGTGAGCATGGGGAAAACAAGATTGCTAGGTCCCACCACATTGCCATATTGTCTAGTTTCACCCTCAGACTGATCATCTATGGCTGCAATTACACACACACACACACACACACACACAATATTCCACTTTCAATCCACTTTCAATGCACTTTCAAACTGGGTTTTGTGTGTGATCGCAGCCTATAATACACCGTGGAACTACCTACAAATGAATATTTTAGGGAATGGAGACTATCACATAGTGTTTTTAATTATTGTTTAGGGACAAAGTCCATAATTTACAGTGCAGCCTTAAGTAGACTTACACCTTTCTAAGTGCACTGAAGATAATGGGTTTAGAAGGATGTAACTCTGTTTAGGACTGCACTGCTAGAACTATTCACCGAGCAGTGAAAAGTTCGGGAGATCTTTTGCAGAGTCACCTTCTTTATGAGGAGACAGCATCGTAATACATTATGCTGTTACTCAGAAATCATGTCTTATCTCAAGATTAAGACTGAGGTGGAATGCAGAGTTTCAGCATCAAGCATCAGCAACACTAGCCCAAAAGGTCATATTTGTAGTGCAGGCTCCAGATCCAAGAAGCTCAGAGCATAATAGAATGTGTGCCAAGCATCTGCTTTGTACCTCCAGCACAGTCAATTAAAACTATGGGTTTGTAGCTCTTTATATCCGTGAAATGACCACTAAAGGCCGATTCATGGACTTACTAAATTAGCTTGCTGAGAATTTATTTATTTATCTGATGTATTTATGCCCATCTTTTCAATGGGAATGGCTCCCAGAGTGGCTTACAATTCAAATCTGTTACATTTTTTAATTAAAACCAGTTGCTGAGATACACAGTTCCATGTTTGCTGTTTTGAACAATTAAAGAAGCTTTGCCATATATTGCAACATCCTGAGCAAATGGGACTGCCAGTGGGTAGAGATGTTCCTTGTGGAGATTGTGATACAAGTTAGACCCACACTTTCAACCCACTTTCCCATGGCTGGTAGCTTCATCAGTAGGTCCCTATGGTGTGTTTGCCCAATGAGAAAGGTTTTCCTCTTGGAAAATACCACCAAATTGAAGCAATGTGTTCAGTTTTACAGTGTAAGATTGGGTCACTCCCCCAAAGAAAATTGGTCATGATATTTTGTTTTTTTTAAATTGAATTGCCCACTTTGGCCAAGGTATCAACCCTGGAGTTGTCAGCTTCCCCCATCCAGATTGCTGAAGAATGGTTAATCTCTCCTTATATATAAAAAACTTTTCATGTCCCTCTTGCCTCAACATTCCACACACTTCCCCAGCCTTTGGCTCCCTGATCTGTCACTCAGAAGGTGTCCCTAGCTACTGGCTGTGTTGCCTGAGTCCTGCCCAGCCACCACTCAATTTTCCGGGTGCTGGGCTTGCTCCACTTTCCCGCCCACTCCAGCCACTGTGCCCTGTCAGAATTTCTGGTAAACGGCTTTCTCTCTTGATGAAGACAGTTGCCTCCTGTGTGGGACTAATTTTCTCCTCAGTAGCTGTTGGTAGGTGTAATGAAATGGCAGTTACCTGTGTCTGTGAGATGGCTGCTGTCTCTGTGTTTAAAATGTTCCCCTATAAGGCTTAATTGAGCTGTAGTTCCAGAGACGGGCCTGCAGGGGTATCACTCACTGGGTTGAATGGGGCTTCCTCATCTGCCGGCCTACAGCTGCCCCAAGGCCAAAAAGAGCAAGAAAACAGGGACTGTCCCAAGGCAGTCTTCGTCCCTGGGAGCAGCAGAAATTCAGCCACTCCACAGTCAGCTGGACTGGGGAATGAATGGAAGTTTTCCTGCTCTCTTGAGCAAGAGAGAGAGGCTGAAGTACAGGTGAGCCCACAACCTCCAGAGGTAAAGAGTATTGTGTGGAGGGAAAGAAGATTGTGTTTAACCCCTGTTGATTTATGGCCTGTTGGTTTGTAGTGTCTGCTTACTCCTACAGGTTGTGTGCGTGCTCCATAACTGTGTAAATAGTTAAATAAATTCTTCTATTTGGGCTAATAATCTGTGTTGTGCTCTGACCACATAGTATCCCCCGCTCTGTACAATACCAAAGTGAGGGGGTAGCCCAGGAAAGCAAGGAAAGGCCAGACCCTTGGGTTGCCAGCTTTCCAGGGATCCCCCAAAGATTGGGGATTCCATCTCCAAATAGGGAGATTTGTCCAGAGGGGTCTCACTGTCCCTCTAAAAAGGCAGTGACAATTCAGTGAGTGGTGGCAGCTAATTTCAGGAGTGAGATACGCCCACGGGATGAGGGTGGGAGGCAAACAGCTGAGTTGTAGACTAGAGCCCGTTTTGCCACGGTATGCAACCAAGCTTGGTTCAGACAAAGGAAGGAAACCCTTTGCAGGCCTTTGTGAAAAACTCATTGGGGTCAGTCCTGACTAGGGTTGCCAGCTCCAGATAGGGAGATTTCTGGAGATTTTCTGGTAGAGTCTATGGAAGCCAGGGTTTGAAGAGGGGAGAGGCCTCAGCTGAACAGAATGCCATACAGTCCACCTTCCAAAACAGTTATTTTCTCCGGGGGGGGGGATCTGTTGTCAGGAGTTCAGTTGTGATACGTGATGATCCTCAGGCTCCACCTGTAGGTTGGCTGCCCTAGGTGTAGTGGTCAGTGCTTCAGAGCAGGTTCTCCTAGATCCAGGTTTTAGCTGTAGAAGCTGAGTGGATGATTTAGGACCAGTCACAGACTTTCAGCCCAACCTACTGCACAGGGTTGTTGTGCGAGTTAAAAGGTGGAGAGGAGAATGATGTAAGCTGCTTTGGTCCCCATTGCAGAGAAATACTACTTTTCCTCCTAAGAAACAATTGTTGCCAATCTCCAGGTGAGGGCTGGAGATCACTCAGAATTACAACTGATATCCAGATGACAGAGATCAGTTCCCCTGGAGAACATGGTGGACTCTGTGTCCTTATACCATGCTGAGATGCCCCTCTCCATGACAGCCACAGTGATGTGGAGGTCAGGGTTTCAGAGCACCGTAGAGGCTGCAGGTGTGTGTGTGGGGAAATGGAAAGCTGAAGAGGGGGAAATATAGGTAGGATGATGCTTGGCTGGGAAGAAAATAGGGTTGCCAACTCCAAGTGCGAAATTCCTGGATATTTGAGGGATGGAACCTGGAGAGGGTGAGGTTTGAGGAGGGGTGGGACCTCAGACAGGTACAATGCCATAGACTCTACCCTCCCAACCAGCCATTCCCTCCTGGGGAACCATTGTTGCCAATCTCCAAGTGGGGGTTGGAGATCACTCAGAATTATAACTGATCTCTAGGAGGGAGGGAGGAGGAGATGGAAAGCTGAAATCAGGGGCAGATAATGGCAGGTTGATGCTTGGCCGGGAAGGAGATAGGGTTGCCAACTCCAAGTGGGAAATTCCTGGAGATTTGAGGGGTGGAGCCTGGAGAGGGTGAGGTTTGAGGAGGGGTTAGACCTCAGACAGGTACAATGCCATTGACCCCACCCTCCCAACCAGCCATTTCTCCCCAGGAAACCATTGTTGCCAATCTCCAGGTGATCGATGGAGATCACTCTTAATTACAACTGATTTCCAGGAGGGAGGGTAGAAGTCAGCTGTAGTCAGAGGGGCAGATAACAGTAGGTTGATGGTTAGCTGGGAAGGAGATGGGGTTGCCAACTCCAGGTTGGGAAATTCCTGGGGATTTGAGGGGTGGAGCCAGGATATGGTGGGGTTTGAGGAGGGGTTGGACCTCAGACAGATACAATGCCATGGAATCCAGTCATTCCCTCCTGGGTAACAATTGTTGCCAATCTCTAGGTGAGGGGTGGAGATCAGGTAGCAGAGATCAGTTCCTCTGGAGAAAATGGTGGACTCTATGTCATTATACCCTGCTGAGGTCAACATAGGAAAGTGATGCTGAGTGTCCAAGGCCTTGGCACTCTCCCAGAGCCTCTTTCTACATCTCGTTGTATTTATTTCCACAACGGGCCATATTCCTAGTAGAGTCTATAAAAGGATGTCATTTGGGCTGACTGGATCCATGCTGTATGCATCTATGCAGTATGCATCTATGTGCTTATGTTGTTGTTTCTGCATTTTGTAACAATTTACATCTGCCCTGTTACTGCTTACCATGGGTCAAGTTTTAGATTAGACATATCCTGAAATCATCACAGGTGTCTACATGCATGCTGAATAAATTATTTATTCCACCTTGGCAACTTTCCGCTGTGGACATATGACCTGGTCCTTTAACTTGAATTATTCATTGAACAGCTGCAGAAGAAGGGTAAGGTTGTATACACACACACACACACACACACACACATATTAACAGCAATTATAGAAATTATACCAGCAAAAGGGCCCACTTCTGCTGCTTTTACTAACCTTCTATTCATTTCAAACAGGTTGTGTACTAGAGCTTCTAAGTGAATCTAGACCATTATAATACATGAAATGTCACCCTCCTGATGAAATCTCAAGTGGCTGCTACGAGTTGGATAAATTATAGTTTAAGTATTTCTAATGAAGTAGCTGGCTTCTGATAGTTTGAAAAAATTAATTAATGGCTTATTTTGAGCCAGTTTGGTGGAGTGGTTAAGTGCGAACTCTAATCTGGGAGAACTGGGTTTGATTCCCCACTCCTCCAATTCCAACTGCTGGATGACCTTGGGTAAGCCATAGGTCTGTCAGAACTGTTCTTGAAAGAGCAATTCTTGAAAGAGCTCTCTCAGCCTCACCTACCTCACAGGGTATCTGTTGTGGGGAGGGGATGGGAAAGGAGTTTGTAAGCTGGTCTGAGACTCCAAGTGAAGGGCAGGGTACAAATCCAATCTCCTCCTCCTCCTCCTCTTCTTCTTCGTGATATAACTTTTCTTAGGTTCTCTTTGCAGAATGAGATCAGGTCAAATGGTTTCTCTAAAACTGACCCTGATTACACACACTCCTTTGCTGTTTGCATTGCCTCTTTAGCTGCTCTTGGAGTTGATTCCACACACACTCCCAACCTAATTCTTGAAGAGTGGCCAATGTGGATTCTACAAATGTATATAATAAAAAAGCAAATCTGAGCCTGGCAGAGGGAGGATCATTTGTAATATAAATGGATGCAATAAATAAATGGAGTGAACTCACATATTCAGGAATTATGTAAAAGTGCTTTATTAATTCATTTCTCCCTGTTTAAACTGATGATGAGTGCAGTCCTCATTTTCAACCTTCTCTGCTTGAAGTCTGCTCCCAGAAATGACATTTCTCACTTTCCCAAACATGTTAAATAGGGATGGCAAGTACATTTAGCATCACTAACATTATAAATGGAAGCAAGCAGCCTGCAGTTGGGTTGTAACGTGTTTAAGTTTTATCTCAAAGAAATGTGTATGTATCAGGCAATATAAAAATAAGTTTTAAACTGGACTTGTAATGCTGCTTTCATAGATCAGTCAAAGCCATAATTATCTCAGCTACTCTATTAGGTAGGAAATATCTATGTTAATGACACTGATTCATCAAAGTCTGCTTACAATACTGGTAGGTAATGCTCTTTGTATGGTGTTGAGTCATATTTGTATTCTTGAACAGTACAGATTTATCAAGTAAAATGTCCACTCAACGCGGCCTCAGAATACAGTAAACAATTTTGCAGTCACATCCGGTGAAATTCCTAAGTCTTGCTGGCAGAAGGAGACAATTCCTCCACCTCACTGTATTTGGCCAAAGAGCCAACTCCAAATCCCAATCCCATGGTTCTGCTGGGGGAAAGAGAAGAAGAAGAGACTGGATTTATACTCCACCCTTCACTACCTGAAGGAGTCTCAGAGCAGTTTATAACCTCTTCCCCTCCCCACAAAAGACATCCTGTGAGATAGGTGGGGCTGAGAGAGTACTCTCAAGAACTGCCTTTGAGAGAACAGATCTGAAAGAACTTATGACTGACCCAAGGTCACCCAGCTGGCTGCATGTGGAGGAGTGGAGAATCAAATCTGATTCTCTCAAATTAGAGTCCACACTCCCAACCACCACACCAAACTGGTGGAAGGATCTGCTCTGACAACCATCTTTGTGTTTGTGGCTCATAGGATACTGTCGGGAAATGGTCCTCCCAATGATGCAGCCAACTGTGGTCATGACCAACGAGGCTTCTGGCGGTGCTGGAAGGACAAAGAAGCCACAGGAAGACCAAACCCAAGGGCAAGTGCGCGAGCGGTGCCGAGATACCTCGAACCCAGATCAGGTGGGAGTTGGGAAAGGAATGGGAGGAGAACCCCTCAGATGTCCCACCTGGCCAGAGAGAGGCACACCTGGAATCCAAGGAGGGCGGAATGGCGGGGCCCGAGGAGGTCGACATTATGGGGTTGATCGGTGACACATGGGATGGATTCTCAGGGAGGGAAGAGGGAAGCCCACGGGACCCATGGCCGTTCTGCTATAGGTTGGAGCGGGGGCTAGGGGGAATAAAGAGGAGGAAGCAGGTCATGGCTGGGGAGGATAGAATCAGAATGGATGTGCATGTGGGTGACAGCTGTGGTGCAACACTGTGCCCCAAACCTCCAAACTGAAGAGGGACCCCTCAGTGCAAAGAACAGAGGGCTCTCCCACATCTGAGGCCGTGTCTGCTGAAACCTCATGATTCCCGGGGCCCTCCCACCAGCTAGCCCGACCCTGCTCCGAGGACTGTTCCTGACAGATACAGCATGGAGTACAGCTCAATGCATTTGGTAGCCTGACTAAGCAAATCGAATGCAAGCATGCACTGTCAGTCATGACCATTCTGCTTCTATAATTGACCTACAAGTCCACTGTACAGGTCATGCTTTGATCTTTCCAATAATATATTTAAAAAAATTAAACCGACCCACTTTGCAGTTCCATTTTGACTCTAATCAAATATACAATTTACAATTGTAGTGAGCCAGTATGGTTAGGAGCATTGGACCAGGATTCAAAAGACCCAGGTTCAAATTGCCACTGCCGTGGAAGTTTGCGGGGTGTCCTTGAGCCAGTCACATACTCTCAACCTAACCTATCTCACAGCATTGTTCTGAGGATAAAATGGAGGAGAAGAGAATAATGTAAGCTGCTTTGGATCTCCATTGGGTAGAAAGGTGGGATAAAAATGAAGTAAATCAGTAAATCAAATGTTGTTTTTTACATAATATTGGTATTGTTTACCTGTGTTTCCCCAGCTTGGGACTGAAGGTGAGTTGACAGCATTTAGCATGGTGGCTGGCTAGGTAGCCTGTAATGGCACAAGTTCCCAGTTGCTGTGATTATCTGCCTCCGGGTTATCATGGGCAGGTCATGCAGCATTTCACATCAGCCACATTTCAAGTGTACATGGTGTTTTTCCATCTGTATGGCTGGGGGCATTCATCAGTTGGCACTACAAGCAAGCATGCCTATGCTCAAAAGGACTTGTTGGCTCAAACAACAGTCCCCAAACAACAGTGTGAGAATGTGTAGAGTAGTTTGTGACCCAGTTTGAGAACACTTGGCTTTGAAAGTTAGGGGGCAAAAAGAGGCAGGCTGGAATACTGGAGACACGTTTCTCACCAGCCCAGTGTCTACACAGACACACATACATTAAATCCAGGTCAAGACAACCAATGGAAGCACCTCTCTTGTAAGTAAATAGTTTGGGGCCCGTTGAGTGGACAGGGACAGCTCTGGGAAAGCAGTGCAAGAACAGGTATGCATTTTGAACAGAGTAGTGATCTTGCATCACTGCCTAGAATTGTGTTGGGATGCAAGTGGCTATACGTTTAGACTATAGATTCTACAACAAGGGGCATGAGGTTGCTTTATCAGTATAGGATTCATGCTGAACATTTAAATTTACTTATTGCTGCTATTTTCCTTTGTTTTTAGGTAACTATTGAAGATATGGAAGCCATGCAGGGGGGGGGGGGATTTAGAAAAACCAGCAACATTAGCTCTGACATATTCACACTGTTGTCTTTGGTTGCACTCTTCCAATATTATTATCACGATTCACAGAATGGCCATCAAGCTTATACTTAAAAGCTACTTGCATAAAATACGGCATAGCTATTCCTTTTGTTTTATGAATGTTATAAACCTTTAAACTTACTAATGGATCCAATAAATGGAATGGATAGTTTTACATATGAGCGTAATACATTTTAAGTGCTACAGACTACCCTAGTATGAGAAATCTAATCTTCTATATGTATTGTAATCTTCAAAGGCTTTCTTTCTTTCTTTCTTTCTTTCTTTCTTTCTTTCTTTCTTTCTTTCTTTCTTTCTTTCTTTCTTTCTTTCTTTCTTTCTTTCTCTCAGAGTGATTGGCTCTGCTACCTGTCTGTCACAAAGTGGAGCTGAGCAATCAGAAGGTTATTTGACTGCCATTGGTTGCCTTTTGTGATTCTAACTATGCAAACCTAAGGAGAGTTACACCTTCAAACTCCATTAAACTTAATGAATTTAGAATGGTATAACTCTGCTTACAATTGTTCTGTAAAGTTTCAGTATTTGGACAGGTGCCTTAGGAGTAAGCCTCCTTTAACACAATGCAATTTACTCCTGAATACACATATATAGGACCAGACAGGTTGCCATAAGATGAAACTATTTATCCTCATAATGGGACATGAGCAAGCAGGAAGTTCTAGGAAAGAAGTCAGAGAAGAAGCATGTTAGGAAACAATCATTGGAAGTGATCCAGACAAGTGAAATGAAGAGAAGTTCACAAACCAGAGTTTATTGTTTATTTTTAAATAAACTTCAAAGAGGACAGAGGGAAGAGGTACTTGGGGGGGATCATGGATGTTAAATACCTATGACTACTCTCCATTACAGCTAAATATAATTTCCCTATTGGAGTAATACTGTGTTGTATCACTGTTTCATAGGCAGGTGGGGCAGGAAACACTGATTGTGCTGCCAAGATGTTACAGATGGGCACAACAGGTAAAGCACCTAGGAAAGGTGGGCATCAGAGATGAAGACACAGAAGATGCAGGGGTTGTAGAAAATAGTAAACAAAGAGAAGAAATGGACAGGGTACTTGAACAAAATGAATGGAAGGCAAACAGGTTCAGATGAATGAAGGAAAGAAAACAGAGAAGGGAAAGAAAAGGGGGCAGGGAGAGCAGGGTAACTGTCCAAGAGCTGCAGAGATCAGAAATATTATCTCGTTGATTTGAAGTAATAGTTTACTAGAAACATCTAGTCCTCTTTAAATTGCTCCTTTCCTGTTTTCTGTTGAAAGTGCTTAGCCTTATCTGTATGCACATTGTCTTTGATCCTACAAGGACATGAGCCTTTTAAAAGATGTTGCAAGGGAAATAATTATATTCAGGGGAGATGAGTGCAGAATTGTTGTGACAAGCTCTATCTGACTTACACATGTTCATGGACACACACTGTCATGAAAGTGATTCCCCAGAATGTGTTTGCATTTATTTTGAATTGTTGTCTTGTAAGCACTTTCACTCGGGATTGTTATCTATGTCAATGAAGTGCTTTACCTATCAAGCACCTATAGGTAGTTGCCTTTCAGTATGATAGCTGGCAGCTGGGAACTGTCAAGGTAATTGGTTGACAGCCATCTATAGCTCAAATGTAAGTTTGACCGCTGAGGATCTAGATTCAGCTCAGACAGATCAATTGATTGAGCATTCTGATTAGTCACTCAATTAGCAAAGTGACAGATGGGCTAGCATATAGGGCAAGAGTGAAGAAGCCAGAAGAATACCACATGATAGCTCATCAAGAAGAGCATGTGAAGCTGGAAGGAGGAACTTCACACTCTTCAGGACTTCCACTCTTGCATCATTGCTGCTGGGAAGACTGCTACTCAAGACATCTGCTTTGCAGCTGTAAGCTGCTCAGGGTCAGTGTATAGAGGTTAGTTAGGTTTATTGTTTTTGTCTCATTGTATACTCCTTTCCCTTACTTGTATGTTTTTATGTATGTTATTTTTTTTCTAAATAAATTTCTAAGTTCTCTTTTAATCATTGGAGCAAGTTACTGTTCCAGAATCCAGGGTCTTTTTTTATTCACCATTTATGCTACCAAAAAGGTTATTTTTCCAATTGAACATATCTAACTTCCTTTTATTTCCTATCACCTTGGCCAATAGACATTGTGGGGGCACTCTGATGTTGTGACATACACATTTAGTGTTTAGGTGAATATATATATATATGCATATATGTGTATATGCATACAATTTCTTGATGTGACCAGGAATCCTTCTAGTTCCTAGTTGCACAGAGGTAGCCCATGTGGGTATGTACTATTCATACATTCCCATGTGTGTGCACAGCTCAGAGGTATATCTTGTTTTCCTGATTCCACTCCCCCTGCTTGTTTGTTCTC
The DNA here is from genome assembly GCF_001447785.1 of Gekko japonicus. Taxonomy (NCBI): domain Eukaryota; kingdom Metazoa; phylum Chordata; class Lepidosauria; order Squamata; family Gekkonidae; genus Gekko; species Gekko japonicus. The sequence goes on from NW_015161957.1 coordinate 91,750, forward strand.
CTTCCCTTAGAACATCTGAAAGGGGCTATAATTTCTTTGATTACATAGAGCCCTAATTCAAATCCACTAAGTGTTTTTTTTCTGCATAAGCCACAATACACTGATTTATTTACGTAAGTGTTAATATCCTCTTTCACACTGACCATGGCATCTCAACATGGCTTACAAAATCCTAATCATCATGGAAAAGACTATTAAAAACATAGACTCCTATAATAGGATGCCATGTGGAAAATTATCTACAAAGGCCTTATCTGAACAGAATGACCTTACATCTTTTCTGAAAACAGGCTAGAGTAGGAGTCCTCCTTACATCCTTCATAGAGCCAGTTTGGTGTAGTGGTTAAGTGTGCGGACTCTAATCTGGGAGAACTGGGTTTGATTCCCCATTCCTCCACTTGCACCTGGCTGGATGACCTTGGGCAAGCCATAGTTCTGATAAGAGCTGTTCTTGAAAAAGAGCAGTTTCTGTCAAGAGCTCTCTCAGCCCCACCTACCTCACAGGGTGTCTGTTGTAGGGAGGGGGAGGGGGAGGGGGAAGGGAAAGCCACTCTGAAACATCTTTGGGTAGTGAAGGGTGGGGTATAAATCCAATCTCTTCTTCTTCAGGAGGGAATTCCACAGAGTTGATACCCAATCAGGAATTGACTGAAAAACGCTGAGGGAGTGCACTATCGGGAAGAGAGGCAGAGGATCAGAGATGGCATGTGGTCTCAGAATGAGAGAATAAATGTGGAGCACTAGACCTAGCAGCTATCTATACACTTATTTCTTATGCAGGAGCACACTGGTGTAAATGTAGGTCTTTCAACTTCATAAAGCTTCTTAATATGCAGGTGAAGGATAGAGTGATAACATAGAGACCTATAGATACTGCACTAATAATGTCTTAACTTACAGTTGACCATATGGAAAACTAAGATTGTTGAAAGTGTGGGGAATTAGAATGATACAGTTCAGCTTAAATTTGCAGGAATAAAAATGCACCGTAGCAAAATTAGAATAAGAAGTGTCAGCAGATTTTCCAGGAGAAAATACCCAAGTCTTTTTTTTTTAAAGACAAGCAAATGCTACTCAAATCAATGTGGCTTCTGTGAATTATTTTTAATGTGTGAGATCTGATGCTCCCATTAGCTGGAGGTGCACCTCAGTACTGATTTGCCATGTAATTGCTGATAATATATGTACTTTTCAGCCAGATCATTCTTCCTGAACTGTCAGAGAAGGTTTCAGTTGGCTGGGGAAGATATTACACTCAATAGATACACAGGAGATAAATTCTAAACTCATTGAATCAAATATTCTATTGTAAATATACATGAGGTACTGCTCTAGAGAAGCCATGTACTTGAGAAGGTCACAGGGCTGTTACTATAGCCTTGGCTCTTGAGTTGCCAGATCTTTTGTCATAGATCTGTTGCATTTTTAACAATAGCATGGCAGGTGAAGCTTTTCTTTTTTTTATTATTTTTATTTTCAACACAAGACATAACAAACATACATAGAAAATACACATCCAACACCATCCCCATCCTCTCCCTCCCCTCATCCCCACCTTCCCCAGTAACATACCTCCGCACCAATTCTGTACACCATACACAACACAACAACACAGCAGAACATCTCCAGTCTCATCACTCTTTGTCTATCCATTCGTATACTGGTGACCATACGTTCTGAAATAATGTACTAGTATTCCCGTTAACTTTTTGTGTCAAACTATCCATCTCTGCTACGTCTATTATTTTGCTTATCAGTTGCCCTTTAGTGGGTACCTGCTCATTCTTCCACTCCTTCGCAAGTGTTATTCTCGCTGCTGTTAATAAGTGTAAAATCAAATATTTTTCTTTTTTCCCCATACATCTGGAAAAATGTTCAACAGGAATATTTCAGGATCAAGCGGGATTTGTTTTTTCGTTATTTGCCAAATCACCTTCTGTACCTCTTTCCAATATGAATTCACCTCTTTGCAGGACCACCATACATGGTAATATGTACCAGGATGCATCTTGCACTTCCAGCACTTCCCATCTAAGCCAACATAAAACTTGGCCAACCGTTCAGGGGACAGATACCATCTATGTACCACTTTAAAAAGATTTTCTTTTAAGGCCACTGCTTTTAGCCATCGGGTGTTTCTCCAAATTTTCCCCCACTTCAATTTATCAAGGCCATGACCCAGGTTATCCTCCCACCTTTTCTTATATTCTTCTGCGATCTTCCCTTGCATATCTTGCCTTAAAAGAAAGGAGTATAGCTTAGCAGGTGAAGCTTTTCTCATCATGCAGATGCAAGAAGACATGCCCCCAGATTTACCTGGGGCTGTCTTTGCAGCTGCAGGGTGGAGAGTGGGGTTTGGATGCAGGCTTCACGTGCCTGGGCAGCCTCACTCTGCATAGGTGCTGTGCTGTCAGCCAGTGGCTGGCCATCTTGTCAGGCTGGAGGGGAGTGGCTTGGCTCAAAGACCTTCCTCCATTCCAGCCGTCTCCTTTTAAGTCCATATGGCTGCCAGGCTCTCCTCAGATTGGCTTTAGCTATCTCCCCCCTCCCCAGGTTCTGTTACATGGTTATGATTCTGGTTCTTGCATTTCTTGTTTTCTCTATCTGTCACAGCTTTGGGCAGGATTCATTTGTGGGTGGGGGGAGGCTGTGCCTGCCTCCCTGGATGGTATTCCCTTAAGGGGTCTTGGAAGTGGAGCCAGGTAGCTCGGGGGCTGTTACTTGGCTCCACTCACAGGTGGCAAAGAAGCTTGCACCCGTGTGAGACCCTGGACTTGTCATCTCAGGTCTACCCCCGGCACGTGGGCTGGGGAAGAGTTTCACCGGCTGGCAGGTGGGTTGTCTGATGCCTGTATCCTTGCCCTATGCTGCACCAATGCGCTGGTGTGGCTGTAATCAGTAAAACTATGGCATGTTTTCATGCCTTCCCTTTGCTCCCCCAGCTGCCCCATCATGACAGCTAGAGAAGTCAAGGTGGTCACCTGGAGAAGGCAAGGCAGGGAGCCCAGGCATGTTTAAATGCCTTTCTTTCTCTCCCTGAACTCGGGGAAGGAAAGAAAGGCATTTAAACATTCCTCACAGCTCTGTTCCTTCCCTCCCCAGGGAGGCAAGAGAAGGCACTCTTCCCAGGTAAACTGTTTAGTGCAGTGCTGATTGGTTTACATGGGAGGAAGCCATTTCAGCTCTCCGGAGTGAAAGGAGCCCTGAAGTGATTCCCAGGGAGGCATTTAAACCCAACAGCTGTTGGCTCAGCCTGTCAGCTGTTAGGTTTAAATGGCTGCTGGCTTTGGTATAGCTGAATGAACCCAAATAAAAGCTGGACAAGATTTTACATGATACCTGAAAAATATTGGTAAGGCATTTTTGGGGTAGTCATTCAGCTTGGTTATTGCCAAATGCACAGACCTATTCCTACTCTCCAAAGCCACAGTTTGCAATCAATGAGTCATATCAACCATATTTTAGCTAATGTAGCCACAGCAGCCAGGATAAAGATAATTTTTGCTTCTGTTTTTGCTCAATTCCTACTTCATTTATAAATCTTGCCATGAAACATGGTTATCCAGTAAAGAGAAATAGTACAGATCCCCAAGAGGTAAAACATGCAATTGACATTTCCACCATACTCCTCATTGCAGTGGCCATCTGAAAGAAAGGGGCCTATACTAGATGTGGGTTGTCTCCAAAAACTAAGCCGTCTTTGAATCCCAATGACAACAAATCAAAAGTGTGACGGGCAAAGTGAGCAATCATGTCTTGACTCAGCCCTCACATTGGGGCAGTATTACCCTGTTCTGTTGTTTGCATTTTCAGCACTTAACCCACAAGTCACTTTTTACAGTGATCATTTTATCTCTTCTAACACCTTGAAACATATATGAAAAGTAAATTTCAGAAATGTGTTCATTATAACATAATATAATGACCATTATTTTCAAAAGCTACTGCATGTGAATAAGCCCATATTTTGGCTTTTCTTCCCTAAATATGAACTTGGATCTACTTGATTTTACCCTTGGTAACTTATTCTCAATCATCAGAGGGTCTATTCTCATGATACAAAGTCCTTAGGTCTCCCATATGGCCACCATGAGGAATACTGCTTCCTGAGACCTGAAGTGTATGGGAGAGATTGAGGATGGCAGGGGAAGGCTTAACACCTCTTCCAGCGAGAGAGAGAAATTCGCCATTAGCCACATGGCTCTAGCCCTGAGATAAAATGTCAGAAAGGATAATCTTGCATCCAGATTGGAAAGGAGCTTATTTACAGACTTGGAGGAAATGAAGCAGCTCGGCAAAACATAGGAAACAATCACAATGACTACAAGATCAATAGGGCTGCCAACCTCTATGATCGCCCTGGAGTTCTCCTGTAATTACTACTGATCTCCAGGTTACAGAGATCAGTTCCACTGGACAAAATGTCAGCTGTGGAGGGTAGACTCAATGGCGGCACATTCTTGCTGACCTCTCTTCCATCCCAAAACTCTGTGCTCCCAAGGTACAGCCCCCAAATCTCCAGAAATTTTCCAAGCTGGATTTTTGCACAAGCTAAATACACTACAGTTTAGCACTTCAGATTATGGGGATTTTTTTTAAAAAAAACACATACAAAGGCTGTGATCACATGTTCCTTTGGATCTGACATAGTTGCGAAAGCCTGACAGATCTAACAGCAACATTTGGGAAGTGTCCTGCAGTCATTGGCAACCTGTGCTACTCCACCACAGAAGCAGAGTTAAAAGACACCGGGGAAAGTTTAGCTGTAAAGGGTTCTGATGGGCCACGGCCAGACTTTCCCCTGTCAGATCATGCAAGCACACTCTCATGCCGTCGGGGTGGTCTGATCATGCCATCCTGGCTCAGTGCCATTCCCCCCCTCTTCACAGTATGCACACCATTTCATACACCATAGTGCAGAAGAAGACGACAACATTGGATTTATACTCTGCCCTTCACTACCCAATGGAGTCTCAGAGTGGCTTACAAACTCCTTCCCCTCCCCACAACAAGCACCCTGTGAGGTAGGTGGGGCTGAGAGAGCTCTGACAGAAACTGCTTTTTTTCAGGAACACCTTTGACAGAACTATGGCTTGTCAAAGGTCATCACGCAGGTGCAAGTGGAGGAGTGGGGAATCAAACCCGGTTCTCCCAGATTAGAGTCTGCACACTTAACCACTACACCAAACTGGCTACAAACAGTGCAGAGGTGCAATTCCTTGTTTATGCGGCCAAAAAAAACCCTGATCCACCTGCAATTGCGTCTGATCACACAGTGATGGGCTGTGCTCACAGCTACAAAGGGAGGCGTGATCTCGCAACTGCATGTCACATTCCTCCAAAGGAACTAGCCTTGCTTCCGCTCCGCTTCAACTGGCACGTGTGACTACAGCCAAACCCTCCTAAATTAGCATTTTCTGTAAAACCATGGACCCCTTAAATTTGACATAGTTTAGGGCCACAGAATGTCTTAGTCCATGCCTTATTAGAGACTAGCAGACCCATGTTGCCACCCAGTGTGGGAACTGACAGCCTCCATGGTGTAGAACTTAGTTTGTGTAAGGATCCCACCCCCTCCTCCAGCTGAGACCTCCTTGGTCAGTTGGATCCTCCTTTTATTTTGGATTTGTTTTAATAAGCACCCCCCATTTAGATCCTAATTGCCAGGGGATCTGAGATTTAGGGATTCTCTAAAAGGTACCTGGGTATAGCCACGAAGGCCCAGGGAAGAGGTAGGGTGTGCTGGCATTAAAAACAGATTTAAGTGCAATCTCTCCTGGCTCAGGGTTCTCAATAACAATTTTAAACCAGCCAGTGAGATTTAAACTTTTGGACCAATCATGTTCCTGGGAAAGTGGGTTCTTCCCTGTAAAAAGACCATCCCAGGTAAGTAAAAACTGTGCCAGGTTTCACATTATCTAAATACCCCTGCAACGGAGTTCCCACCTGCTCGGCAATGCCGCTGGTGGGCGGGGGCTGTTTTGCCGCCCTGAAGAATCGGGACGGCAACGAAGCAGGACACTATACGTCCTGATGTGGAGGGCAGAGCCGGCCGTTTCAAAGGGCCAGGCTCCGCTCCCGCTCCTGGCAGTTGCTCAGCGTGCTCGCCCACCCTCTCGCCCTGTTCTTAGTGCAGGCTGTTGCTGGTCACCAATGGGGGCAGGTAGGAATTTTTCACTTCCACCCTGATTGACTGAATGGGTGGGGGCGTTTTCACCTACCTTACACTGTGGGCAGTGGACTGAAGGGATGTTGGAGGTGGATGATGTTTAAATAGGTTGGTCAGTTGGCAGGTTTGTGCAAGCAAAACGGAACTGGTGAGCACCTTACGGCATATGGGCAGGCTCCTCCCTGCAGGTTTGAAGGCTTCAGGGGTAGGCATTCCTAGAGGGCAAGCAGTTTGCTGGGCTGCTGGTCATGAGCCAGAGAGTTGGCTCATGATCAGAGCTGGGTGACCCGCCCTTCAAGGGCAAGGGGATTGATCAGGGAGTGATGCCTGCCTTGCCTGTTCCAAGCTTGCTTAGTTGTATTGCTGCAATGTTCTGTTAAATAGTTAATAAAGTGGCCCTTGTTTTATTCCAAACCATTGTCTGTCTTGTTATTCTGGCTGGGGGGGGGGGCAACTGTGTTGCAAGCTTTTTCTCCTTGCTTAGCCATCTCCTCACTCTGCTCCTTGGACCTCTTCAGACCTCAAGCCCAGGATTACAGGTCATATGTCCCTTCCTTAAAAACTTCCCAGTTTCCTCTCTTCTACCTTTTTTTTAAGTGTGCCCTCTTATTGTTGTATACATGTGTAGTTACTTGGGGAATTAGTTCTCAGGTACTTAGTGTAGATTCTTTACATTTTTTACTTTTATTTTATTCTGTATACAATAATATTATTTATTTGTGTTTTCAATCACTCTCTCATTCTCTTTCTTCATACATCTATTGTGGAGTACCCCTAATGAGATCCAACCTGGTATACACAGAACTACAAGGTCCTGTGCTATTCCTTTTCTGGAACTCCTTTTAAAACTAATTTCCCCTTCTCTGGGTCCAGTTTGGGTAACACATGTCAAACTAGGATCTGGGAAAACTGAGTTCGTCCACACTCTGCCATGAAACTCACTGGGTGACCATGAGCCAGACACTCCCTTCCACCCTAACCTATCTCACAGGGAAGTTGTGAGGATAAAATGGGGAGGAGACAAATGGGGAGATCCTTGGAAGCCTAGATAGAAAGCCTAAGTAGGCTTTCTCAGCAGTACTGAGTTAATGTGATTGTTACATGCAGAAGAACTTGGTGACCACACGGAGGCATCAGTTTAAAGGGCGTCTTCCTCCAACTTGTAGCTCAGGGTTAAATTAGCCTAGGAGATGGTTGCCAACAACCTGGAGAAAAATTGTTCTTCCTTTATTTACCTCTATGACATGAAAAGGTTTTCCTGCCCATTTACACACTTTAAGACTCTGTTTACAGGACAACATTTTTTTTTTTGCTCTAGTTTATTGGCAACTCTATTAGGATACTGGGTTCAAGAACCACATATTTTAATGCAAGAATGACATACAATACAACATGCAATAAAAGAGTTGAAGGACTAAGAAAAGGAAAAGCCTCTACAGTTTATATCCAGTGTAAGAATTCTTTCTTAGCAGTATCTTACTGAAAGTTTTCCTTGTGGGACAAGAGCTTTCTTGGGGCAGCCATGACCTGAACCAACCCTTGAAGGCTAGAGGAAAAGGGATTTGATATGCCTCCCTCCAGCATCTGTTAATGTTTGGTGGGGTGAAGTAAGGACAGTATATGAACAGTATGGCAGTGGGTGAATTCTTAGCCAGGGTGCAGACACTAGATTGTGGAGATCTCTGCTAGAAGCTTAGTTCTACCTCACTCCTGAACATTTCACAACGTACAGTGAATGCAAAATAGGCATATTGAAGCATTTATTCTGCTATCCTTTGTTTAAAATTTACTAATCTTACTCACATATGTTGTCCTCCTCATTTTTAGTCAGTGTGCAATAGCGGCTCCCTGCAGGAAGCAATTTCTCTTTGCTACTCTTTTTTTTTTTTTAGAGCAGAGGTCATTTGGGGCTGGAGCTCATCGGAGCACTGCTCCGGCAGCCCAGGAGCTGACAGAAATGGTGGTGGCAGCAAGCCCTGCCCCCAGCTCCCTGCATCAAAGTGCTGTGGCACGGGGGAGGCCTGAAGAGGACCGTTGACAGCCTCCTGGGGCCCGCACTGGAGGGCTGCAGCCTGGGTGAGGCCTGAAGAGGCCTGTCATCATCCTCCCTGGGCCCACTCTGGAGCACTTTCCTTCTCTTTCTTTCCCTCTTAAGAACATAAGAACATAAGAGACACCAATGTTGGATCAGGCCAAAGGCCCATCCAGTCCAACACTCTGTGTCACACAGTGGCCAGAAATACCAGTGCCATCAGGAGGTCCACCAGTGGGGCCAGGACTTTCCTTCCTTCCTTCTCTCTACTCTCTCTCTCTCTCCTTCCCTCTTTCCTCCTTCTGTGGCCCAACTCTAGTGAGAAGGGGTTTAAAGTTTAAACCCCCTTCTCTCTTCACTCCCCCCCGCAGGCTAGCTGGGGAAGGGAAGGGGAGGCTTTTGAAGATGCCTTCCCCCCTTATTGCTTCCCCTTCTGACATCACTTCCTGTGATTTCAGGGGGGCATGGCATATGCTAATGAGTTATTATGCTAATAGTCTAGTAGCTCATTAGCATACCTTATGCTAATGAGCGCCTGCAGCTCTTTTTCTACAAAAGAGCGCCTGCAGCTCTACTGTTTTAGAGTAAGGAAAATACAATGAAAGAAACTCTGTAATGGAAACTAAGACAACGGTAACTCTCAGGTGTCTCTTTTTTCCTGACAGTCTGTATTGCAGCCACAAAACACTAGGAGGAGGAGGAGATTGGATTTACTACCTTCACTACCCAAAGGAGTCTCGGAGTGGCTTACAAACTCCCTTCCCTCCCCCTCCCCACAACACATATCCTGTGAGGTAGGTGGTGCTGAGAGAGCTCTGACAGAAACTGTTCTTTTTCAATAACAGTTGTGCCAGAACTATGGCTTGTCCAATGTCATCCAACAGGTGCAAGTGGAGGAGTGGGGAATCACACAACTCAATATAGCAGAAATTACAGCCCATAGATCTACTGTACTGTGGTCACTTTCTTCAAATTAGACTAAGGGACAGCCTTGAGTATCTCCAGCTGAGTGACTGGTTAGAGAAGTGGACCAATTAATGCAGTACTGAGAGTTTTCTTTAAGCAGGTATCACTATAGTGTTTAATTAAATCTAACAGATGTTGATGTGGAACTTGATTTTCCTAGTTGGGATCCCCACAGTCCTGGCTAAAAATTCATCCACTTTCATGTTGTTCATATACTGTTCTTACTTCACCTGGCCAAACATTTACAGATGCTTGAGGGAGGCATATTAAATCCATTTTCTCTGACTATCGAGAAAAAATGGCAGCTTTGGAGGGGGGACTGTATGGCATTATAGCCCACTGAGATCCCTCCCCTCCCCGTATTCTGCCCTCCACAGGCTTCTCCACCAAATCTCTAGGAATTTCCCAACTTGGAAGTGGTAGCCATAACTCTGATATATTTGGGAAGTGTAATCTATGTAACTTAGGCCTCGTTCACATGCTGAATTTGCCGCAGGAGTGCCATGAATGTTGGGCAGATTTTCTGGGCGTGATCACACTGCAACAGCTGGCAGGCATAGCGCCCCCGTGGCCAACCCATGGTGTGCCGCCAAAAATGCATGGTTAAAAAGTACCTGACCAAAAGTACTGGCAAATGGTTTGCCACAGGCTGCCGATGGACTCCGACCGTGTGATCGCACCAGCGCAGCTTTTCCCTCTGGCCATCTCCATTGAAGCGCATGCACCAAGGGATGGAACCATGGTTTGCTGCCGACACATCTGATCGCATGGTCTTGGGTCTAATTGCGCCACCGCAAATAGCCACGCCTCCCCCGCACATTTTCCAGCACGTGTGACCGGGAAATTTTGTTTTGTTTTCCCTTTCAGTGTTAGTATTAGAGATTGTTAGGAGCAAAGACTGTCACCTTCTCGTTAAGATGGGGTATCATACTACTCAAAGTCATGTACTGGACAGAAATGTAACTAGTACAGCTTCCTTCTTGACGTAAACAGTATACATTTTATCTATTCTACTCTGCTAAAGAGGCCACTCTTTACAACATTAAGCAGCTTAAAAAGAAGCTGATACTATGTGGTATACTGTCTCATAGTGTTGTCTGATATACTTGCTGTCAGTCCTGTTCTGTTGCCTAGAACTAGCTAATAAAGCAGGTTAACTGTGGAAGCTCTATCACATGTACAAATACAATAGATTGGGAAGGAAGATTGGCAACTTCTAGCTGATCTCTGTATGTGCTTCAGTTGTACAGGATTGCCAGATCCCCCTGGCCACTGGCGGGAGATGGTGGGAAGGGCTGCCAGATCCAGGGAATGGAGCCTAGGGAGGACAGGGGTCCACTCTCCAAAGCATCTGTTCTCTCTAGGGGAATGGCTCTCTGTAGTCTGGAGATTACCAATATTCCAGGGGATCCCCAGGTCCCACCTGGAGGCTGGCATCCTAGCCACAGGACTGCAGCATTTAGCATTTGGTGATATCCTTTTCTATACTGTGAGAAGCTTTACTAGCTGATTTTTGCAGCTCATTCTGCTGCTAAAGGCAAAGGATATTTTTCCTAATCTGTTTAAAAACCACCCTGCTGTTACTTAGTTGATTAATTTCCATACTATGCCTTCCCATTTGCATATACAACTGTTACCTACTCAATCCAGTTCTGGACAAATAACTCCAAATTTATATCTCTAGTTTTCCATGTGAATTTAGGGAAGTAGGATTTTCTGTCATAAAAAAGAGGCTTGTTAATTGTCGTATCAGCAATATGCAATCTATACTGTGTTTTAAGCAAATTATTTGTAATGTTATCTGTAAGAGGTGGAAACCAGGAGGGAAAACATGGAACAAATGACATTTCTAAACTATCTGGCCTCGGTACAGGAGACGCTGCATGTTCCACTTGGTTTAAACTGTATTTTCAGGTCAGTAAAAGCTTGGGGCAGCTTTAAGGTTGGAAGGTTAGGGAGAAAAAGTATTTCTGTTCTTTTGGCTGCTCTGGCACAGAATTTGAGCATCATTAGCAACTCTGGAAACAGCTGCTGTCTTCCAGAGTACAAACAGAGGAAGTTGCAATTAGCACTGTCCACAAGGGAAGGTAAAAAGAAAAATGTAAGGGAGATAATTACGTAAATTGTCTAAAACAAAAAAAAGTGTAACAGCTAGCAATTCAATCTGCCAGAGCATAAATTAACTGTTTTGCATCATTTTTCCACATAATAATCTTGAATTCCTAAGGTAATGAGATGCCTTAAGGAATATTAGAGTTGTTCTTTCACAATTAGGGTTGCCTGCCTCCAGGTGGAGACTAGACTTCTGGAATTACCACTGATTTCCAGATACAGTTGCCAACTCTAGTCTTGAAAAGGGGTGGTGTTTGTGGACAGTGGAATTCGGGGAGGGATTTTAATTGTATTCTATGGTATACCATAGTAAATAAATAGCATATAAATCAAGCAAATGAATAATAATCAGTGTTTTCCCTCTGATGCTGCCATTTTCTCTGAAGAACTGATCTCTGGATATCAGTTGTAATTCCGAGAGAACAGAACATACCTGGAGTGTGGCAACCTTCTTTACAGACTATAGAGATTAGTTTACCTGGAGAAAATATCAGCTTCAAAGGGAAGACTCTTTGACATCACATCCCTGCCAAGCTCTTTCCTCTCTACATAGGCAATACCCCAAAATTTCCAGGAATTTACCAATCTGGATTAACAACTCTACTCAAAGTTTGGTATTTTCCAGACTGTAGCCACCTTTTGTGGTTGTTGTGGCGGTTCTGATGAACGTACTGTCAATGCGATCAGTTCACACACACATGTTTTTCTGCTTTTTCTGTCATGGTTCCTGCTGTTCTCATTCTGCTTCCCCCCCCCCATTTTCTTCTTCTTTTCATATTCACTGAAATGTTGCAGTGATTCAGCAGACAACACCTGAGGCTTGTACTTGGTGTATGTGTCTCACCCCTTTTTGGTTGCCTCTTTTCCTGCATTAGAGTGGATTCCCTGATTGGTTCCCCTCCCCCCAAATTTTGAATTCCTATATCTGATTTGATGGACAGTAAACAGTAGGCACTCCTTAAAATAAAAATAAAAAGTAGGCACTCTGGTAATATCTGTAACCCCGTTGAAGCAATGAAAGGTCTCTAACATCCAACCAAGGTAAACCAGGGAAAATAACTCTCTGAATATCTTTAGTGTTGCATAAAACAGTTTTGCATATATATATATATTTAAACCTCTCTACCAATCCTAACCAAACCTTGTAAATATAATTTCCATCCCCTGCCTGTTTGTTCAAATAAATGTAGCTTCTGTTTCAACTTTAAGTGTCCCTAGGTGCCTATTTCTGAAGGAAAATTTCTAGAAGAACAAACCCTCTTCAAGCACAGTTCCTTATTTGGGGTAGGAGCCGACAAAGTATCCAACAATAATAAGGTGGGACAACAATGTTAAAATAAAATTTATTTACCACATATGAAGAGTGTCATGCTCTCTAAAGGCTACCCAGTTAACTAATGGGGAACTGAAATTCATAGTGAAAGTGGGGGGGGGGAATCTGAGGCAACACAAGGGTGATTGTTTGACGGGAGTGCCCATTTGGTACACCTGCCTGGCATCAGGTGAGAATCTCAATACAGCACCACACTAAAGCAATGAGCATAAGTGATCGCAAGTCCAGAGAGGACCAAGGATCGCCCTGCCGGCTACCAGGTAGGACCTGGAAACTCTAGTGTGCTCCCAGAAAAGTGTTCTTATCAGAATTGCCAGTTCCTAGCTCCAGTTCCCTGATGCCACATGGAATAGCGGCAACAGGATAATTAAAAAAAAAAAATCAGTCCAAGAGAAGATTCCTAGAGAGGCATTATGTTACTTCTTGGTTTTCCCAGAATTGATGTCTTATCTCTGACAAATCCCACCCACCCCCATATTCCTAATCTCCCAGTTTGTGCCTGGCAACCCTAGTTCGTAGATGGCAGTGTTAGTTCAGTAAAATAAAAGAAGATATAAATCATAGTAAAAGACAAGCAAGTTACATATGGAATAATTTTTAAAACCCTCTTTCTGATCAAGTGTGTTGTGTTGTGTTGCCCTTCCAGCTTGCCATACCGGGAAGTGTTAAAAACCCAGCCTCTTAGCAAGAACAGTTTCACTTTTCATTTGCAGATCAATTTGAATCTTCAGAATAGCCATTTCAGTTCACGGTTTCCTCCTGTTGTTCCTTTGTGCCTATAATAAAGTGTTATATTTTCTGTGTGCCCTCCTGTTTATAATGCTAAATGTGTATAACATTAACACCCATGTGGTTTGTACATTTTCCCAGTATGAAGAAACCTGTAATTTGTGGTATTCTGTATATGCAATTTTCTTTTTCTTCCATGAAATATTTTTCTTCTAAATGATGTGGAAAAAGAGAGACAAGAAAGTTACATGGCAGGGAAGAGGGTTCCATGCTAGGACATAGGCAGACTACCTTAAGCAAGACTAAAAGAATTTAGTCCTTTTCAAACTTTACAGGAATGCATACTGGAAGCCTACCAACCATCCTCACCTTAGCAAGGGGCAGACTATTTCCTGATGTTGGGAGTAAAAATGGCTGACACTTTACTAGAGGGTGACTGGTGGGCAAAGGTGTTGCCCTGCAAGGCACTTAATATGCTCTTATGGACTATAACTCATAAGTAATAAAAATGGACTGTGCAAAGATATGACTAAGGGATTTTACTGCAAGGTGACCCAATATGATGCCAGTTGAGACTGCACACCTGAGAGAAGAAAATATTTCTTTGCGTTGCTGTTCCAGTGGTTCATCAAGGTTACCTGCCCTCTTACCTGTTGTGAGATGGATCAGTTCCTTAGCCTGCATAACACCATGCCATGCCCCGGCACAAGAACAAAGAGCTCTAAATGCCAGTAGGAGTTCCATCTGATACATGCAGGCAACCCCTTTCCCCCCTCTTCCAGCTGCCTGCAAATCTAATCAAGACCTCAGGGGGATTTGGCCAGCCTAGCCTGCCCCCCACACCACATTATAAAAGGTGCTACCCGACCACATGGTCTCTCTCAATTACCCCTATCTAAGCTTTGTCCCTCTTATGTCCAACTTGCTATCCCAATACCCTCCCTCCATCTTTGACTCTAGTTCTGCAGCTAGAGTTCCACATGCTGCCTGCCAGTTCAGGACACGTGCCCCATTTTCTATTCTCCCCTCCCTTCTTCCATTGGAACGTTTCATTCAGCGAGGACAGGTAACTATTGCCCAACCAACAAATATCCTGCTAAAGCAAATGTGCTTATTATCTATCTTTATTTCTTAGAATATGTATAAGTGTGTGTGTGCTTGTGTATTGTTTGAATGGTAAATATCTTACAGTAAAAGACACCATATTTTACTGAATACAGTCTCCATGTCTGTTACGGGTAACTACTGGAAAGGTGGGACCTCTGTATACAATGGTGTTCACTCCCTAATTTGCCTATTGCCAATTTTAGTAATCATAATTCCCCAATATTAATTAAGAAATTAAGGCAATTTGGCTAACAAAGGCTAGGTCCAAGGCTCCAGGAAGCGATTTCAAATTGATGGAAGACTGTTTGTGATGGGAATCAGTGCTCCGTGTCACAGATAAATAGAAAACAAAATCATGAAAAAGAACACTGTGTTAGACGTTTTTATAAAATGAATTTTCTATATGTCACTGAATGCAGTAAGGAACTAGAATAAGAATTCAGTTTAGTCTGGGCAGGCCTGTGATGCAGTTGTGTGCCATAGATATTTCTATTGCCGAAAAAGTGTGATTCTAGGGGATCCCCAGATCCCACCTGGATGCTGGCATTGGTAGTTTGTTTTGGTATCTACTATCATCGCAATACATTTCATGGACTGAGGGCAGACAGGTCCAGGCAACCACCTGCATCCTTTACTCAAAAATTAATTTGCTCCTACTTGTGTTAGACTTTATTCTACTCTTCCTCAGGGTGAACTAGGAAGTCCATTTAGTCTTCCTTATGACATCTACGACAGTTTACCTGTGTCTTTTTTGTGAGAAACTCCTGTGTTTTACTTTCTTGAATCTTGCAGATGTTGGTGGGGGATATTGAAATGTATGGAAATTGAGGGAAATAATACAGCTCAAGGAGAAAGAAATTAAATACATGTCTGCCAACCATTTGTTTAATATGTCCTGTTACAATCCATAATTTTCGGCATCAGTGCCCATCTGAAAGTGTCATCAAGTGGACAGAACAGACCCTACCTGGAGATGTTCCTTAGATACTTCAGAATACTTTTTTGTAAAAAGACTGAGTGCTAATCACTATATCTGAGGAATTTCACATTACCCTTTTTAAGCCAGTTTGAAGCCATTTTTTATCCGTCATGGAGTAAACCGGTATAGGGCTGGATTAAATATAATGGCTTTCCCCTACCGGTAAACAGCTGGATCTGAAGTGGTTTGCCATTTCAGACTGCACTGCTTTTCCTCGCTTTTTCCTGCCGTTTTTCGCGTGCATGGGCGATCTTCGGCTTTTTTTTTAACGTTCACTTTAGACTGCTATAGCGCTATAACACAACACTCCAGGCATTCCAGTGGGGTTGCTATAATGCTGTTTTGCTGTTGTGTGATAGCAATATAGTGCTCTAAAGTGAACGTTAAAAAAAGCCGAAGATCACCCATGTGGGTGAAAAACGATGGGGAAAAGTGTTTCGGATCCGGGAGAAGAAACTGAAGACTACTTGGAAGTGGTTTACAGGTAAAACAGTTCAGCCCCGTTTCCTGAATGGGACAGAAGCATTTGTGTGTGAAAGTACAAATATATTCCAGTAGGGATCCGGTTCTAAAACGGTTCTGTCTGAAATGTCAGACCAGAAACCGTTTGGGAACCGTTCCTGAACCGGAATATATTGCCTGTCTGAAATTCCTCTCTATTATGATGTACTAGTTCCTCTGTAAGCAGTGAAAACTGCAAATTTCATTAAATGAAAACAAAAGTTTCCTTGTATTGTAACCCAGAGGCACTGCCTTGCTCTAGGGTAGCCCCAACAGCAGGGGCACCCTACTTTCTAACCTGAACCAGAGACCCACAAACTCAGGTCAAGGAAGGCACTCCTGCTTCTGAAACAAAGAGCAAGCCATAGCTCTGGAAAAGATTCCCCATTTTCAGATGGCATAAGGCAGCCCTCAGAGCAAAACCTCCAGTCTTCTTCCTCCACTCAGAAAGGTATGCATATGAAACAATGGCAGTTCCACCAGGTAAAGTATCTGTATTTCTAAAGGCTATTCAAAGGCCACCTGGTGAATAGTCCTTCTGTCTCCAGAACTTCACCCAGCCCTTTTTTGTGCACCTATGTCTTCATGAGAATCCTTTGTCTTCACAACTGTATTTCCTGCTCCTTACTTCCCTCAGGATACTGAGATAAACCAATTCAAAAGTTTAGCGATCCTTTCTGACACTAATCAGAAACCCATCTCCCACCTTTTGTATAAACCTAGGAACCTTTTCAAACTGCCTTGATTGGACCACTAGTGGTCAGAAAAACCATTCAGCTAGCCACCCAACACCTGGATAATCCCATAATTGCTACTTTGAATCTAGACTCTGCCCCTCTGGAACCTCATTGGTCACACCTAGGTTATTTATTCATTATTTATTTATTTTATTTGGCTTCTATCCCACCCTCCCCGCCGCAGCAGGCTCAGGGTGGCTCACAATGTTATTACTGATAAAACAATTTCTCAGTTAAAATTACAATACATTCAATCTAAAAACAATATGTGTGATTAACACATGGAATTCACTGCCACAGGAGTTGGTGGCAGCTACAAGCATGGACAGCTTCAAGAGGGAACTGGATAAACATGGAGCAGAGGTCCATCAGTGGCTATTAGCCACAAGATATAGGTAGGAAGTCACAGACTGGGGCAGGTGATGCACTGTATTCTTGGTGCTTGGGGGGGGGGGCAACAGGGGGGTGGCTTCTAGTATGGCACCTGGTATTTTTGGCCACTGTGTGACAGAGTGTTGGACTAGATGGGCCATTGGCCTGATCCAACATTGGCTTCTCTTATGTTCTTATGTTCTTACATAAAGTGCTAGCAATGGCATACAACATGGTGGGAGTCCCCAATCAATTAGTGCATGGTCTCGGTCATGTCAGCAAGGCACAGGCTATTCAATGATGTTAATGATATTATTGGTATTATTAAGATATTGATGGTATTGGGGCCAGGGTCTCAGATGGTTGCGGTGGCTCCATAATCAAATGCCTGGTGGAAGAGCTTGGTTTTACAGGCCCTGCAGAACTGTAAAAGGTCCCACTGGGCCCTGATGTCTTCCAGGAACTCAGCCACCCTGAGCCCGTTCGAGCCGTCCTGAGCCCGTTCACAGGGAGGGCGGGGTATAAATATAATAAAATAAATAAATAAATTCCACCAGTATGGAGGTTCTGACCCTCCTGATGCCACACCCCCTGGGACCCATGATGGCCTAGGTAACCTTTTGTCTTCACCTGGGGCAAGCCCCTCAAGACCTCCCATTGGTCAGCATTGCTCTCTAATGTCTATATCTGTCCATGCACATGATCTCAGAGTGTGTCTGCCCCTGATGACACTGGTGCTTCACCCCCAAACTTTGGTTTGGGCCATAATCCCTTCTTCACGGATCTCTGCACATCTGGACTGGTTGTATTACCCCGTAACTGACCCCTCTGTATGCTATCATCACCTCTGCTTTCTCAGTTCTATATTGCTTACTATTTTTGAATGTTCAGTACGCTTGTAATTAGGGAAATTCTTTAATTTACTCTTCAGATTTGGAGTCTTTCTACAGTACTCTACCTTGGCATACAATTGGTGTGCGATCCCTGTACCCTTCTGGTCTCCCCTGCCACATAGCTAATTTCGCCCATCAATGAGGCATGCCATTGGCAGTAACAATACCAAGGAGAACTCATAGCTATGTAGGAAGATATTTGTTGCCCTCTTGATACTGCTATCTGGTGGAGGGGAACCCCCAAAGGTATATTTGATCATGCATTGGAGATGCTTGACAGACTGATGAGGCTAGGTGCCTGATACAATTGGTAAAGCAACCATAATAGTACCAGGAGCAGTGTGAAGTCTCAGTAGAGTGGGGTTGAGATTAGGTAGAAGCCATGTTCTGCAAAGGAAATATGTTGGAGAATGTCTTCTACCTGGACTGCAGCTTAGAAATGCCTGTAAAACTGGTTTGAGTCCTAGGTCTCCAGGTAGTTTTGGGGCTGAGAGTAGGTGCTGGGAGAATTCCTTGTGCCTCTCCTGGTACAAAGCAGGTGTCAGGAGTTACTCCTACCTACTTGCCACCCATTTTGGTTTCCCAAGCAACCTCAGATGTTGAAACGTATTTACAAAAATGGGAGGCCACGGTGTATGGGGTCTAGAGAATGGGAAGGCATTGAGAGTGCTGGGCTGTAAGGGAAGGAGGAATACTTGATTGGAAAGGGGATGGTCTGACGGGATGTGACGGTTAGGCAGTGGTGAGGGATAGAATAGAAGAAGTCTATTGAATGAGGTGTATTGACATTAAAGTGGAAATAGAGGAGTAAAGAAGGATGGATGGGGAATGGTGAACTTGGAAGCAAGGCAGACAAGGGGGTGCTATAGAACAGCTGAGTGGTAATAAAAATGAAAAAAGAGAGGGAACTGGGTAAGGCTGGTACAGGGATTATTTGAAGTGATGGGCAACTGCGGGAGAATGGGCAGACTCAGTGGGAAGGTAATACAATCATGTGGAGGGGAGTTAGAACGTACATAATTAAAGGATGTAGAAGAGCAGGGTAAGATGGGGAAGAAATGGATAGCTGCACATTATTTAGGGAGAAGACTAAGTGGGGACAGAGATCTAAAGCAATTGGGAAAGGATTGTTTTAACCTGCTCCCTGTCAACTCCATAATTCATGTCCCACACTGTGCATATAGTGATGCATTTAGATGGTCATGAAGACTAATCTAAAAACAATCTGCAACAGTTTTGCTTTGGGGACCCACTTGTAAATCACTCATTCACTGCCAGAGCCTATTTTTAACAACAACAAAGTGAGATATGTGTGATTTTTAAATTTATTTCCATTCCATTGGTAGCAATGGGGAATATTTATGTCTGCAGCTCTTTTTTGTTTTGTATCCAAGTAAGATGGCATGTTTATAGACTGTTCCTCTTACCCATAGTATATTCTCTGTCATATTTCAGAGACAACTGATAGACAATCAAAGACAAAAAGGGCAATAATAGGGAAATGAGACAATCCCAGCAATTTCTATTTGCTTGTCGTTACCCTGTTGAACATAACTTCAACTTGGAAATAATTTTTTTAAGTTCAAATGACTGGTTCTGTTACACCACAAGCAATCACACTGGCATACGATACAAGATTAGAATGGGAAATATGGCCTCACATAAGAGTTCAAAAGAATAGACCTTGAAAGACCCTTCTGGGCAGAAAATAGTTTATTGGGAATATAGTCCCCAAAATGTCAGCAATGAAAGACAGCATGTCATGTATAAATCTGGTTTTCCCCTCTAAAATACATGAAGCAGCCATCAAGAAAATCCAGATCCCCACTGGCTTTTATTTTAAAGAAGAAAGCCATGATTTATGCACAGACATGCTGTCCTTTACTACTAACACAATGTGCTATGTTTTGTACTTCGGTATGTGCATCAAGTACAAAAGTTGCTGTAAGTTTTCTTTTCCCTTCAGTGACCATAGAGTGACCAGCTCTGTGCTCCCAACCTATCTGGAAAGCACTTCTCAAGCTGGCCATAACAGGAAGAAACATTTGTGTCCACTATGTAGCAATTCTGTACTGCTGAGACAATAAAGTAGTCAGAGTCCATGCCCTGACCATAGTCAGTGGGCATGATAAAAAGAGATGGTGTTACGTTTTTTAAAAAGTTGCATATCTAAGATCCCAGTTGTATGTATCCATTTGATGAAGTAATAACTCATGAGATCAAAGCAGTTCAATGCATCATCAGTGACTTACAACCTCTCCTGGATAATGACAGTTCTCTTTCACAAATACTGGGGGGCCTTTCCTTGCACACAGACAGTCCCCCAATCTCAAACAACTTCTCACCCACAATAATACATCATCTAATTTGAACATGTACAATGGTACAAGAACTTGTAATAAAGCCAGATGCCAAGTTTGCTGCCACATATACCCAGACAACACAATCACTGGACCGAACAACATCAACTACACCATCTCAGGCTTATTCAGTTGCTCATCCTCTATCATTGCAAATGCTATTAAATGGCAGCAATGCCTTTAAGTTATCTACATAGGGCAAACATGTCAAACACTATGTGAAAGGATAAATGGGACCAAATCTGACAACAAGGATGATAAAACTGAGAATCCTATGGGAGAATATTTCAACCTCCCAGGGCACTCAGTGGGGAACCTCAAAGTAGCTGTTCTATTGCAAAGGAATTTCAGAAATCGACTGGAATGGGAGATTGCTGAATTACAAGTTCTTATAACACGCAGGACAATGGACCCCCCAGGGTTTAACAGAGATATTGGCTTCTTATCTCACTACACATGCTAAGTCACTCAATTCTCGTTTATACCCAAAATTAAACTTTGTTGGTTTTGCCCTGACTTGGATAGCCCAGGCAAAACCAATCCCATCAGATCTCAAAAGCTCAGCAGGACAGACCCTGGCTAGTATTTGGATGGGAGACCTCCAGAGAATACCAGGGCTGGGAGGCCAGAGGCAGGTTGTCAAGCCACTTCTCTGAATGTCCACCATGCCCCAGTAGGAGTTATCAGAGGTCACTGTGACTTCTGGGCACAGGTGCACGCACAATAAAAAAAACAAAAACACCAGATTTTCAAGGTATGAGCTTTCGAGAGTCAAAACAACTTAGTTCTCACACCTGTTGTTAACTCCTTTACTACCTATATGTCAATTTGCTGCTATGCACAGTTTTACCAAATGCATTATTCCAATCTTAGTTGTATTTATTGCTCAGTTATCTTGACTCTAAGTAGCACTTCCTGGCAACTAACACCCCCCCACACACACACTTATATGGAATGGTTGAGGAAATCTGTTTCAATGTATCTAAGAAGTGTGACTCTACACATGCTAAGTCTCTCAGTTCTTGCTTATACCCAGAATTGAACTTCGTTGGTCTTGGAGGTGCCACAGGACTTAAACTCAGTTTAAGTTAATTGTATCTGTATGCTCATTTACTGTTATTTACAGATCTTACCAACCACTTTAATCCAATCTCAGCTATAATCACCCAGTTACTTATGCACCTTGCAGAAGGCATTTAAAGGGACTGCCTTCTTTTCCTCTTCATTGGAAACAATGCAGGATGGGGGCAGGAGACGTGAGCCCAGCTGGGATTGGCTGTGCTGTGTGGAGAAATGTGCTCCAGGCAGTGCAGAAGATTCTGGGTCTCTGAGTTTAAACCAGAGTGCAGGAGAAGTGAGCCCAGTCAGGATCGGCTTCAGGAGAAGCCAAGCCAGCCCCAGGATCTGCATTCTCCTTGATGCCTTTCATTTACAGATAATCCGTCCTTGCATACTGGACAGAAAAGAAACTGATGGTTGGAAACTTCTAAAGTGCCAAGCTGAATGGTCAGGAAAGTTCAAGTTTGCACTTGTGAGGAAATGGTCCCAGATACTGTGGTAAGGTCATATAAGCAACAAGCAGAGTCACAGAATGTGCTATTATTTTTCAGACACTCTTGTTTCAATTAAAGAATTTGACCTTTAGAGCATCCTGTTCTGAAATAGGCAATTTAACAAACTTCTTGCCTTCACTCTTTTGCCTCTTACTCTGGGTATGTTAGGGGAAGTTTATATTTGTGCTGTGCATGCACTATTGTCTAGATATTTGCTTTTTGACCTGAAGCATAATTTGTCATTTGCAGTTGCTTTCCAAAGCAAGTAGCGCTGCTTAATTAACAACCTTGCATCCATTTAATGACTGAGGTGCTAACTTATTGGGATTTGTGAGCTTACCTTTTGGATGGGGTTTGCAGTTGTGCACTGCTTTCAACAGATTGTGAATCATTTTACCATCTGAATAAGTGCTGATTAATAAGTTCTTTCTTTCTTTCTTTCTTTCTTTCTTTCTTTCTTTCTTTCTTTCTTTCTTTCTTTCTTTCTTTCTTTCTTTCTTTCTTTCCAAGAAATAGAAAAGTTAAAAATAATTGTACTTCTTTAGTTTGTTTGTTTGTTTTTTACATTGCAATCATACAGAAGACAAGGGTCCCTAGATAGGAAGATACAGAAATAGCTTTGGACCAAAATATGCATGTCATATGGTAGGGCCCTAAGGCTTTCTTACCAACCTCTCTATATCTGTGGAAATGCTAACAGCTGTTTCTAGTACCACTGGAAATCCAGGTAAGTCCACAGGGATTTCTACAGAAGCCAGGTTGGGAAGCTTTCACTTGAGAGAACAACTCACCATCACTGTCAAACTAAGAAAGCAACTTGATGTTTGTCATCTTTCAAAACCCAGGTTTTTTTAACCTTCCAGTTTCAGTAGCATGAGAAAAACACCAGTGATGCAAGCAAATGAGTAGACCAAATGTCTTTGCAGAAACATGTGTTCTAACCATATATATATAATAATAATAATATTTATTGCATTAGCAAAAAAGCCATAGCAACTGTACAGGATAAAATAAAATAATTTTTTTAAAAAAGAACAACACACACTTAAAAAGTTGACAGTTATCAGCAGTAAACTAATTAAACTCAGGGCGATTTGTTTTCTTAATCACAGCAGCTAGAAAGGAAGCCAATGAAACTACCCAAGGAAGGAGGGGAAGCTTTTCTTTTCTCATAACGGGAATGATGTATCTCTCTCTTTCCTTATTCCACTTAGGACAAAAAAGCATTATATGATCCATAGTTTCTATCGTCTCTTGTCCACAATCGCAAACACGTTCCGAAAACGGAAGTCCCAAGAAATGACCAGAGAGCACCTTAGAGGGGAAGGAGTTGAGTCTCGCCAAGGTGAACGCTCTGCGTTGTCTTGGGATCTTTAAAGTGTAGCAATATGACGGAATAGCCTCAGGGGGGGCAAGTCCCAAGGATAGACCAGAGCAAGTACGTCGAGCTCTTTGGAGGGTACTGCTGAAGTCAAGATCCTT
>NW_015161957.1:117491-121202 GCF_001447785.1 Gekko japonicus
CGTGGAGGTACTGTGGAGGTTCCGTGGGAAAGGAGAGGTGCCGATCGCAGGACAATCCCGCGCGCAAAAACGAAGTGCGCGGTGCGGCAAACTGGAAGGTTTTTTTTTGTTTCCACCATGATTGCGCATGCTCCGTTGTGTGCTTTTGCGCATCCACAAAGACTTGAAGAAAAAAAAACTTTTTCGCCAGGGAACATGGGCGGGCGCCGGATGCCACCGGAAACGCGATCAGACGCCCGCCCTTGCCCCGCGGTTTCCGGAAACTAGTACCTCGGAGGTACTAGTTTTTTGCCGCGTGGTTTCGGCAGGAAGCCTCGTTTGAGCCACGGGAGTGCTACACTTCCCAGATGTGCCGGTGAGATCGCGCCCGGAAAACCCGCATGTCTTCCGTCTGACTCGCATGGCTAATGTTCCGTGTGACCGCAGCCTTAGAATATGGGGGTCACTACCCTTACTTTTCCAACCATTCACATTCCAGGAGAAACTAGTCAATTGTGTCCTGACTCCTGAGATCCCTCTGGGATGGTATTTCCTGACATGGCTTCCTCTGAGCTTGAGGAAGCCATCACGATTTCTTCCACAAACTGTTGGTGGTCTTGCCCCTTGATTCAATCATTTGGGAGGAGATTGTGGAGGAAATTTTCAAAATCACATCACAGAGACTGCCTTTGGACCCGGCTGTACTTCTTCTCCAATCAACCGAAGACTCCTCCCCTCAAATGGAAATATCTAACCTCACTTCTACACTATTAGCAACAGCCAGGTTGACAATTGCAGCTTTGTGGAAATCTCCAAACATACCTTCTGTTACGCTGTGGAGAGAGAAGTGCTGGGACCACTTTATTATGGATAGAATCGCAAACGCATATGACGACAGGCAACACAGGCCAACAAGTACTCATTCCAAGTTTGTCAGAACATGGTACGCATTCATACAGTACATGACAGAAAGAGAACTTCTTCCGTCTAACCCAGCATACATAGAATGGCTTAACTTTTAAACTAAAGTAAGGACCAAAGAATGTTCACATTTTTACCTCACTCACACACAATACACTACACACTTCTTTGTATATTATCTTGACATATACTAGGAGAATGTGCTTTGAGATAATCGCTTTTTCTTTTCTTGATTCTACAGTTTTATGATTATTGTGCTTGTTGTATAAAAAAGAAAAGAAAAGAGGGAGAGGAGAAAAAAAATGTTCTTAATATTTGTGAAACTTTTTGAAATACCTTCAATAAAATCTTTATTAAAAAAAATTATAATATCCTCTCTGGGTGAAGAAGTACTTCCCTTTATCTGTTATAAGCTTACTGCTCATGAATTTCACTGAGTGCTCATGAGTTCTTCTGTTGTGAGATAATTTTGTAAATCTCTATCATGTAACCCCTCAACTGTTGTTTCTCCAGGCTAAAGAATCCTAACCTCTTTAACCTTTCTTCATATGGAAGGTGTTCCATCCACTTAATCATTTTAAGCCCCAGTCACACGGAGATTTTGCCATGCGAAAGGCATGAATGCTGGGCATATTTTCGGGCTGCGATCACACCACAACATCTGGCAAGCGTAGTGCACCCATGGCCAACCCGTGGCGTGCTGCCGAAGATGTGCAGTTAAAAAGTACCTGCAAAGAGCTACTAGCAAGTGGTTTGCAACGAGTTGCAAACGGACTCATTCGGTGTGATCCTGCCTGCACGTGCCTATTCCCACTGGCCGTCCTCTTTGCAGCACGTGCTGAAGGACGAAACCCTGGTGTGCTGCTGTCGCATCTGATCGTATAATGGCGGATCAGAATGCGACGGTGCAAATGGCTACGCCTCCCCCCTGCGTTTTCCAGCATGTGTGGCTGGGGCCAGAGTTGTCCTTTTCTGTACCTTTTCTAAAGCTATATCTTTTTTGTTCACTGACCAGAACTATATACAATATTCCAGATAAGGCCACACCATAGATTTATACAGAGGCATTATGATACTGGCTGATTTGTTTTCAATCCCCTTCCTAATAATCCCCAGCATAGCATTTGCCTTTTTTATTGCATTCACACACTGAGTCTACATTTTCTGTGAGTTATCTACCACAACTCCAAGATCTCTCTCCTGGTCAGTTACCACCAGTTGGGATGCTATCAACATATATTTATAGTTAGGATTTTTGGCTCCAGTGTGCATTACTTTGCACTTGCCCATGTTGAGCCTTATTTGCCACATTGATGCCCATTCACCCAGCCTCAACAGATCCCTCTGGAGCTCCACACAGTCCTCCCTGGTTCTCACCACCCTGAACAACTTAGTGTCATCTGCAAACTTAGCCACTTCACTGCTTACTCCCAATTCCAAACTGTTAATGAACAAGTTAAAAACCACCAGACTTACTCTTTACCAGTTTTAATCCCTATTAATTAACCAGCTTGTCCTCTTTTTCCATGACTGCTGAGTTTACTTAGGAGCCTTTGATGGGGAACATTATCAAAAGCTTTCTGGAAGTCTAGGGAAAAAACATCTACTGGGTCACCTGTGTCCACATGTTTTATACCCCCTCAAAGAACTTTAAAAGATTAGTGATACAAGATCTTTCTCTACAGAATCCATGCTGATTCTTCCTCAATAGTTTAGTTCAACAATGTGCCTACTAACACTATCTTTAATACTGGATTCCACCAACTTAACCAGTATCAACATTAGACTGACTAGCCTATAATTTCCCAGATCTCTTCTGGAACATTTTTTGAAGATAGGAGCTCCATTGACCACCTTGCAGTACTCCGGAATGGAGGCAGATTTTAGTGATAAATTGCATAATTTTGTTAAGAGAGCCACAAGTTCACATATGAGTTCTTTTATAACACTTGGATGTATGCCATCTGGGCCTGGTGATTTTTCAGTTTTTAATTTGTCCATCAATCGTAGGACCTCATCTCTTGTCACTTCAATCCGTTAGGTATGGGAAGCCAAAGAACTAATGCAACCAGAGATTGCAGGTTAATCCTTTTTTTGTTTTCCTACAGTAGCTGTGCAGAGGAAGTCTCTGAGCATATATTGAAAACTCAAAAAGATTACAGACCTCTCAAATTGTTATTATTTATTCAGTTCTTGACTGACACTGATATCTACTCCTTGCTCCACCAGTAACTGTCAAGAACTAAACAAAGGAACACAACTTTGGGGTGTCTCTTTATAGATTACTTGACAACTGATTTATAGTCCCCACACTGATTTAACCTCAGCAGGAAACTGGAAGAGGGGGACTCTTCCCCTCCCCAATCATGTGGAGGAACCAGTCTAAAGGTATGTGAGAAACCATCAAATGACCCACAAGTTCACATTTGAGTTCTTTCAGAACTCTTGGATGTATGCCATTTAGGTCTGGTGATATGTCAGTTTTTAATTTGTCCATCAGTTTTAGGAGGACCTCCTCTCTCATCACCTCAATCCAACTCAGGTCTTTCGACACCCTTTCTGAAATTGGTGGTTCTGGAGTGGACAAGCATCTCCCATCTTCCACAGTGAAGACAGAGGCAAAAATGATTTCTGCTTCTCTGCCATGTCCTTATCATCCTTTAGTAATCCTTTCACCCCTTGGTGAAAGGGCCCAACTGACTCCCTGGCTGATTTTCTACTTGTAATGTATCTGAAGAAATGTTTATTGTTGGTCTTTATGTTTTTTGAAGTATGTTCCTCATAGTCAGAGGTCATTTCGGGGGGGAACGC
>NW_015161957.1:121336-129537 GCF_001447785.1 Gekko japonicus
CGCCTCTCCCCACCCCTGCCTGCCTGGGGCCAGGGAGGGCCTTCGCGGGGCTTCCTCACACTCTCGCTGGCCTTGCAGGTCCACCGCCGGGCCCCTGATGTCAGGGGGTGTGGCATATGCTAATGAGTTATGCTAATGAGTTCCCCTAGCTCTTTTTCTACGAAATGACCCCTGCTCATAGCTATTCAAAGTCCTAGAAGATGATGCCTGTGGGACAGGCAGCACTTCTGAGAAGGCTACCTTGGTGGTCCTGACCTTGAGTCTCTTGCCTAGCAGTCTAAATTTTTCCTCTAGGACCATACAACTACATTATCCCACATTGTTGGTAATATGTACCATGAACACTGGCTTTTCCCCAGCACCCTCTAGCCTATCTAGACCTTATGTAATATCTGCTACCTTCTTACCAGGCAGGCAGGTCACCATGTAGTTAGTAATGGTTGTACAACCCATTTATCTACATGCCTAACGATTGAATCACCAATTACCAAGAGCCTCCTTCACTGCCCAGGGATGGTTCCTTTGTGCAAAAGGATATCTGTTCACCAACTGTAGAAGGGGTCCCTTCTGAGGGAACATTCCCCCTTTATTCAGTTCAGTGCCCTATTTCCCCTTGACCTTCATGCTCCCTGACAGCACTGGGGCTGCCATTCTCAGAGTGGGATACATCTAACAATTTCCTGAGAGTCTTATCCATGTGCCTAACTGACTGCCTCTCTTTCTCCAGGTCAGCCACCTTGGCCTCAAGGGTGTGAACGTGTTCCCTGAGAACCAGGAGTTCCTTGTACTGAGCACACACCCATGACCTCTGTCCAGCTGGCAGATTTCAGCCCCACCAGCTAATGGCCCAGCCATATGGCCGGGGGCCACATTTGTCTCCTTTAAAGGAGAAAGAATGGGCACATGTGCCGGGCATGGAGCACGTGTCCTACTCAGAGGGTAGAGCTGACCTGTTAATGGCTGGCTCCTTACCCACCCTCCTTCAGTTCCCGCCTTGAGCTTGGCCCACCCTCCCACCCTGATTTCTATATGGGCTTTTGCTGGTCGCTGGGTTTGGGGGCCGGGTAGGAATTTTTGATCCTTGGTTGATTGGCTCAGGTCAGGGATGTTTTTTCACCTATCTCATACAGCTAATCAGTGGATTGTGGAATTGGCATAGGTTGGTCACTTTAGTTGGCTGGATCGGGGCTGGTGAGTGACATGTAGCTAAGGGGAGGACCAATTAACAAACCCAGTTTGAGGGTTAGGAGTCTGGCTGGATGAGCCTTTGGGTTGCACGACCCAGGGTAAAGATAGCAGACTACCTTTGGGAATACATGGATTGACCAGTGACATAAGTTCTAGAGCTTGGCTGTTGGATCTCCAGGGCATTGCCTGTTGCTGCCTGACTGGTGCGAGACAAAGAGGCTGGCTCAAGATGGGGGCAAGTAGGTCCCCATTATACGACTGGGGAAGGGTCAGGTGACCCTTGTCCTGGATCATGCCACAGGTCACGTTTGGCCCTTGCTGTTGATTTACAGGTTGATAAGTAAAATAAAGTGGCCCTTAGTTAATCCAATCAATGTGTCTGACTCTTTATTCCAAATAAGGGGGCAAAGTCATACATGTTGCCCTCAGTGCAACACACTAGATAACCGCCACCCCCTTGCTGTCATTCTACCTTCATAATTACTTTTTTAAATCCCCTTTTAAATATATATTTTTTAAAAACTTCTCCTTTACTGTCTTTATTTGTTTTATGACCTTTGTATCCCCACTGGGTGCATGTTGCATTAATGGTCGAGTTTGTCCACTTTCCTCAGAACCTGAAAGTCATTCAAGTTCTTCTGTTGCTGTCTGTAACAGTGTTTTCAAACTGTCCTATTCTTTGCAATGTCATGCATTGCTGTGTTAATACCACATAAATATTTTAATAATGTAGACAATGTTTTCACAAAGCAAAGAATTTTATTTTTCTTAATGAGAGTCTTGGGGCACCTTAAAGATTAATTGACTCATCAACCTGAATCCACTTTATCAAATGTGTAAAGTAGATTCTCAGACATCAGGGGAAAAAATTAAAAAGGGGACATTGGGCTAAAAGTCCTCATTTGTCATCTCTCTGTGTAAAACTCTAAAGAATGCAGAAAGTACAGTGATCGTAACAACTGCAATTAATTATGATAACACAAGCTACTTAGTTATGGTAAACACTTTAACACCTATAGGAAATGAGAAAAATTGCCAGACCTATGGAGCTACTGGTTAATACTGTCAAACCCATTGATGAATAATTTAGCAGTTTCCTGTTGGAGTCTCTCTTTGGAGTTCTTTTGCAGAAGAATTCTTACCTTCAGCAAAAGTATGTCCTGGTTGACTGAAATGTTATCTCACAGATTTCTGAATGTTGCTACTTCCCTGGCACTTTCCCCTCCCCATGGCAACAATAGACAACCAAGTATGGGTTCAACTAGTGGTTTGTTTGTTTGTTTATACAATTATTTAAAGTAATTTAATGGCTGACCTATGTCACTGCATATTCCAATAATCTGGTAATTTTGAGGGCAGGCTTTGCTAGGCATTTGTCAGGTATACCCATTGGGCAGATCCACCCCAGCTCCAAACTCAGCCAGTGCTTCTGCCAGCCTTTCTTATCACTGTCTGCACAGCTGTATGTGCAGAGGGGTGCCAAACTTCATCCCTCTTCCCTGATGTGCCACAAGGCTCCTCCCAGGTTCAAAAGATGCTGCTCAGCACCAAGGGCACTCCTTCACAGCTAACCCATGTGATGGCTTGTTCTGGACACTCCCTAATCTCTCATGGTGCTTGCCAGTTAGTCCTACAAATCCTGAACAACTTGTCCTATTCCTGCCAACTAGTTGGGACTGCCTCTCCCCATATGAGCCCCGGAAGTCACTGAGATCCACAAATCAACATCTTCTAGCAATCCCCAGACTCAGGGATGTCTGACTAGCCTTGACCAGGGCTTTTTCAGCCCTAGCCCCCACCTGGTGGAACAAGCTCCCAGTTGAGATCCGAGCCCTGCCAGATCTATTACAGTTCCACAAAGCCTGTAAGACAGAGCTTTTCCACTTGGCTTTTGATGGAGGTGGCGGTCATTCCTCTTTCCTTTTGGCTATCTTCTCTCCGGTGGCCTGGACCCCAATACTGGGGCACTGTTGAATTTCAAATAAGTTGATTGACATTGGAATTAACTGTTGCATGGTATTTTAGGGATTTATTGTTTAAAACTTTTTAATGATAATGTCATTGTATTAAGAACTGTTGTAAACCACCCTGAACCTGCTCGTGGGGAGGGTGGTATATAAATCAAACAAATAAATAAAAAATAACCAGGCCTATATAATTACAACTCCCTGCCCACCCTGCCCATAGAGCAAGGCATCACACTTAGCCAATCTGGCAAATTCCTGCTAGGCCCTACTATATAGGGTTGTCAGGTCCCCCCTGGCCACAGGGGAGGGGGGAGGGTTGCCAGATCCATGCTGGGAAACTCCTGGAGATTTGGAGATGGAGCCTGAGGGGGACAGGGATCTCAGTGGGGTACGATGTCATAGGTCAGGGTTGGCCAAACTTGTTTAATGTAACAGCTACATAGAATAAACATCAGGTGTTTGAGAGCTGCGAGACATGAACAAATATTACACAAATGTTTTTATTGAAAAATATGCACATTTGCTTTGTACTAACATTAAATTAGACTGT
The DNA here is from genome assembly GCF_001447785.1 of Gekko japonicus. Classification (NCBI taxonomy): domain Eukaryota; kingdom Metazoa; phylum Chordata; class Lepidosauria; order Squamata; family Gekkonidae; genus Gekko; species Gekko japonicus. Next base: position 125,042 of record NW_015161957.1, read on the forward strand.
GTGAAAGAGCAACATGAAGCTCCCAAGCTGCAGTTTGGCCACCCCTGTCATAGGTCCAGTCTCCAAAGCATCCATTGTTCTCCAGGGAGACTGATCTCAGTAGTCTGGAGATGAGTGGCAATTCTGATAGATCGCCAAGTCCCACCTGGAGGCTGGCATCCCTACTACTACTATAGTAACCAGCTGGTTTTGTGCAGCCCTTATGGAGAGTGGGTGGTTTAGCCATGGCAAAATTTTGTAGGTGAAAAGGTGCCACTTGGAGAGGAAGCCTGCTGTCTCTCCTGATGGACTGACCAGATTTATAATGAACCAATTTTGTCCCATGCTTAATTTGAAGTTAATGGGGCTAGAACAAACTGATTCACAGCAAGGTCTACTGTGAGTGTCTCTTTGCTTGGTTTTAGCTTTTAGGGGGTGGGGATTTGATTAAGCTTGATTTTTGCATTTATTTGTATACATGGTCCTGTTCTTTATAAGTTTGTTGATAAGCATGCAAGGTCATCACTTTCTGTCATATAGTCCTCCAAAGCTGGGGGGGGGGGAGAAAAATCCCCAAACAAAACAAAAACAGCTCCTTTAAAAATGATAAGCTGCCATAACTAGAAGCACAGCAAAAAATCCCTCCTGGATAAAAAAAGGTTTTGAAAAATGTGAGTTAAAGCTCTAATAACCATGGGAGGTCAGCAGATGTGTGAAACCCTTTTTTTAAAAAGAAATCTGTCAGGCTTCAGAAGCCAAGGTGGGTTCAAGAGCCTCTATGGAAAAGCCCTAAGAGAAATTTGCTTCCAGAATCCCCTACCAGACTCATATCAACCATCGTACCCACCATTTAACTCATTCCACCATTTAACTCTATGTGAAATTAGGTTAAGATTTGAGCTTTGATTTTTATTCATCATGGGTCCCGGTCACACGAGCTGGATGATCCACCGCTGAAGGGCGGCAAATCAGAGCCGGAGCAAAAAGAACCGCCGACGTGCCCCCGTGGCTCCGGGCTCCGCGCCCTGGCAGCCGATCACATGGTGTGCAGCAAACCAGTAGTAGCGCAGATGTGTGCATGCGTGGGATGGGGAACAGTGCCGGCTGTGACGGCCTACCCGCGCTTCCCCGACCAGACGCCTTCCGTTGGCCCGCATAATCCGGTAGGTACTGCTGTTTTGCTAGTACCTTTTTGATGCGTGTTTGTAGGCCTAAGGGATGGATCGGGGATGGGTGCACGCCGCTTCCCAGATGTTGCGGTGTGATTGCACTCACTTGATGCACCCCTGATCTGTCCTTCTTGCGGATCAAATCCTCCCATGTGACCGGGACCATGGATACACAGATTAGATTAGTATGATACAGTTAGTCACCAAATAAGAAAGAAAAAAAGAACTTTTTTCATTTTGCTGTTGAAAAGTTGCTTTTGGGAAGAACAAAATGTCAAGGTTATAAGTGAGGCTTACATGATAGCTAAGAATTTAAACACCAGGCTTGGAATACTGACAATATTTTAATGCTACCAGAAAGAAAAACCATAGGAGTATTCTGACTCTTACAGAGGACATTATGACTTGAGCAAACAAGGGATCTACACAATATTTGCCTTCCAGATATTGTCACTTCCCACACTGGTGCCAGCCAGTTACATTAGCCCAGTTTGTTAGCTTATACCCAATGCCAATAACAACTCTTAATTAGTGGCTTTAGATGTCTGACTTGCATAACACTCACAAACTGAATATATTAAAAAAGTGTCGAATTTCTTTTATCTTGTCCTTTAGTAAAGATTATCATGATTGAAACTCTAATTGCTGGTGTATTTCCAGAGCAGAACTTTCTGTTTCAAAGTTCCTTGAATATTTACATTTTTTTGCAAGTAGCAACATCTGTCTGCACAGAAAATTCCTGAGGCAAATGTAATGGAGCCTCTGGATTTGTTTTAAGGTTAGGTTGTTGACTGACTGATCTGGTCTTTCTAGATGTCACTCTGCCCGAACAGACCTTTGAAACCAAATTTTTTGCAAATCTCTCTTTCTTGTAAAAATAACAAGGCCATTTTAAGCAGAGTTACAGCCTTTCACTGCATCATGTATCTTCCTACTATAACTTTGTGAAGAGAAAGAGGACAAAATTTAGCCATCACTTTTCATATTGCCCTTTCAGTGCACAATGTTTAGAGCTTCTGTTTGTAAAGATATCGATAACTTTCATGAAGATAGTTTCAGAGGGTAGCTGTGTTGGTCTGCAGTAGAATTCAAGTCTAGTAGCATTTTAGACACCTACAAGACTTTTGGGGTATAACTTTGTGAGAATCAATCATCCCTTCATATTTGACAAAGAAACCTTTGACTCTTGAAAGCTTATACTCCAAAAATCTTGTTGGTGTCTAAGGTGCAACTGGACTTGAATCTAGCTGTTCCATAGCTTCAATATATCTCCAAAATTAAAATTTTGCTGAGGGATGAGGATCAAGCAGCAATACCATCTCTATGTGGGATTATGGGGTGCTTTTATAGTTAGAAGCTGAAATTCTTGACTGTGATGGATTGAACAGAAAAGGAGGCTTTTTAAAATGCTGCATGTGTCTGGAAATTCATGAGTTAATCTTCCCTGGAGAGAAGAGTTTATGGGATTGGCTGCTCTACTCGCTCTCTGATTGGACTTTTGCAATTTGGTCTTTCACCTTTTTGATTGTGTGAAAACTAACATCTGGATCAGTAGCCAGAGGGTTTGGCTTCCGAGGGAAGAGACATTTGGGAGTCAGTGTTTTCTGACAGGCAATAGTCAGAAAAGTACTTCTACAGAAAGAAGAAGAGAAACTCCATTGTCTTAAATATATTAAAATTGCTCTGAGGAAGAACTTCTCAGTCAGGAAAGCTACAGAACAGCCTTATACAGACAATAGATGCTGGAGAAGGATTTGGCAGAAGGTCTGAGCAGTTACACTCCTATATAAGCCAAATACTAAAAGGAGTTATTGCTTCTAAAGAACAAGGAGATTAACTTCCTGCCAATGAAAGGGGTTGGGAAAAGAACCCTGGTTTGTGATAAAGGAGAGAAGCTTAGACACCTCAGGAGTTAGTGAAAAGCTGTAATATCTAAAGGAAAATGTAGAACTCCAAAAGATGAAATTTAGAAACATCAATAAGAACTGTGTTAGTGCTGAAACATACAAAATAAAGTACCTCTCAAAGAAAGAAATAGAAAGCCAGAAGAAGAAGAGGAGGAGGAGGAGAGATTGGATTTATACCCCGCCCTTCACTCGGAGTCTCAGAGAGGTTAACAAACTTCTTTGCCTTCCCCTCCCCACAACAGACACCCTGTGAGGTGGGTGGGGCTGAGAGAGCTCTTTCAAGAACTGCCCTTTCAAGGAGAGCTCTTGTCAGAACTATGGCTTGCCCAAGGTCATCCAGCAGCTGCAAGTGGAGGAGTGGGGAATCAAACCCGGTTCTCCCAGATTAGAGTTTGCACACTTAACCACTACACCAAAGTACAAATACATTCTCTTGAATATTGCAAGAATTCAACTGTATGCATATATACATTAGAAAGTTTTTTGCCTCAGCAATCTCAAAACTTTGACTATTCCATTTAAACATATATTCCCTGCCTGTTTAATAAAATCTTTATTCTGTTTTTGAAAGTTAATTTGCCTCAAGTGCCATTTCTCAAGGGTTTAAAACAAAACAAAACAGGACAGCTTCTGTATTTTCAGTATTGTTCCTAAGCTGAGAAAAAGCCTTAACTAAATATCTAAACATAGTATGGGACAGTCAACTCTTTTATGACAAAGAATATATACACCCTACTGTAGGGCACCTCAGTCACTGAGGGGAACTGAAGATTTGGCAGACAAAAATCTGCCAGACATTTGGTGAGATACAGGGGTCCGTCATAGTGACCCCCAGCACTACCAGGTAGCTAACTTGGAGATGTCTTCAGGCAGAGAGAGGTAGCATTCAGGAGTAGTAAGGACAATATACAGAAAGTGTGAAGCATGGGGTGGAACCATTATTCAAGTAACACCATCCAATAAATACAATCTCATGAGAGACAGAAGAAAAAATCTGGAAAATTCCTTATACTAATAGCCTTATACTAATAATAGCCTTATACTAATAATTGCTAAATCCGCGCTCTGGCACTACCCCCTATATAGAAGGCCCTTCCACTACGTCGTGACGTCATCAAAGGCAGGCATAACATTCCCTGAGCTCTGCAGTTTCCCAGCTACTGTCACAAGTGTTTTAACTTGCAGTTTCTCGTGTACCCAACAAGATATTCTCTTGATTCTTTCACTGCAGTATTCCAGACACTTCATACTAGCTTACAGAGTTACTGAGTTCAGTTTCCCTTGCATATTTGAGTGTATGTTTCGTTTATTTTACAAGCATATAATAGGGGAAAGTGGTGGATGTCTGTTGTATGATGGTATTGTCAATTCTCACTCTATTTCAGATTTTTTGGGGTAGATCAGTTTGCCACAACAAATCCAGAAGGGAACTGGGGGTTCT
>NW_015161957.1:131454-147952 GCF_001447785.1 Gekko japonicus
GGACCGGCCTCGCCGGCACCGCCGCCTCGGGGAGATTGAGCGGGGGGGATGGAGGAGACGGAGCTCTTCTCTCCCCCCCGCGAGTATCGCGGGTCCCCCTCTTGTCTTTTTTATTTCTGAAATGTCATGAATAGACCATATCAGGGTAACAGGATTGCAACACAGGCTAGGTTGTCTTGACCTGGTTAAGTAACCATTCTTCCACATGTTAGGCCCCCACCTAACAATTACATTGCTATTCAGTATCTTGTTGATCCCCAACACAATTCTAAAATGTGTATATTGCTTAGCATCATTGGGAGCTTTGTAATTACCAAGGAAAGTTAAAGAAGTTATCTATAATGAGACATGTTTTAGAGAAAGCTCCGCGACCACTGTGAAACATTCGTTTGACCTAAATATGGATTTCCTCAGAGATTTGGATGGCATCAGTGAATTTCAGCCCATTACATCAACCTATTAAAAGCTCTTCGATGCCATGGGGGGGGGAATTCTGTGAATAACTGAATGTGATTGCAGGCTGGCAATATGAAGGTTGTAATGTTTGCAGTGCTACTTTTAGGAGCTACCCTTTCATATTCTAACATATTTGGACTTCTGGGCTCTTCCATTTTTGGAGCCAACTTGAAACACATGCCTTGTTCCTGATGGTAGGATTTGGCTAGAGGTTGCTATTTCCCTGCCAAACACCAGGAAATTGAAAGGTTTACAGTGAGGGCGACTTGCAGATCTTTTCATTTATCACCATCAGGAAAGAAATGTGAAGGGGCTCGTACTGGAGAATAATCTGGTTTCACATCTTCATATGAATCCTGCTTAAATGTCCACTGCAGACAAGACAGCCAGGCTTCTGCCACACAGCAAGAGGCACTGTGACAGCATCCATTTCCTGCATACAGTGCTTGCTTTGTATAAAGGGGCTGTTGCAGAGAATGCAGTAAATAAAAATTTTATTCTCAATAAAGCTTATTGGTATTTTTATATCCCAAATGTCTCTGATTTATTTTTTTAATTAAAAATATTGCTTGAGCCTGAGTGTGGCTGTATTGATTTTGAATCTGGCAGTTATATTTGTAGACACTTATTTAGATGAGAAATCAGCAAAACACTGTGCCTCCTGTAAAAGCTCTCAACTTTGAGTGGTTTCTGTTTAAGCAACAGAATACTTAATGTAATCTACACACCTTAAGTAATAAAGAACAGATCCACTTGTAGGATTTTGTTTGTCATAGGCTGCGATCAGACAGCAGGCTTTGGCATGGTCTGGCCATATCTCTAATTTCTCGAGAGCTATTTGTTCTGGAGAGGTGTGACCAGACATGCCACACTATTCCTGCCTCACCCCGCGGTCGACTGTCCAGACCACCACTGCATGGCCACCACAGAGAGGGAGGGCAGGCAGCTTCTTCTTTTTTTAAAAAAACCCTTTAATATGTGCATGCACATAACTGCTTATTTACTAGGAGCAGATATGCAGTTATGCGCACATTGCTAACTGCAAAAAAATGGTGGCCAGGGACCAGAAGCATCAGACCTCACCAAATGGGTTAAGCATGCAAGGGAGAGATCAGACACCTGGAAAACTATGGTGAGGCATGTTCAGTCATAAACACCAGACATTATCTGGTGTTGGGAAAGTCAGGGGTGAGGATAGAGGGCTGATGACTGAGGAAGCGAAGGCAGATGTTGCCATCTGATTGTGCACTTCAAATCTGGTAGGGAGCCACCACAACATCAGAGCAACTTGCCTGTCTGGTTGCAGCCCTAATATTGCTGTGTTGTATGAGCTATCAGTTTAATCTCATGAAAATCTTCTTTAAAAAAACACAAAAACCTATTTGCCCCCCCCTTCCAGTTGGAAGAAAGAGACGGACACAAGGTTGGGATGAATACGGGCCACTTTAGTTATTATTTAATTATTTGCCCTGCAAGTGGCAAGGGCCAACCTGACATTGCAGAATAGGTCATGGCCAGGGGTCGCCACTGACCACTACCTTGCCATATTGGGTGAGCCACCTTGCCCCTGGCATGAGCCATCCTTTTGTGGCTCAGACCTGGCCAGTATAGCAGGCTACCCCCCAACCCCCGAGCTCCAGACACCCAAGCTGCACAGCTTGAGAGGAGGACCTATCCAGGGCGATACCACAGGCAGTCTGCATTCACCCAACCTGAGCCACACAGCCCAAGGCTAATCCTGACAGACCCCTTGTTCCCCAAATTGTGGGTGTGCCAAATGGTGCTCACCGATCCACTTTCCCTTTCACCCACACTAACCTGCCACAGCCAAGGCCAAGCCTCTGCTTAGGTCTTGCGCCCCACCAGGCAGCAAAAAGTCACCCACAGCCCTTGCCGTGAGTCATCCCAACTGACCATTGCTCATGTGGAACTTGGACCAATCCACCTGACCTCAATTTTACTAACTGCCTGCTGGCCATATCTATTACTAATATCCATGCTCCCCCAATGAGCCACACGAGGTGAAGCGCACTGGCTCCTCTCAACAGCAGGGCCTTCCCTGCTACCAATTTCAAGATCCCCCTGCTGATCCACAGGAGGCCGAGCACACTGGCTCCCCTCCACAGCAAGGCTTCCCTGCCGCAACTCCTTGGATCCCCTGCTGTGCTTGTAGAGGCAGAGGACTCTGACTCCCCTCCGCAGCATGGCCTTCCCACTTACCAATACTGTTCCCCCTAACATGGCATGTGGTCCTTTCTCACAGCAACTGGCAAAACCAAAATGGAAAACCATTAACAATGAAACACAAGCCATATAGGCCCACACATAAGGCCACGCACTCATATCACTGGGCCCTACCACCCCCGCTCTTGTTAGAGCTGGACCTTTTCTGAATTAAATGGAACATTAATCAAATACACAGCAACCTGGTAGGGTTAATCATTTTCATGTTCCCAAATAATTTGACAGTGGTTTGGAGGATTATAAGAGCAAGAACATGCACACAAAGGCCTAGGGTGAGTTTTTAACAAATTCACGATTGTCTTGCTTACAGCTTTCTGGTGTATGGGCCAGCAGATATCACATGATCAATAGTAATGTCCTGGACTTATTTATTCATTCACTGACAGTTCTTGGCATGCCACTGAATAGAAGCCTTTGAGATCACAGCTATCTCATATACCTTCTATAATCACTGTATTTGAGTATTTGGAATCCCATTTCCACATAAAAAGACAGACACAATGTTTTTGCCTGGATAGTTTAGAAGAAAGAATCTATAGCCTTATTCAGACATCCTCATGGCAATGTTTTTTGTGTTATAGTGACCAGGTATCCCTGGACCATATGAATAAATACATGCTTGGTCCTTTTCAACAGTTAATAAGTACAGAGTGATCACATGCAGGAGTGGAGTGGAGTTGTGACTGAAGTCCTCACCCTTTGCTTACTTGAACCCAACAGGCTGTCAGAATACACTATATATGCATATTAACTATAGCTGTGAACAAAATCTGCAAACCTCCAAAGCTCTGTAAGTCTCCCAAGAAGACAACAAAACAAAAAACAACGAGAGAGGTGAAGTTACATACAATGCCTAGGAGCTGCTTGGGAAACTCAAGAGCTGTTTTGAATTGTATACATATGAGTGTAAATTCTGACTTCTGAATTTTTAGCTTTGTAAACCATTGTCTAAAATCTGAGCATTTAATTAGAGACCAAATTATTTGTGATCGGACTGGTAATAAAGCAGCAGCATGTAGTAGCAGAGCTTGCAGCACTAATGAGAATTGTACTTCTTCAAAGGAACGGAGCAACAAGTGAAAGAACTGAGGCGCCTCTAATTAACTTTGTGTGCCAAGTGGACACCAAAATAGAAAGGAGAACACAACTACAGAGAACACTCACTTCTTCCCACAAATCTTCATCAAGTGCAACTAGCAATGTTTGCAGAGAGTTATTTTTTGCCAAATAATTTTTATCCAATTTCACTGTAGAGTTGGATGCATCAGACCTAGATTCAGTCAACAAACAATTGCAATTTTATGCAGAGTTGCTCCAACCTAATTCCAATGAAATAAATGGGCTTAGACTGGAGAAAGAGGATTTCACTGTAAGACAGGAGGTAGTAAGTGTGAACTGTAGAAGAAAATCAATGACATTACTGTTTTAACAGGGCGTTTCTCTCCCATCTGCCACCAACTTTAACTCACATTTCCTCAGCAGCCTGTTATGGGTATAGAAAACTAGTTTGTGGATCACATGTGCGTCTTATCATGAATGTCATACCTATTAACAACATTAACATAGAGAAAATATTTGGGCTCAGATAGCAATAGAACTCGGGTCTTCTTCAATGGTCACAAACAGGGACTTGATTTTTCAACAATCAGTTCAATAGGTCATCAGTCTGCTCACAGGTGTTTGACAGGTTGCTTCACTGTAGACCTTTCTAACTAAATAGTGCAATTGGCTTTTTGTGCATCCATTTTCTCACAATATGAATGACTACCAAGCAGAGGCTTCAGATTTCTAACTTTGCTGTGCTTAAGCCTCTCCCAAAGCAGTGATTTTGGGGTTCGAGTAGGGGCTACAAACTCATTATCAGCTCAGCTAGGAGTGGGCTTCTATTTAAACCTGCAAATCACTATGTGTGGGTGGGTACAAGTCAAAGGTAACCTCATGAATTCACAGGATTTTTTCCACTGAAACAAAACAGCTGCCATTGAGTTATAGCTCATGTCTTGGTCTATAGGCAAGACAGATCCACTACTTCATGGTGCCACCATGGTGCGATAACATGGATCCAAAGCACAGATCCTCATGGATCCTCATGATTTTTACATGGTGTTAACCTGAATACATTGGAAGACTGCCTACACACCCCATGTCCACACACTGCACAGTAACTTACCTCTATAATTACTTATATATGAGTGTACCCTTGAGGTGTCTAGGTCCAGGAACTGGCTTGGTAGACCTTCAAATGCCTAGGGAATCCTGGCCCACAGTTCAAGCTGTTCTGGGGCTGCTACTGGTAGTTTAATACTAAGGAGAGTCTGGACCCATTGACTTCAGTTGACTTAGAAGAGTATTGCCTTGCTTTGGATTGCACTGTCAGCCATTTATAAATAAATACATTGTGAAATCTGTGTAATGACAGACCGTGAACATGTGATCACAAGAAATTACTGATGCCTGGAGATTTGGTAATCCTGCTGTCAACAGGACTTGAACTGTATGAAGGAAGATACCTCTGAAATTCTAAAAAAGAACTCAGGTAGGACCAGCTGTACATCTCCTGACTATTGCCAACAGGTATGTATGATACCAGTTGCCCAGTTATCTCAATCATTTGCAACCGGATAAATCTTCCCATCCCATTATATCACTTAGATGTATCGCTCACTAGTATCACTCATAGCAGAAACTTTGAATTATCCTATGACAGCTTGTTTTCTCACCTTTACACCAATGGGGTCTCAGATGCAATAAAGTTCCACTAATCATATTGCAATCATAATTCTAGCAAAGAGCAGATAGATTCTGAAATCTGGTGTGTGTGTTAAATTGTGTCAAGTCATTTTTGACTTATGGCAACCCTATGAGTTAATAACCTGCAAAATGTACTATCATTAACAGCCTTGCTCAGATCTTGCAAAATGAGGGCTGTGGCTTCCTGGATAGAGTCAGTCCATCTCAGTTTGGTGTAGTGGTTAGGAGCGTGGATGGCACCCCACTCACTAAATTTCAGTTTTGGGCCCTAACACAGAAAGCGCTTTTCTGGTTGGGATTATGCGGGTTCCACTTTGGAACCTACTCCTTCCAGATTGGGGCAGCATCCACAGTGGCAGCCATGGGGTATTCCGATATCGAGATTCAGCTGATAGGTCGCTGGAAATAACGTTGTTACAAGGGATACTTGCGGGATTGCAAAGTTTAATGTTATGTCTAGGTTATTAATGGGGTTCCTCTTACAGGTGCTGCATACCGTGGGGCGAGACGAAGAGTCACCATCTGCAGCCACAGCATGGTCTTTTGGGCCACTCACCGGGCCAGGAGGACATCCATAGGTTCTCAGCTGGGCTGTTGTCGAATGGATGGGAAGGAGGGGCATGAGATGGCCTGCGTTCCTTCCCCTGTTATTCAAAGACAGACAGTGCCTCCTCCACACGTTTTGTTGGTGCACCTAGGGGGTAACGACATGGGTCTGATGAAGGGCAAGGCCCTGGTGCTACAAGCTGAGGCTGACCTTGTGATGATAAGAGCAAGGTGGCTCGGTGTGCAGATAGTCTGGTTGGCTATTTTGCCCCGCCAGATATGGCGCAATTTGGGAGACCCCTACTGCATTAGACAGTGCAAGGCGTAAAGCCAACTGCTAGGTAAGGAAGACCATGGAGTGTGGTTTAGGGCAATTTTTGCCGCATCCTGACATACGGGTCGAGTTCCAGGACCTGTATAGGGCTGACAGCGTGCATCTATCAGGCAAGGGCAATAGGTTATTCTTACAGGACTTGCGGCAAGGGATTAGATCAGCCTTGGCCAGTTAGTTGGGAACAAAGGCCAAAGCAGAGGCTTGGCCTTGGCAGTGGCAGGTTTGTGTGGGCAAGAAATCGGAATTGGTGAGCACCTTATGGTAATCTCCCGTTAGGGAACAGGGGGTCATCAGGAACTGCCTTCGAATTTTAGGGTCCAGGGTGGGTAATGGTAATCACTTCTGAGAACCTCTTAGGGTAAGGCTCCTCTCTGCAAGTTGTAAGGCTTCAGGAGTAGGTGCTCCTAGGTGGCAACCAGTTTTGCTGGGCTGCCAGTCGTGAGCCAGACCACTTGCTCAAGATCAGAGCTGGGTGACCCACCCATGAAAAGGGCAAGGAGGTTGGTCAGGGAGTGACTCCTGCCTTGCCTGTTCCGTGCTCGCTTAGTTTGTCCCTTGCCACAATGTTATGTTAAGTAGTTAATAAAGTGGCCCTTGTTTATTCCCAAGCTGTTGTCTGTCTCATTATTCTGATTGGGGGGGGCAACTATGTTTAATTCCCTATGCCTCCATATGCAGCTGCTGATGTGACCTTGGGTCAGTCACAGGTTCTCTTAGAGCTGTTCTCTCATGAGCAGTTCTCAAAAGAGCTCTCTCAGCCCCACCTACCTCATACGGTGTCTGTTGTGGGGAAGGGAAGGGAAAGGGATTGTAAACTGCTCTGAGACTCCTTCAGGTAGTGAAGGGTGGAATATAAATCCAATCTCCTCCTCCTCCTCCTCCTCCTCATGTTGGGTCTCCCTCTTTTCCTGCTGCCTTAATCTTTTCCTAACAGTATTGTCTTTTCCAGTGACTATTTCCTTCCCATAATGTGTCCAAACTACAATAGCCTCAGTTTGTTTATTTAACTTCTAGGGAGAGTTCAAGCTTGATTTGATCTAGAACTCACTTATTTATCTTTTTGGAGGTTCATGGTATCTGTAAAACTCTCCTCCAACACCCCTTTTCCAATTAATCAACTTTCTTCCTGTCAGTTTTTTTTCATTGTCCAACTTTCACAACCATACATAGTAACAGGGAATAATACCATATGAATTATCTTGATCTTGGTTGCCAGTGACACATCCTTTCACTTAGGGTTTTTTTCTAGGTCTTTCATGGCTGCCCTTCCCATTTCAATCTTGGTTGCAGAATCCTTTTTTGGTTGATGATGGAGCAAAAGAATAGAAAATCTTTAACAATTTCGATTTCTTCATTGTCAGTCTTCAGTAATTCCTCAGTAGTCATTACTTTTGTCTTCTTGATGTTCAGCTGTAATCCAGCTCTGGCACGTTCTACTTTAACCTTCATCAGCGGTCATTTCAAGTCTTCAGTGTTTTCTACCAGTAATATGGTGTCATCTGCATATCTCAAATCGTTAATGTTCCTTCCCCCAATTTTCACTCCACTTTCATCTAAACCTAATCCAGCTTTCTTTATGATATGTTCTGCATATACATTGAACAGACAGGGAGATAAACTGCATCCAATTGGAAACTGTTCTTTTTCTCCATATTCTGTCCTAAAAGTAGCCTCTTGTCCAGAGTATAGGTTGTGCATCAAAACAATCAGATGTTATGATACACACATTTTTTTTAAACCAACCATAGCTTTTCATGAGCCACACAGTAAAAAGCTTTGCTGTAATTTGTGAAACACAAGCTGGTTTTCTTCTGAAAGTTTAGTATACAGGATAATAATTCTGCACCAGTTTCAGCCAATGACACTGCCTCCTTTACCCAAGCAAAGGTAGATCCAAGCCCCCATTTTTGTATTCTGTTCTACATCTGCACCTTCTTCCATAATGACTTGCAGAAAATCAATGGACTTTCTTATCAAGGCAGGCAGAATATAATTGTTCCTTTTCCTTCTCTGCTTCCTTTATTGAAATTGATCTTCTACACCCTTCTATTTATTCTTACCTCTTAGCTTCATCTCCACTCACTCTTGGCCATTCAGCCTTACAGCCAACCACAGTGTCCCCACCTAGTTATGGACTTGATCCCTTCCTATCCTGAAAACTCTTCCATTCTCATTCCACATCTTCTGGTCCCTTTTGGCAACTCCTACAACTATTTCTGCTCTCTTTGTTGGTTTTCCTCTTGACTAGCCATGTGGGAAGAACACAATATGCTCCAAAAGTAACAACCCAGTTTTATCAGGTTGATTTTTATGCTTCTTTCTGGGGTGCCAAGCAATCTTTCCTTAGATTATGACTGTGGAGATTCATCAAGAGGTGTTTACATTAGTGAGATATTCTCTGATTTTATGGATATGTGGAGAAATCGGCCAATGTAAGATGTTATATTAGAACTTTTATTTACTATTTATTAAGGGTTTTTTGTTTTGTTTTTTTGAATGGCTTATCCAAGTCTCTGCACTGCAGAAGGTATAATCAGGAGCAAACCCTCTCTCATGTCACAAGTAGGGGAGTGCATTTGGCAGAAGCTGAGGCTAATATATACCCAAATAAGGCCTTATCAGCATTATTCGGGCATATAGTCAGCCAGCTGTGATTCTCCAATGTCCATTTGGCAGCTGAATAGAGAATCCTGAATATATTTGGGATTCCTGAATATATTCAGCTCCATTATACCTTATGGGGCCATTATAGTCAATGGCAAATCTGTCCTAGGGTATATACAGTGGCCTGGGGGGAGGGGTTTGGGGTAGAGGCACCACATTTGCAGTGTAGCTGTTGAAGCCTCTCCCCAAAAGAACCCCCAAGTCTCAAAAAGTTTGGACCTGGAGGTCCAATTTTAGGGGTACCCAAATATTTCCAGTGGTGGGGAAAATAGCACAACAAGCCCAGCAGATTCTTCCAGAGAATCTCTGCAGCAGGAAGTGTGTGTAGGGGGGGTTAAAAGTTTTAAAAGGTAGACTTACCTTTTCTTCTATTTTGTTTACCACCTTTTTTGCTTCTTTTACGCTGTTTGCCCTGATTTTCAAGGCAATAGAGGGAGGGGGATCTCTGCAGACAATCACTGCAATGCATTTACTTTGCATTGCCGGTTTGTAACTTTGCAAGGTTGTTTCTAAAGTCCAGCAACTACCTTGCTTTCCCTGCCCCTCCCCCACACTCAGATTGTGATTCTGTGGCTGTGCTTGACATCAGAGCAGGCCTGTGGGGCTGGCGTTTGCCACAATGGCACAGGGTGCTGCTCCTGGGCACTAGTAAGTTGGTTCTCTCGTTGAGTTCTGCTGCTGACCATTAGTATAGTATACTGTTTCTGCTGTCCTTGCAGAAGTGCCTCCCCGCAGTTTGTACTTCAGAGATTCTCTCATTTAACCTTAGTCCTGTTGGCTTCTTGGGAGTGCCACATTGGCATTGGTTCTGCTGGGTAAACTGCACTGGTTCTGCTGGCCTTGTGAATAATACCCCACCGCACATACACCACTTTCTACTGCACAGATTCTCTGGGAGGATCTGCTGGGTTTGTGCTATTTTCCCCACCATAGGAAACAGTGGTGGGATGGGGTACCCCCTTTGTGTGCCCCTAGAATTGGACCCTTTTGTCCAAACTTTTTTGAAACTTGGGGGAGAAGTTCCAGCAACTTCACTGCAAATGTGGTGCCTCTACCTCAACCCCCCTTCCCCCCCCCAGGCCACTGAATATATCCTAGGAGAGATTTCCCATCTACTATAATGGCCCCACAGGGTCTAATGGAGGTGAATATGTTTTGGAATCCCGAATATTTCCTGAATAGGATATCAGTACTGATCTTGATATTTGGGAATATTCAGGTATACTGAATATATCCGGCTCAGAAAATCCCAAATCCAAATAAACCCAAATATATTTTTCTTTGCACACCCCTACTCAGTTTGGTGTAGTGGTTAAGAGCAGCATACTATAATCTGGAGAACCGGGTTTGTTTCCTTATTCTCCTCATGCAGACAGCTGGGTGACCTTAGAGTTGTTCTCTCAAGAGCCGTTCTCTCATTGTTCTCATTGCTCTCTCAGCCTCACCTACCTCATAGGGTGTCTGTTGTGTGTCTGTTGTGTGGAGAGGAAGGCAAGGAGACTGTAAGTTGCTCTGAGACTCTGAGCGAAGAGCAAGGTACAACCCCCCCCCCAGTGGCACTCCTAGCTCCTCAAATCTTCCTCAATCAGCTGGACAGAAAACCAACCCTGTAATGGTCTAGCATGCTAGTGTCCAGTGCACCTGTCAAGGGTTTTCCAGCTGTGGTCTAGGATATTGTGGACCCCTCTAGATGTTGTGGCATCCTCTGCCATGAAGATGCCACCACAATTTGAGAGTAATTTAAAAATGCAGTGAAGGCCCATTCTTGATTGGGCCCACTGTGTGGAACTCTTGTCCCTTCCCCATATGTTTTCAAGTGCTGAAATGGGGGGGCAGCCATTTTGGCACCTGTTAAGGAGAAGTGCTGGGGCACAAGAGTACCTCAGCCCACTGTCTGAGTCGGTCCTCATGGGATTTCTAAATAACTTTAAAATAGCATTGGCATCCTTGTGGTGGTGAAGAGGATGCTGTCACATCTCGTTCGGCTCTTTGTAACTAGGACAAAACTAAAAACCATAAACACGTTGGATTGGTCTCATAAATTCTGCAGCAAACAATTCCTATAATCATATGCCATTGATACTGCCTTTTAGGAACAATCTGCAGATAGTTCAGCATGTGGATTGATATAATGTCAATATGACGTTTAATCTTAGCATTTTGTTCACCGAATAGAAGATTTGCTTCAAGTTAATACCCTAAGGAGACTAGCAAAAACCAATGCTAAATTATGTTGTCATTGCCTCAAAGGTTGTGCATATTGCCTGTTGGTCAATCATGGACTGACCTTTAGGCTTATTATGGGCTTGGATATCTGCTTTCAGAGGGTGGATAATACCATAAAACTACTTTAACATTGATTAATACTGATACTAGTTGGTTCGGATACTCCTAAAGGCATGTAGCTTCAAAAATAAGGGCATCTAAGCAATTTAAAAGTGAATGTTGATGTGGTCTAGCTGCTAGTTGTCACTTGCTGAATAGATGTGTTTTCACAACCTGTATAGCACATATATTATTGGGGAAGATTTCATACATTTAAATGAGACTGTAGAAATTATCATTTAGTTAAAATATGTATTCTGACTTTCAGGCTTACTCGTCTTCAATCAAATAGTTCTTTTATTAAAAAAAGATGTCTAAATGCTGTTGAAATGCAATAGTAATTACTAGATGCACACAGTCAAAGAACTGGTCAGTTAATTCAAATCAATAAGTGAAATATATCCCATTATCTTGCTCTATTAAACTTTATTGTCAATTTACATTTGTCAGATAATAAAACTACAATGACAGTTGGTACCAAAACTCAGAATTTTCCTTCCATGGTCTAGCCTAGGGACCTATTCCATTTCAGGGCAGCAGTGCAAGTCAGTCTGGATCTGTGGGCACAGCATTGTGCATTGTGCAGGGATTTACGCAGCCCCATCTAGATGGGGCAGGAATCTCAGCTTGGAGGAGGCACTACAGATCATATGAATTGGCTCAAGAGGAATGAGGTGGGATGTCCTGCTACCTACAGTGTGGCATCACTTGCTGCATCACCAACCCCCAGATGCGATGGTCATACAACTGGGCATTCTAGATGTTCGATTCCAGATGTGATGTAATTCTTGTTATTGAACGTGTTCACCTGTATTTGAAATAGTCTTGCAAGAAATTGTTCTACCTTTCAGGAAATTGAGAAATAATAATGAATTGATCATGGAATGAGAATTGGAATGAGGAGATACAACTGAATTTGATGTTTGGAGGAAGTTCTTACGAAACGGAAACTCTACTCCGGAGAATTTCGTCACATCTGGAATTGAACATCTAGAATTGAAATATCATAGACATTATATACTTTAATAAGATTCATTGTATTTTTGTGTTATTTTTGTATTGTTGTAAGAACATAAGTACACTTTTTGTAAGAATATAAACGCATTTGCACTATTGCAGCTTACTTGTTACTCTTATTTTGTGATCATAGGAGCTGTACCCCCTTCCGTATGTTGGTCTTGTGGTGGTATCAGTATGGGGCTAAATCTGTTTTAGAAAAACCAGTCTGCGTGCCTGTTTCCCTGTGTTTAGGGATCTCCTTAAGGGATCTTGGGGTGAGGCCTTTCTCAAGGGGCATGCCTAATTGGGGGGGGGGGCTGCCAGGGTTTACCCTCATGCTTAAGTGGCAGAGGAGACCAGTAATCCTTGTGGAATCCAGCATCCTGCCATCTCCTGGTTCAGTCCCACCCCAGCAGGTGGGTTGGGGTAGGCTGGAGTTTATTGACTGGCAGGCATATCAATTGAAGCCAGTATCTGGTACCCCATGCTGTGTCAAGGCTTTTTACAGCTGCAACCAATAAAGTTGTGGCCAGTTTTATTCCAAAAATGGAGTGGTAAGCGTGTTTATTGATGTACAGAAGAAGGAGGGATCCCTCACCTTTGTTGTCCTCTCCCCTCCTCCTCATGATGGGACTACAAACTATTATTCAATATATTCTTCATAACACTACCACCTATTACTTATCATCTCACTTAGTCCCCAGCATTTTAAATTTTCCCTGCCTGTCCAATTTCTTTACCCCAAGAGTTCCTCCTGTTCCTCGTCCAACTGCCATTAGCTCAGGTAAAGGGGGGGGGGTGAAGCCAGATAACTCCATTTCCAGTCTCATGTACAGAAACAGAGGTACATTTCTTTTTCTTTTTTTTAACAGAGGTACATTTCTAAACAAAAACAGAATGTGTGGATCAAGGGATCTATGAGGTTGTATGTGACATACATTCCCAAACTGAGATAGAGATGGTCTGCTTCAGCTTCACTCACTTTAAGCATACACATTTAGGAGAAAGCCCACTGAGAAATGTACAGATATGGTTAAGATGCAAGTGAGCATGTTAAATACCTACAGAATAGGAAAGGTTCTGCCTGAAATTTGGGAGGCAGGATCCCAATGGAGTGAGGTGCAATCACTTTTAAAAAATCATCCCAATAGGGGAAGGGACACAGATATAGAAGTTCCCCACTAAAATAAATGGAAATTACTTTTGATCTAACTCAGATTTTTAAAATGATATATGATGGCTCTGAAGGTTTTTTAAAAATATATGTTTTGCACTCGTGTACATTCCAAAAAGCCCATTTTCCATATTATATTGGAGAGATTACCCTGAGACAACCACTTCCATACTGGATTCCATTAGATTAAAAGTTCCAAAGATGCTTGTCTCTTGGAAGAGCATTGCCTACTGCTAGCTGAATCCCAGCGTGATAGTGAATAAAACTAATAGTGTGGCTCATCAAATGATATAAATTATGCAGCTCTGTATTCCCATATATCTCTTTTCTATACCTTGTTTTGGTTTTTACTTGACATGGTTTGTGCATTCATTCTTCTAGCAATTCTCTACTAATGATTTTCAGAGAGCCACAACAATCTGTTTTGCGAATTGCTTACAGAGCGACCAAATGTATCAAATTAATCATCATGAATTATTTGCACTCCGGTAATAGGGGCTGATTGTGATGTCACCTAATTACCCAGTAAGCCAGCCACTGCCACTCTAGAGGTCATGCAACACTGCAAAGAGCAGGAGACCTTCTGGGTGTTTTAAAACTGTCCAGTAATGCTTGGTTAGAATTCAAACAAAGCTTTTGGTTTACCTGTAAATGTGACACCTTGGGGTTATGTCAGCATTTTCTCTCTGTGCAGTTTTGATGCAGCAGATCGGATTGCTCAATAAGGCTCCTTGCAGCTGTTCATTCCATCTCCTGCAGCTCTGCTGTAGTAAGAACTGCTGCAAGGGGTCTTCCAAATAAGAAGTGATGCAGTGCAGGTAAACACAGTGCTAACTGAAACTGAAGTATAGATTAAATTTAGAGTCCAGAGGCACCTTTAAGAAGGTTTATTCAAGGTATGAGCTTTTGTGTGCATGCATACTTTCCCATATATGGATACAGATTGTCTGAGTTGGCTTTGTTTGAGCATATAATCCTAAACACATACTTTTAGGAGAAAGCTGGACTTATTCCTAAAGAGCCATAGCTGCCTCCAACTAATGTGAAATTTTTTACATAACAGCGATGATCATGACGCTGATATAGAAGAAAAATACAGAGGCAATAACATGTATATTAAAATAAGTCTAAAGTTAGAGATCCCATAATGAACCACAAAGTGAAAGAGTAATTACCTAGCAGTGCAATATAGTCTGATTGATACATGCTGTTAGTACGCTGAGTAGGTCTCAGTGCAGAGTCTTGCTACAGTCTCTATTGTTACAAAGCATAACTGTTCTTACCTACAAACTAAGGGGGAAAAAATTGGTGCGCTTTCTACTGCATCAGTGAGCTCTGATGAAAAGGCAGTAGAGACTGAAACAATTTACAAGTTGGAGAGAAAACAGACATCTGGATCAGCTTTCCTGCCTTTTACAGTAGATAGCTTGGTGACAAGTAGCATTTCTTAGCAGTCTAGAATGAACTTTTTTTTTTTGCTTTATTCTAGGCTTGGAGGGTACTTTCTCATAAATGCCACTGTGTACAGTGCTATTAACATTTAGTATTCTAATCCACTTAAACATGGCCATCAAAGAGGAGGGCTCACAGACACATAATATACTTCTAAAACATGATTCTCAAACTATGAATGATCACATCTGTTCAAATGTCTTTGAGTTTAATGAATGTACATAAAGAAATTCAGTTAGTGGCATCACTGTTGTGTCAGGGAGATGGACAGAAAAAAGAGGGAATGAGAATGGAGAATAGATGCACAGTATGCTTTAAGGTTCCTACAGGAACCCCAAAGCTCCTAAATATATTACGGATTGGCAAACTGGGTCCCACTGCCAGTAAGCAAGAAGCTTTGACATCGTCAGCACAACTGCCTGCAGTGTACCAGATGTATCACTACCACTGATGCAGAAAGTAACTCAGAAGACTTGGAGGACTGGCCTTGAATAATGATCCAGATACAGAATCAGAGAATCTTGGCTCTGCGAACTTACAGGACGTCAAGGAATCTTCTTCTGAAGCATATGACTCCAATATCATTGAGCACTATCCTTCTACCCAGGAACTAGACCACTGCAATAGTTAGTCTGAAACCAATTCAGAGTCAGGACAGCATGGTGGCCCTTGTGCAGCTCTAGTCAGCCTGCAAGTACTCTGTTTTGTCCCATGGGATTTGACTGATAAGACAGGTAGTGCCCATTGCCCCCCCCCCAGACGGAAGAAAGAGTCAGACAAGAAGGTTGGATGAAATAAGGCCACTTTTATTAACATATTAAAATAACCCAGACTGGCATAGAGATATTGGTCAGGCACTTACCTCCGAACAGTGGACTGCGATCTGGTCCTCTCCTCTTTGCCGCTCCCGTTCCACCAATATTCAAATGTTAACTTATAAACTTTTATTTCGATGGTACCTGACCCTGCATCAGCTGCATGGCATTAACCACGCGATTTCGGACAGATGTTGGAAAAATTGTGGGGGCCGTGGCACCTATATTCATTGCTGGTGGGAGTGTCCCAAGGTCCAGGCCTTCTGGAGAGAAGTCAATGCCCAAATACTTTTAATTACAGGTTGCGCCCTCCAACTACAACCCTCCTTGTTCCTTTTGAATCATTGGAACCATCCTGCCCCCAATGGGCTTATGAAAGAGTTGATAGAATTGTGTCTTGCGGCCGCTAGGAATGTTATTGCATTTCATTGGAAATCTAAGAAGACGCTGCTATTGAGCGACTGGTATCTGAAATTGTGGGACTTCTTTTTACAGGACAAAGTTTCCACTAGCATCCTACGATCTGAAAATCAACCCGTTCCTGACAATCTTCAAGAAAAATGGATGCCCCTCTTAGAAGCATCAGCAGGACATAAAATCGACACCTCCCTGTTTGCCCTGCATAAACACCAGGATTTGCTTTCTTATTTTTAACTGTTTTTTATATTTAATTAAAATATATATTAAAAAAACATATTAAAATAACGGCAAGGGCAAAAATGAAAAACAGCGGCACGG
>NW_015161957.1:148380-151940 GCF_001447785.1 Gekko japonicus
AGGTCATCCCTGGCTTGCCACACAAGGGCCTTCCCTTTCAGGAATCCCAAATCGTTACCTCCCAGGTGGATAACCAACACATCTGGCGGCAAGGCTGAACTGTCCTTGAACAAAAGAGGGAGGAGGCCCCCTCCACTTGACTGTAGCCCACTGGCTGAGGCCCAGTTGCGAGCCAATGGCCGATCGATTGGCCCAATGAGCTGCCCAGAAGATGTAGCTGTGTCCAGAGATGAGAATCCGTCTCCTGCCACAAAACACAGCTCCTAGGAAGAAATGACAGTGAACTCCGGAACCCAACAGTGCAAACAGCATTGCAAACAGTAATTTATAATATGGGAAGAGGGCGCACATAACGTTTGTAAGAGGCAGATCGCCACCTGCCCACTCTCTGAATATCAGCAGTGGGATAGCCTAAGACTGCTGCTGTTGATGCCGCTCCTATTCTGAATGAGTGAGTGCCAAACTTCACTCCAGAAAGGCCTAACAATCCCAAAGCCCGGGCCGTGACAGCCCAAAACTGGTGCTTTGTCAGCGGGCTACCATCTGCATGGAGAAAAAGGTATCCGATCACATTGCCCCTGAAAGCCCTGTACTGAGACAAAGCCTATACAGGGCACAGCTCAGAGTCGGAACAAACACCCAACTTGGCCACCGACCCTTTATGCCACTGGTCCGTTTACGCCACTTTTGACTGGGATAGAAGGACTCAAGGATCTCCATTCCTACTTGTATCTGACAAAGAGAGCTTTGACTCTTGAAAGCTTAAATCCTGGAAATCTTCTTGGTCTCTAAGGTGCTGCTAGACTCATATCTTGCTCTTCTACTGCAAGCAAACATGACTACCCACCTGAAACTATCTTTTTTTTTAAGTTTATTTTTGTAAATTTTCAGAAAAATACACATTTCATCATGTTAGATTGTACATATTTTTAGAGTTGTAAATCCATATTTCCATTCTTAACACATAATAAAAACTATATACATTATTAGTCTGTTACATGTTTTATCCAGTCGTATACCCTAAGCCACCTTTGTTTTTGACAATTATGGTCTTTATCTTGCAGTATTAAACTCAAGTTGTCCATTTGAGCTAACTCTAAGAGTTTAGTAATTAAGTCCTCTTTTGTGGGTAATTTATCTGTCTTCCAGTTTCTAGCCACCAATATACGTGCCACAGTTATTATGTACACTATCAGGTATTTGTCTTGTTTTTTATAACCTCTTGGGATCATATTCAATAAATATATTTCAGGCGATAATTCCATCTCTATACTCAATATTTCAAAAATAATTTTTTGTACCATTGTCCAAAACTTACGTATTTTACAACATTTCCACCACATGTGGTAGAACGTCCCCACGTTCCTCCTCCCCGAACCTCTTTCTCTCAGCCCGGCTCCCTTTTCTGTGATCAGAACTTACGACCGCCTGTGGAGGGGCAGGAACCGCCTCCGCCCGAGCTTGCTCTAGGGCAGCCAACCTGTCTAAAATTAGTTGTTGCTCAGCCCGTTCCCCCTCATCATCAGATGAGGAAGGAGCATTGTTAGAGCCCTGTGGTGTGGGTGCAGGTGCAGGCCTTTTAGGCGCAGGCCCCTTGCCCTTCAAACGGCCCTGGCCTTTATGGGATGCCATTCCAATGTATTATTTAACATGTAATCAACTAAAATGACAATTGTTTATGGCTGCCACACCACCCACACAAGATGGCTATCTAAATAGAACACCTCAAAATGGCCACCAATGAGCACACACTCAAGATGGCTGACTCACTAAACTGCTCCTACCCAGCTACACAAGCGTTTATAATTCCTCCACCAGGGGGGGTTCCCCGTCAAAACCACCCGGTCGTTTATGGGACTCCACCCAGTGGACAATGCCTAAGATGTGCACACCAACCACCAAATCCCTCCCCACCTTTGAAATCCAAGGGAAGGGAACTAGGGGCCCCGGAAGTCTCACCAACTGCTTCAATTACACACCCAAGGGCCCTCGAACGCACACACCCCGGCTATAACATGTCAGGGAAATCCCCCCCCCATGTGTGTATGTGACTTTGTTAACAAGGTGGGCAAACTGCCGCAGGTTGGCCAGCCGATGCGTGTCCCACCGCAGCTGCACAAAGCAGTCACCCCTATGTGGCCGGACATCACCAGGAGCTGCTAAATGTCCAAGGAAAGAGCCCCAGGGCCCAGCTGAGCATAAACAGCTGCTGCCGCTGCCGCCACAAACTGCTCCCCCCGCTCCGATTCAGCCACCAGGCTGCCCACGTCTTTGACACTGCTGGGCTCGCCAAAAGGCACAGCCTCAGCAGAAGGCAGCACCGTGTGCTGCTTCCTCGCTGCCTCGCTCTCTCAGCTGGGCGCCTATGGGACTAACCACCTCTGCACGCCCCGGTCTTTCTCGCTGCTCCAGCAGATAAGCTGGAGGCAAGCCCCAAAGACACCACCACACTAAACAGGGCCTTATCGCCACATTCGGCCTGCGCTGAAAGCGCTGCACTGGTTGCCAATAGCGTACCGGATTCGCTTCAAAGTGATGGTTCTTACCTATAAAGCCCTACATGGCCAGGGTCCAACCTACCTGAGGGACCGCCTTTCCCCATATGTTCCCCCAAGAGCACTACGGTCAGGGGCCCAAAACGTGCTAGTCATCCCGGGCCCCAAAGATGTCAAACTAGCCGCTACGAGGACCAGGGCTTTTTCGGTGGCGGTTCCTACCTGGTGGAATGGGCTCCCAGGGGAGATCCGGGCCCTGCGGGATCGTATTCAGTTCCGCAGGGCCTGCAAGACGGAGCTCTTCCACCAGGCTTTTGAGTAGGAGCCGCTGCCCCTACTATACCACCATCGCCCTGAGGTCCCGAGGAAACATCTCAGTATGTAAGAAGCCTTCTGCCGTCTTCTGGGAACTCAGACATATGACCCGACATCCTTAGATTGTGGAAGTATTGAGCACCTTGTTTAAATGAGATTTTAAGATGTATTATATGTTTTAAATTATTATGGAGATTATGGTTTTATTATGGCAAGGTGTCTTGCCCCTGTAAGCCGCCCTGAGCCCACTGGGGAGGGCGGGGTATAAATACAATAAATAAATAAATAAATAAAATAAGGAAGCTTGTCCATTGCCAGGAGCCATCCCCGGACCTCTGCTGCTGCCTCCAGCCTCAACAGTGAGCCCGAAGCCCGCAGAGACGGCCAACGTCGCGCTCGGAGATTACTCAATCCTGAGCACAAGGCGACAACTGAGAGGGGAGAGTGGAGCCAGCCTTTAAGCTAGTGTAGGCTCTGCTCCCCCTCTTGGAGTTTAGACTGCATTGCAGCCCTTCTTTCCTTCCTCCTCACGAGGAGGCAAACGCGGCCCCCAGGAGGCATGCCATGGGCTGTCTCCTGTGGGGCCGGAGAGTCTGTGTTTAGGAGGACCTACCCAAACACAAGCTAACTGGTTGAGGGCTTTGTGATATAAACTCTCCACCCTCTAGCAGCCATTTGCAGTTGTGTACAAGATCCCTGGCTAACCAACTTGTCTGGAGCTACTAATATGAATATATGTCCCCACACAAT
>NW_015161957.1:151975-160120 GCF_001447785.1 Gekko japonicus
ACACACAGTTGCACAGAATCTTGACTTCAGCAAATAATCGAAAGGGTCACTAATTATGTATCTTTGAAAACAGTGGCCACACTCAGGGCACAGACAACACTCCAAAGTGGCATCTAAGGCAGATATGGACCTGCTGTATATAGGACAGTTATTTGTGAGTGGAAAAAGTGTTAGCCTGATTGCTTTGTGTTCTTATCAATATTGGGGATTTATGATTTATAGAATAGCAATCGGCAATAGGGAGCAATCACCAGTGTATACAGAGGTCCTGCCTTTTCCAGGAGATACCAGTAATAGACATGAATGCTGAAGTCAGTTTATATTAATGTCTTTACTGTATTCTTTTCCACATTCAAACAATACATATACGCACACACAATTACACAGCTTCTAGGAAAAATAAAGAGAGATGGATAGCACATTTGCATTAGCAGAATATTGTTGGTGGGCAATACTTTACCTGTCCGAAGAGATGAAGCTGCCAAATGGAAAAATAAGGGAACTATAAGAAAATGGGGATTTAAGCTAAGGAAATGGGAATCATGTGACTGAACCGGCAGACACACATAGAAAGACTCTGGTTGCAGTCTGAGAGTCTTGGGGTAGGATGTAGGGATGCAAATGCACCCCCGAAAATGACCCATTCAGACTTCTTTCAGGCTGCTGCAAGCCGGTTCAGATTCTCTGATCTGAATTGGCTTGCTGCCGAATTGCCGCCGAATTTCGGCAGCAATTCAGCCCCATTATATCCTATGGCCCATTGAAGTCAATGGCAAAAACATAGGGTATATTCTGTGGGCTGGAGGGGAGGGGGTTTGAGGGAGAGGCTCCAATCTCACAGGGTAGCTGCTGGAGCATCTCCCCAAGATATCAACCACGTTTGAAGAAGAGTGGACCAGGGGGTCCAATTCTACAGGCCCCCAAACAGGTTGCCCCTATCCCCTCCATGGGCCGAATTTTTTTTTTTTTTTGCACACCCCTAGTAGGCAAGGTAGCCAAAGATAAGAGTCAGCAAATATAGAGATCGTGGAGGGGGTGTAGAGAGTGAGAGGGGAGAGCACATGGCTGGGTGTCATTTTTAAGAGGGTAGCCTGGGGGTTGGGCCAGGCTGGCCACATGTCCTAGTCACATGTCTCTTGGGGGTGGCCTAAGCTAGTCACATGTCTTGGCTCATCTCCTTATAGTCCATCCCAAAAAAACACACTATTGGGTACAGGGAACAAGGGGAGGGGAATAAGGGAGTGGTCAATATTGAGAGCTAGTAACTTAGACTGGAGAGTGGCACCTGGATGTATAGGTATGAATCACCGGGCTAGGGCTATTGTTTCTTGATGGACTTAGCCGAGCCTGTTGATGGGCAAGAGATTAGTTTCCAAGCAACCATGTATAGAACCTCTCAGTTACATGCAGTCTTATAGGTAGATGGGGGGGGGGTTTGCCTGAGTGTGACAGAGGGAGCTCCTCATGGCATTTGGAGCTCTTTGTCCTTGTGCCATGGCATGGCGTTCGACTCCTCCATGTAGTTAGGGAACTGATCCATCTCACAGCAGGTAAGAGGGCAGGTAACCTTGAAGAACCAACTGGAACAGCAACGCATAGGAAGACTTTCTTCTCTTAGGTGTGCATTCTCAACTGGCATCACATTGGGTCACTATGCAGTACAGCCCCTTAAGCATATGTTTGCACAGTCCATTTTATCACTTAGGACTTATACAGTCCATAAGAGCACATTAAGTGCCTTGCAGGGCAACAAAAGATATGTAAGGAAAAAATTCTTGTCAACCCACCTAAGATTGCTATCTGACAGTCTCTTTTCTGCTCTGCCTTTGTGGTATATTACAGGCTTCTTCAATATCTCTTTGGGGAAGAACAATTTGAACAATTTGGTCTTTTTAAAACAACCAACATGATTTATTTATTTATTTATTGTACAACATTTATAGTCTGCCTTTCTCAAGTAAACTCAAGACAGAGGATTCAGTTATCACATCATCCTTTACATGCACTAATTGTTAGCTATTTTAACCTCTCAGACCTTTGGACAACCCTTACTAATTTACTTCCCAGTTTATATGGTGGGGGTACTGCTTGGTGCCAATCACAATTTTAAATAAGTTATGAGAACACTACTGGCTCCTTGTGAACCTTATGCTGCCTTGTATGAATCAGCCAATCGGAAGATGGCTTGATTAGTTATTTGAATTCTGCCCTAATCTCTGCAGCAGACTTTCACTGTGAGTTGTCCCACTCACCATGTGGATAATGCCATCTTTTTAGAGGCTGAGAAGGAAATGTTGGGGCCTCCTTCAAATTTCCCCTGCTCCACAGTGCCTTGGGGAGTGGTGGTATTCTCTAATTAGACCTGTTCTTTTGACTGGTTAGTCAAATAGCTAATTTTTGCAAGAACAGTGCAAGTTACTACAGTATAGGCAGTGCTAATGGGCAAGCATCCTGAGCCATCTAAGGATGGGACACTGTCCCAACAAGCTATCTGGCTATTTATTAACTAGATTATATGATCCTATCAAAGTGTTTTGGGATTTTTCATAGAACTTCATGTAAAGCTGTCCTTGTAAACTGATCATGTTTGAGTAATGCCAGATGTTATAAATTGCAAACTTTCCCTGGACTTCAGCATCAAAAGAAAATCTCCTTTTACATATTCAATTAGACGAATACAAAGACAAATGTTGTTTTTGATGCCAAATATGATAACTCAGTACCTCAAATATCCTCTTTCCTGCCTTTTCCCACAAAGAACTTAAAATGTAAAGACATCTTTATTATGACTTTTCAAAGGGATTTAATAACATATGTACGTGAGCATGCAAAACGAAAAGCTTGCAGGGATTCCTAAGCAATATCTCCTACAAAATGCAGCAATTTAATAGATATGTATTAAGATGCAAGAGGAAAATACTGGAGTCAAAACTTACCTTTATAAGACAGAATGACAATGGACTTGAACAGAATGTTCCTCAAGATTATTGCTTGAACATAGCAGTTTTCCCCTGCCATGCTTTGAGTATGAAGACACAACAGAATTTTCTTAGAAAACACTGAATGTAACACATTTAATTGGTGTGCATATGTTATGCACATGAAAAGCATCTTAATTGCTTATTTATATCTGATGAATATTGCAAGACTAAAACACCACACAAAACTTACGCTGTATAATTAGGAGCAGGGGTGAGAAGGTGCAGGGCTGACTCCATCATCATGAGAATACTTTGATATCACATGGAAGTGTTTTTACTAATATTACAAACGTTGACTATTGAAGGGTACTTGGAAATTTTGCGACAACGGTAATTCTCCAGTGCATGGAATTTGTACAGAATAGGGGATGTAACTAGCTCTTTACCCCAAAGGATTGTTTTATCTATGTGAGGTACGATCTCTGCCATCATAGTCAGTTCAGCACTGGCTGAATTTTTCTCTGCTATTAAGGTATGAAGGTGATCTTGAGGCTAGAATCTGACAACTAGGAATGCACATTCAGAAATTAACTAGCCCAAGAGCAACTTAAAATTAATCCAAACTAAATCCAAATGATTATTTAATGTATTTTATATACCAAATCCAATTGCTAAAAATAATACTGGCTGAAAGTGTGAGGAATTATGCTGATTTTCGATGCTCATTTTTCACAGTTGCATCATGCAAAGCAATAGAAGGGGCAGCAAGAGAAAAGAATGGCTCAGCAGATTATCTAACTGATAGGGACATCTTTCAGCTAGAAGCAGATGGTCATGCCAAAGAGAATCATTCTGATAATGTTTCCTGTGCACAGTGGTTCTGTTTTCAGCCAGCCTTCAGGGATAGGCACAGAAATTTTATTTGGGTGATTTTTGGGTTTGTTTGTTTTTTGTCTTTAAAGTTATTCATTTATTATGATTAGTACACCTGTTTGGATTCCCCCTCCCCCCATCTTTATTCAATTCAATTCAACTGGTTGCAATGGGAAACACATCTCTGCTCTGCCTTTATTCCCACCACACAATTATACCTAAATACACAGAAAAAGTATCCCTTAACTACATGATTCTTCCTACCAATATTCAGGCAGATAATAGAAAACATCCTTCCTTAAGTGTTTTGCTTGCACGGTGGGTAGAGGGAGGTGTGAATTAGCATGTGATTAAGGTGGGTTTTTAAAAATTCATTCCCAGGATCAATTTTAATTACAAATGGATCATGTAAGTAAGGAAAACTTCCCACCCCACTTTTCTCCCCAGTGAGGACCCAAAACAGATTACAGCATCACCCCCCTGTTATTTTTGCCTCACAATAGTGGGAAAATAAGTAAGGCTGAGAGACAGTGATTGGCCATGGTCTACAAGCAATCCATGACAGAGTATGGGTTTGAAGCTGGGTCTCCAAGCTTTTCCCAATTCTGTGCCTTATCTCATTGTTCTTTGGTACCTGAAGCTTTTTGGGGGTTTTTTTGCCCATTCAGGCTCCAGTACCAGAAGTTAAGACAAGCTAGGGAAAAATGCTCCAAGCACCAAAGTAAAGCACAGGAAGAGGGGGGGTTAGGTGTCCTCACCTGCATTTTCCCCTGTTTAGTTTAACAATAGACCTCCACTCACCTTGGTTTCTTTTTCTTTGGAATTTAATGTTTTCTGTGTCTGTCCCACCCCTTCCCTAACCAATGCTCCCTCTAAGCTGTGGAGTCTTGTAAGCAAAAATTCTACTTTATTAGCTACTGGCATTAAATTTATGAGTGAGCTATTTGGCTACTGCATAAATTAGTTTGCTCCGGAGCCATCCTTCCTGAGCTAAGACAAAAATGTGTGAGCCAGAGGCTAAAAAAGTATGAGCTAGAGCACACTAACTCAGCTTAGAGGGAACACTGTCCCCAATCAGGCCCAATTTCAGGGGAGTGATGTGAATCTGCTGCAGTCAAAACAACAAAGAATCATGTGGCACCTCAAAGACTAACACATTTATTTTGGCATAAACCTTTGTGAGGCATACCCCCACCTCAATGGATTGATACCTAGAATAATAAATAGCAGAATGGTGGTGTAATGTATTCAGCCTGACATGCCCGAACTTGCCCGGGCTGGCCAGGCACAATTCCTATGTAGCTTCAGTCGAAAGACAAAGGATCCGAAGGATCCTAGCCGGCCCAATCAAAGGGACCATTGATCTCCCGGTTACTGTAAATAGCCTATCGGGAGTAGGGTGTGTGTTTAAAAGTGCTTGGTGGCGGGTTTTCTGAATGCATATAAACCAGCCTGCGAGCCGGTCAGTTGTCTTTGTCCTGAACTAAATAAAGGTATGCTTAGCTGAAATCACTCTCCGTCTGCATACTTTTCACTGGCGACGAGGATGGGATCTTCGACCCCATGAACAAAGACCCGGACACCAACACGAGCACCGCACCGAGCCCCGACGCCGAGACCTCCGGGAACCGCGCCGTTTCGCTTCCCAGCTCTCCGGCAACCGCTCATCGCGCAGCTCCCGGCTCCGCTTCGCTCCCTGCTGACCCCGAGAGCAGCAGCGGCCTCCACAACGCTCCCGACGCCATCGCCGTTCCAGAGGCCACCCCACCACGTGGCTGCAACACAATGGCGACCGCGACCGCAACTGAAAGCCTGCCCGCTTTCGATCTCTCCCAGCCCTCGCTGTGGGACACCTGGCTGGACACACTGGAGAGCCGCTTCACCATCCACAAGGTGGTGGACGACGCGATGAAGAAGGCTTACCTGCTGAGCCACTGCGGAATCCAGACCCATCGGCTCCTCAAGGACTTAATCTCGCCCAAACTAACGAAGGACGAGTCATACAGCTCCTTAGTCCAGGCCCTGACCGACCATCTGGCTCCCAAACCCACGAAGTACGTGGAGCGGTTGGACTTCTTCGCAAGAGTTCAGGCCCCCGGCGAAACCACCTCCGATTTTCTGGCGGCGCTGCGGAGCCTGGCGACCCGGTGCTCCTTCCCCAGCCTCGACGATACCCTCCTGAACCAGTTCCTCGTCGGACTCCGGGAGCCGAAGCTGCAGAGGAAACTGGTGAGCCAGAACGATCTGAGCCTGGACAAGGCCATCCGGGAGGCCTCAGCATACGAACAAGCGCGACAAGACCGCCGCGCCAAGGCGGTCCACCGTACCCAAGTGAGCAGCGGCTCCGACGTCTCGGACCAAGAGGAAGTCCTACAACTCCGACAGCGGACTCAGCAGCGATCAAAACACGTATCCTCCAGGACCTCCAAGGCCCCGTCTCCAAGTCAGTGCGCCAGCTGCGGGGAGGATCACGAACGCAGGTCGTGCCGTTTCCGGAATGCGGTCTGCCGTTCCTGCAACAAGGCAGGACACATCGCCAAGGTCTGCCGGTCCAAGGGACAACGACCGAGATCGGCCACCCACCAGACCACCGCGGAACTGCCCCTGGAGCTCCACACCGTGTCGTCCCACTTTCCACAGCACCAGGTCTGTAACCTGCCCCCCGACGGCCCAAATAAAATGCATGTGACGGTCCTCATAGAGGGAGCCCCCTGCACCATGGAGATCGACACCGGGTCGACCTACTCCATAATATCCGCGGACACGCTCCGTGCACTGTGTCCTCGGGGGGGGCCACCACTACAGAAGTCACGGGGTTTCCGGTTACGGGACTTTAACAAAAACCCCGTGGCGGTGGTGGGCTGGGGCAAGTTCCGGGTCCAGTTTCAGGGTTTCAAGGGCCAACTGGACCTACTGGTTGTGGACCGGCCCCTCTCCAGCTTGTTGGGACTGGCCTGGTTCAAGGCCCTGGGGCTCTCCGTTACGGGCATCAACCAGGTTGGAGCGCAGGATTTCGGGGCGGTGTGCGCAGAATTTCCCCGCATCTTCGATGGGACCCTGGGGCGGTACACGGGCCCTGCCATTTCCCTGGACCTAGACCCCGCGATACGCCCCATCCGCATCAGGGCCCGGCTGCCCCCGATCTCCATGAGGCCGAAGGTGGAGGCCGAGCTCGATCGCCTAGTTGAGCAAGGCGTGCTAGAACCGGTGGCGTCGGCCCGGTGGGAGACCCCCATTGTCACACCACTCAAGCCGAACGGGGACGTCCGCATCTGCGCGGACTATAAATGCACCATAAACAAAGCCCTGCAGCCCCACGCGTACCCGGTGCCGGTAGTAAGCCAAGTGCTGGCAGCCCTGGCAGGGGCTCGGGTGTTCGGCAAACTGGACTTGGCCCAGGCGTACCAGCAGCTACCGGTGGACGCCGCCACGGCCGAGGCACAGACCATTGCGACCCACAAAGGGGCCTTCAAGGTGCACCGCCTCCAGTTCGGGGTCTCAGTCGCGCCGGGGATCTTTCAATCTTTTATGGATTCCCTCCTTAAAGGCATCCCCGGAGTTCAGCCGTTTCTAGACGACGTGCTGATCGCCGCGCCAGACCCCTCGTCCTTCGCAGACCGTCTGAGGGCCGTTTTACAACGCTTCGACGCGGCGGGCCTCAAGGTGAAACGGGAGAAGTGCCTACTGGGGGTGCCGCGGGTGGAGTTTCTGGGCTTCGCGGTGGACGCCGCCGGCCTGCACCCCTCCCAGGACAAGGTAGAAGCCATCACACACGCCCCGGCCCCGAAGTCCAAAACGGAGCTACAGGCGTTCCTAGGCCTGGTGAACTTCTACCACTCCTTTTTGCCCCTGAAGGCGGCCGTCGCGGAGCCGCTCCACCGCCTCCTCGACAAGTCGGCGCAATGGGCCTGGGGGCCACCACACGACGCAGCTTTCCAAACAATAAAGGACCTCCTGGTCTCTAATGCGGTCCTCGCCCATTTTGACGAGGCCCTTCCCGTGGTACTGGCGTGCGACGCTTCCCCCTATGGGGTCGGGGCGGTCCTGGGGCACAGACTACCGGATGGTCGCGAGGTCCCGGTGGCCTACTACTCGCGGACACTGTCGTCGGCCGAGCGCAACTACGCGCAGATCGACAAGGAGGCGTTGGCAATCGTGGCAGGGGTGAAAAAATTTCACCACTACTTGTACGGCCCCTGCTGGGCCTCCTCGCACCCGACCGGCAGACACCGCAGATAACCTCGCCCAGGGTGCTACGCTGGTCCATCTTCCTGGCGGGGTATGCGTACGACCTCGTCCATCGGCCCGGAAAGGCGATGGGCCACGCCGACGCACTGAGCCGCCTGCCCCT
>NW_015161957.1:161207-192949 GCF_001447785.1 Gekko japonicus
ACCCCTCGCCCTGAGGGACCAGCCAGTCCATCCTCCTCCGACCCCTCACCGGGCCCGGTCCACTCGGCCTCAAGGGCCCCCGAGACAGAACCCATAGCCACCCCTGAACCTCGCCGCTCAACTCGCCCCAGGAAGCCACCAGCGCACCTGAAGGACTTTGTCTGTGTGTGCATTGCGAACCAAGGGGGGAGGGGTGTAATGTATTCAGCCTGACATGCCCGGACTTGCCCGGGCTGGCCAGGCACAATTCCTATGTAGCTTCAGTCGAAAGACAAAGGATCCGAAGGATCCTAGCCGGCCCAATCAAAGGGCTAGCTTCCCAACCGGGAGACCAATGGTCGCCCGGTTACTGTAAATAGCCTATCGGGAGTAGGGGGTGTGTTTAGGTGTGCTTGGTGGTGGGTTTTCTGAATGCATATAAACCGGCCTGCGAGCCGGTCAGTTGTCTTTGTCCTGAACTAAATAAAGGTATGCTTAGCTGAAATCACTCTCCGTCTGCATACTTTTCAGGTGGGCAGTAGTTATTACAAAGACAGGCAAGAAAATACCATTTTCCATTAGAAGGTATATTGCATTGCAGAGCTCAGGTAAGAACAGGACATGGACCTTTCTGAAATGCTGAATGATGAATCAGCAACGTATAATGAATCTGAATACTGTACCTGTAAAGAGGAATGATTGCATTTTATGGCGAGCTAATCATTCTGAGCCCCTGCTGAGTCCAAGTTAGACAGCGTCAAACCTTCATAAGAATTTTAACTCTGCAGTTTTTCTACAAATTTTCTAAAATATAGATAATAAAAGTGTTATTGATGAATGTCAAGGATATGATAGGCACTTGGGGACAGGTTCTGAGGAGGCATATTTCTAAATTTTGCCACAAATATGTTGACATATTGTAGGGCCATGAAGGTGATCATGGAAGTGTGTGTGTGCGTGTGCGCGTGCATGTGTGTGTGGTGGGGTGTTAGAGACCAAGCCTGGGTTCCCAGGCCACCACTACATTCTACCTGAGCAGCGCTGAGCCCTGTGAGTCCTTGAGGTTAGATGCACACAAATAAAACAGACCTTTGTGAAAATATATAAAGGTTTATTGAACAGTTAAAGGATATCACTATGCAGTACAATCTCTATAGCTTAGCAACAGAGAAATAAAAACAGCTAACTTCCTATCTAATATATTTAGCATCTGGTATTAGATTGGACATCTTCTTGCAGCATAAGAATTCAAGATGTAGCCTAAAGCATTCTATATGTTGCTGTCCATCATGATGTAGCATAACATTTCAAAGCATACTAGCATGGTATGAGTATAAAGTTAGCATGGCTTCCCACTGGCCTGTAGCTTTATCATAGTCTTTTGCCCTCTGGCACCAGGTGGTCTCTCAGATCCAATCTGGAATCTCCCTTGATGGAACTTTCCAGAAGATGTTAATGTATTCTCCTAATTCCCCCATCTGGTTACCCAACTGAGCACAGGTTTTCATGATTTACCAGTTACCACATTCTTGAATCTGGCCTTGCAGGAGATAAGGATGGTAGCTGCAGGAAGGTCCAAACTATGGACACCTGCAAGTCGGAGCAGGCCAACTAATAATCATATTAATCCTTGAGGGGAAGTAGGGTGATTTGCCTCATGGGGGGGATGCTTTTAATGGTTTTAAAATGTAGCTTTATTGTGTATATTTTAAAATGTTAGTCATCCTGGTGACCCTTGTAAGGGCAGAAAGGTGGCATACAATTTTTGTAAATAAAATGAATAAAATAAAATAGTAGAATCAACAACGCCGCCTGGTTGGAGGAAGGAATCAAAAGCACTTCATACAACACCTCAGACTCCTGTGGCTTGAGGAGTGAGGTATCAAAGACAGAGCCAATCTGGTACATTGGTACCAGGAATAAGAACTTGCTGGTGGTCCCTGGCCCGAGAGAAGTCTGGGACCGGTTTCACACATGGTACTTGCCTCTCGCTCTGTGTGGGGTTTCCCATTGAAGATTGCCCCAGATCGTTTAGTTTAATTTCCCATTGAAGTTTTTGGCCCGCCGCTGTTTGTAATCTGCCCCATATATTGATTTTCACATTACCGGCTTTGGCAAAGTTTCCTGCTGTTTTCCCCTCCCATTCCCCTCCCTTTGCCCTCCTAGTCTTTCCCTCCCCCCTCCCCTCCCCCCTTTTAAACCTTTTTTTCATGCATGTGTGATCGCATTATTTCATTATGATGCGAAAACAGCAAGCTTATCAAGTTTCTTCTGGGAACATGGGCATCACGTGTTACACTGCGGCATCATGATTGGGCATCCCTTTCTATGCTTCGTCATGTCATTATAACATGAGAAGGGGGGGGTTAATTAAAAAAAGTTCACCTACCACAAGTAGCTGCAGCTCATTGTAATTTCAACACATTACAAGATCACCAGTCCTCTTGAAACCACCCTACTCATCCCTTCCCTCCAGCCTGCTACTTCATTGAAGATAGCTTTTTCTACATGTGGAGGTTTTTCCAGAAATCAAATTATACGTTTAAAAAAAAATTAAAAGTGCAGAAATGACCTTTGGAACAAATGTGCGGGAATGTGCCTAAAATATTTCCGAGGGCTTATATTTACCTGCCTCATTATTTCGTTATAACATAAGCAGGGCCTTTTAAAACAAACACCACAAAAGTTTAGCCAACAGGGAGGGGGAAAAGGAAGGCAGGCGAGTAGGC
This sequence comes from Gekko japonicus, assembly GCF_001447785.1. Classification (NCBI taxonomy): domain Eukaryota; kingdom Metazoa; phylum Chordata; class Lepidosauria; order Squamata; family Gekkonidae; genus Gekko; species Gekko japonicus. Next base: position 163,916 of record NW_015161957.1, read on the forward strand.
ATGGAAAAGGCGGGGGGTGCATTTTGGCTTCTCTGCGAGGCAACTGGGAAACTTCTCAGAAAACAAGGATTTAGAAGACATGGGGGAAACCGGCAATTATGTGCATCAAAAGGTGGCTGCAGGTCTATTGGTGGGAAATTGACCAGAAGAACCAGGGAAAATGGAAGAGGAAGCCCGGGGCAAAGGCCTGTGAGAAATCAGTCTGGCTGTCTTCGACCAGGGTCAAGGCTTTTTCAGCTCTGCCCCCTGTCTAGTGGAATGCTGTGCCAGAAGAAATCCATGCCCTGCGGGAGTTGCTATCTTTCCACAGGGCATGTAAGGCAGAGATGTTCCGCCAAGCTTTTGGTTGAGGACAGCAGCGGGACTTCTTCTGGAACTCTCATATGATTCCCCATTCCTCATAACCCCTCCCCCCAGGGCGGCTGGGGTGTTAGGATTTCTCTGCCATCTTATGTATGGTACATAGATTGTTTTTGTCCACTGTTTTTATTTGACAGTTTTAATGTTGTTTGTACAAGATTGTATATAGTTTGTTGTAAGCCGCTCTGAACCCTACTTGTAGGGAAGGGTGGCCTAGTAAATCCAATTTAATAAATAAATAAATTGTCTGATCAGAAGCTTTTCTTCAGACTAAACAACTTGCATTGAAAGAGGCCACTCTCTCTATTACCATATCATGAGACTGTCCTCCCAAGGTAATGGTAACTAATCACACATTATAGTTAAGTTTTTATTTCATTTTTGTTATTTTCAAGTTAGTTATAACCTAATTATTTTAATTATAACTATGTCTAGAATCAAAAGCAGCCATTCTTATATTCTTGCAAGTCAACATAGGTCAAATAAGAATGAAAAGGGGATTGAACATTCAGGACAGTCACCTAGCATAGTAAGTTCCCATTGCATCTATTTATATGAATAGTATCTTCTATGTACTTCTTTTTATAGTATCACATCAAAGTGCTTAAAAACCATTGTTGATCCAAGATGATTTCCTTTGAAAAACAAAGTGCCATTGATTTATTGTTAACAAAAGTGAGAAGGTCATTATTGGGAAAGTGTTTAATTGTTGTCAATTAACCTAATTGATGTAAAAATCTGACTTGGTTCCAGAGGCCATGCATTTCCTCCAGTGTTCTTAATTAAAGACATATTGAGTTTAAAGAACTTTTAAACAATAGAACAGTTGACAGAAACATAGAAAGGCTTTGAAGCAATTACAACTGAAATGCTAATACACCAGGCAGTTCTCGTACAGTGTAATACAGCATTATTTTATTTTTATCCGGCAGCATGTGCAACAGCAAAACAGTTGTAGAAATGGAACATAAAGTAGCTACATCCACAGATATGCCCACAGTAGGGACGGGCATGAACTGGGAAGTTCATGGTTCATTTGATTACATGAACCACGAATCACAACTTTCATGAACTTTCCCCATTTCCTGAACTGGTTCATGAGTCTGGGAGATGGTAGAACAGCCCCCACATGAGTTAGAGGTGCCAAACTCACAGGGAGTCTCCAGCAGGCTCTCCCCCACCTGCCCTCCAAGTTTGGCGAAGACTGGATTTGGGATGTCTGAGTTATAGCCCCCCCAAAGCAAGTGTCCCCAGGAAACCTCAGCGTTAGCCTCCCCTTAAAATCAGCCACACAGCAAGCAATTCTTCTTAACTCAGTCCCACATGACAACTAACTCCTCTCTCTTCCTGCTGCAAAGTGAAAGCAGCTGAGTCAGGGTATGGCATATATACAATCTGCTCCCAAAGAGCAGAATGGGAGCTCCATAGTTGGCTCCCAGAGCTGCCAATCAGGCTATGGGCAACTGCTATGGCCATTTCAAAGCCTCTCCACAAATCCACCCCCAGCTTTGTCTACGAATTGAGTGAACCATCACCAGTCTGTCTGGATAATGAGCCACTCTAACATTTGAGCCACAGTCTAACACTCTTCAACATTTGAAAAACAACATCCTGGGTACAAGGCCCTGCTATCATAGTCTTCCACAGACAGCAGCTTTAATGGTAGATAGAATCCTCACAACAGACGGCTAATGAAAACTGCCCACCCCAATCTTCCACCAAATCAGAGAATAATATTCCAGGAACAGACTATTCCTGACAACAGTGCTTCCATAGACCACTGAATTCTTAGTAGTTCAGTTGTTACTGAAGCATGTGGCAGGAGAGAGACTTGGAGATCTTTTTTTATCTTTCCCTCCCATAGCTATCAGGTAGGCAGAGACAGCACTGTAGCACTGTTTCTTGGTGGATGATGAAAACAAGAATGGTCACACCAGTAGGCAGAAAAAAAACACAGAAAACAGGTGCAGGGTGGAAAAAATAGCTCTTGTGGATCTCATCAGATCCCAGAAGCTAATAAAGAATAGTAAAATATGAAAATTATGCCCTGCCAGTCTTTATTCACTTCATTATGAAAAACAAGCATGTATTTATGTATTTTTTCAGACTGCATAGCATAATGAGATAAATGTACACCTCAGTGCACACTAAATAATAGGAAACATGTTGAGATAATGTGGTTCTCAGTGGCGTACAAGTAGTTATATATAAGCAAGGGATGATGGGTGGTGGTGGCTAAAAAAATCTTGTGTAAAGAAGCTGTAGCAATATTGTGGAAACAAATTATTGGAAAAGACTGAAAAAGATCACATTTAGAGGAATAAATTGGCTGCTGTGGATATAATAGCATAGACTGCTTTCCGGGGAAAAAAAATCTACTCTGCACTTGACTCAAGTTTGACAGGAAAATAATGAGCATTTAAGGTTTGAAGAAGAATCCAGAGAATATGAGGAGTGTAGGAACTGTGAGCATGAGGCCAACATGGATAAGTAAATTGAAAGAAGAGAAGCAGAAGAAGAAATCAGGCAGAAGGGGGGATAATAATGTTCTTACAATAAGCACACACATTCTCTCCCCTACCTTTATTATTTAAAAGTTCAAAAGATTCTCTCCTTTCTTTGGTAAGCAATCAGTTACGTTGTACAAAGAAAGCGGGTGGGGGGGAGTTTTAAGTAGTGGCTTATCCGTTGTTGTATTCTATACAGGCTGTTACCTGTCACCGCTGGATTCTGCAAGTGTCTTTCTGCAGTGCACCATTGTCTCTTTGGCGTATTGGATCCTGTCTCATGCATGCAGTTCACTTTGGGGTCAGGAAAGAGAATAATGTTTAATGTTAACACATTCCCAGTGCTCAAACAGCCATATGTTATTCCTGGGGGGGGGGGAAATCCAACTCAAATCCCACCCACAACCTTCGTCACATCAGTTACCTGTGATTGCTACACAGAAGCTGGTTGCGTTAGTGTATCAATAAGTGAAAGCTTCCTGTTTCTTTTCTATGTATATCCCTGTATGTAATAGTGAAGGGGGACTCTTTGTGTAGTTAGGCAAGTCTGTACCATGAGGAGAGCCAGAGTTGACTTTTAGGGTTCTGAAAATGCAGGGGAACCCACAGGTTTAAAGAAAAAATTAACTAAAACAACAAATTTGAGGCTTAAGCCCCACCCCATGTTAATGGTAACATCTGCACAGTTGTAGATGTTACAAGACACCTGGTATTGGGGTGGCATCTGCCCTTGAAAAGTTTTCAGAAACTTTAATCGATACAGAACACTGTGGTCAGGATGTTTACTGGAAAGGGTCATAGGGACCAGATCAGTCCAGTCTTGGCCTATCAACACTGGCTTCCAATTTGTTTCCTGCTACAATATAAGGTCCTGGTATTGACCTTCAAAGCCCAATATGGCTTAGGACCACCATGCTTGAAGGAGTGCCTAATCCCTTATGAACCTACTCCACTGTTATGGTCATTTTTGGAGGGCCTGCTTCAGGTGTCCCTGTCTTCTGAGATCAACCTGGGAGCAACCCAGTAGAGGGCCTTTTCAGTCATGGCACCAAAGTTCTGGAACTCTCCCCCCCAGGAAGATTCATCTGTCCCCTTCTGTTGCTGTCTTCTATCAGTGGATGAAAACTTGTTTTGTTTTGTTTCGCATTCCCTCAATTATCTCTCCTTCCTAACCAATGTTTTTATGTTTTGTATATATTTTAAGTGTGATTTTTTAACTCTTTTAAAATTGTTTGGGAGGGGGTTGATTTTACTGGTTTTATAATAATAAAAAATATCTAGTATGTTTTAAATTGTTAGCCACCTTGGCTGCCCTTGTAAGAACAGAAATATTGGATATAAATTTTGTTGGCTATACATTTGATTGGTCAGCTAGAATCATGCCAACATGGGTTGCTGGGCATAGAGAAAGATTCTTCAGTCTAATTTTTACACTTTGTCTGGATTCCATCTTTGGGACACTTCTTGACTTTTTGTATTTAGACTGAATTGGATTCAGTTTTGCCAGATAATCCTGGGATTTAGAACCGATGCTTGTAGAAGTGCTTAGGTTAGATATTTAGCTTTAATAATAATTCCTTACTGGGACATGAGCGGAGAATTTGGAGGGCTCAATAAACTCTGGCATGTAAACCATATTCTCAAAAGTTCATCTCTGATTATATGACTTCCTTATTGTGCTATAATCATTTTAGTTTTCTTAATCCATAAGGAATTGTGTAAATCTTCATCTAGGTCTGCTGATTCAAGTTTTACTATTCTTTCTTTTGGGTTTTTAATCCAGTCTGCAATCCAGACCAAGCCCACTGCCTGGTAATATAATGTTATATTTGGAACTGTGAATCCTACTCACTTTTTCTCATCTTGGAATATCTTGAAGCTTTTTCTTAGTTTCTTGCCATTCCAAATAAATTAGTTTCTGTCTCTGCCACTCTTTCAATAGTCTTTCTTCTATAAGTATGGGTAACATTTGGAATAGAAAATTTAGTTTTGGTAATACGTTAATGTTGATTGTGCAGAGATTCTTCTCAGCCATGAGATTTTATTTTTCCCCCATCTAGATATATCTACATGTAGGAATTGTCATATCTTCTGGTAACTTTTTTTAAGAGTACAGTTTTCCCCAGTCACATTTATTTCAAAATATTTAATAGGGCTGGTGGCAACTCTCTGTATTTATAACATCTTCTTGTTGTGTTGAATTTTTTGTTATATTTTTGTCTTCTTTCTGCTAATTTTGTAGCCTGAAAAGGATCCAAATTCTACAATATGTTCCATTACATATTGTAATAAGAACATAAGAAAAGTCAGTGTTGGATCAGGCCAATGGCTCATCCAGTCCAACACTCTGTCACACAGTGGCCAAAAATACCAAAAATAATGATTTTTTATTATTCAAGACTTCTAGAACCAAGGGCATATCATTTCATTTTGAACTCTACATCATCCACTTTTATTCCCTGAATCATGGTGTCTTGTCTGGTCTTTGTAGCTAGAATCTCCATTGGTAGGATAAATAGTAGAGGTGACAGAGGACATCCCTGGCACGTTCCTTTTTAGATCAGGATTGCTTCTCTTAATTTCCAATTTATTAAAATTGTTGCTTGTTGATTTGAGTATATACCATGCATCCAGTTTCAAAATTCAGGGCCATAGCCCAAATTCTGAAGTATGTTCAGTAAGAAAGGCAATGTTAAATTATCAATGTTTTCTTTGCATCCAGGAATAAAAATTCTGTTTTCTTTCTGTACTTGTTCACAAATTTGATTGCATGCATTATGAATTGCACATTAGCTTTTATACACCTCTTTGGTACAAAAGCTGTTTGGTTGGTATGTATTAGAATTGGTATACTTTTTTTAGTCTTTCTTCCATTACTGTGGCAAAAAAATTATAATCTACATTCTGTAGAGAAACAGGTTTATATGACTGTGATAATGTTGCATTGCTGCCCTCTTTATATATTAACATTATGTATGCCTCTTGCCATGTTGGCCACATACAACCAGGGACCTGCAAATCTCAGGGACCATCTCTCCCCATATGTGACCCGTAGAGCTTGCACTCAGTGGACTAACACCTTCTGGTTGTCCCTGGACCAAAGGACATCCAACTAGCCTCAGCTAGGGCCAGGGCCTTTTCAGCCCTGGCCTCAGCCTGGTGGAACAAGCTACCAATTGAGATCAGGGTCCTGCAGGATTTATTGCAATTCCACAGGGTCTGTAAGATGGAGCTGTTCTGCTGGGCTTTTAGTTGAGGTGGTGGGCATCCACATTCTTCCATCTTTTGCCCTCCTCTACCAGTAGGCCTGGCCTTGAGTCCGCTCAGAAGAAGTACATCATAGCATCATTACCAAGGCCATGTCTTCTGCTGGTTTTATTATTCTTTTTAAATTTTAAATTTCTAACTTTGTAATTTATGATATTCTACTGTTTTATTGTCACATCCTATGTGACCTGTAACCTGCCCCGGGCCCACTTATTTATTTATTTATTTATTATTTCAACTTAATATACCGCCCTAACCCCCGTAGGGGTCTCTGGGCGGTTTACATTTTTAGGGCTAGTCACATAGTCACTTGCAGAGAGGGAGGGATATAAATGGAATATAATAATAAAAATTTAAATAATAAATATAATTTTCTTTCCTTCTTTTATCTAATTCATGACTTTTTGTAATGGCATCATTAAAACTTCTTCAAAGTGTTTGTACTACGTTGCTGTCAGCTCATCCAGGCCTGTTGCTTTGTCCTTTTTCATATTCCTTATTGCCTGGAAAATTTCTTGAATTGTTATAGTTTGGTTTAAAATGTTGCTATGTTCTGGTGTAAATTTTGTTTGGGATGTCTTTTAAATATTGTCTAAGTTCTTCTGAAATAGACTTCTTTTTATATAATTCTGAATAAGCATTAATAAATGGTTCTTGTATTTCTTTTTTGTATATGTAATCTGATCTCCTTTCTTTACATTTGCTATTACTCTTTTTTTCTTTCTCCTTCCTTAGGCAGTATGCCAAGTATCCGTCAGGTTTGTTTGCATGTTTGAAATGCCTTTAATTTAGAAATTTTAATATTTCTGTATCTCTTCTACTCCTAACTGTCAAATTAGTTTTTTAATTGTCTTGTAATCAGGTCTTTAACCTGGCAAAGTGCAGTATATCAGCTGTGGTCTGCTTCTTTTATGCCCATAGGACTCAATATGTCCTTGCTGCTATTCATGTCATTAATGATAGATCCATAGCCCAAGTGCTCTATGAAATTCCTATTTGAATTAGCAGTTTTAATCAGAGAGCTGAGATGATTCAAGTGTTATTCCTATGTTGTACCCTGGGCATTCCAAATTGTGTTGGATACACACTATGTGCCTGGAGACCTATCTGTGTCTCTGAGGGCCTGGCTCCAGACCTTAATGTTTTAGCTGTGCATCCATTTGTTATCAAAATACCCTAGCTACATATATACTATACTCCTGGATACTTACTCTAGCAATTGGTCAGATCATATTTTAAGAAAAATTAAACTGATTGGAGTACCACTTGATTCTATCTATATGCTTGGGAGACATCGAGCCGTTCACTTGCTGTGCCAGCGATTGAAGGATACTGACAGGCAGTCTCCTTAGGCAGTAGCAAACAGAACTTGCTCTCCCTTGGCCTTAGATATCATCCCTGACTTGGGATGCATATTTCTTCCATCTCAGAGCTCCTCAAATCTGCAGAGCCTTCATGCTAGCTAAGTTTGACATCTTGCCTACTGCAGTTCTCTACAGCAGTTATTCACAGACAAAAGGCTCTGCCCCTGCTGGGTTAGAGGCCTTGAACCCATATCTCATGTTCTACTCTATTGTCACCCTCATCCTGAGCAGAGGAATCTTTTAATTAGGGCCCTCATTCTGATTTTATCAGTCACCCTGACAAATGGCTTGTCTGTTATCTTTTATCTGATTGAAATTCCTTTATCACTAGTCAAGTTGCTAAGTTTATTTTAAATTTTCTGAGGTCACAGGAACAAACTAGGGGAAAAATCCAGACACCTTATCTTCCACTTTATTATACTGTCTTAGTTACTCCAACTTCCCAACCCTTTAAACCTTATTCTACTATTTTATATATGATTGTAATTAATGCTTTATAAAAGTTCTACCTGACTGACAAAAGTAAAGACTACTGGGGAATTACACAGATTTAAGGCTGATGATGAAGAAATGGAAATTGTTAAAGATTCTCTATTCCTTGGCTCAATCATGAGCCAAAAAAGAGTCTGCACCCAAGAAATCAGAAGGAGATTGAGACTGGGAAGGGACTTTGCAGCCTCATCCGCCCCCCATCGATATAGAGACCTTACCCCCACCAAAGCTGCCATCAGAGAGCCGGGCACCCCAGGTGAGTGGGAGTTGGGAATGGCGCGGGGGGGGAGCTTGCGGCCCTGGCCTCAGTGTCGCAAATGACACCAGGAAATCACATGCTGGCAGTGCAGGGCCAGGGGAGTGGGGAGAGGTGGAGAGAGGCAGCCATCAGTAGACAAGGAGTCCCAGCTGGAGACACGCAAACAAGATGAGTCCCTCCCTGGTAGACATATGGGCCATGTCAAGAATGTGGGGACAATCCAGGCCCCGAAGCAGAGGGGTGGCATTAGGAAGAAGAAGAAGATTGGATTTATACCCTGCTCATCACTGTTGGGGTGGTGGTGGAAACGGAATATTAGAACCAGTGTATGGAATAGGGATAATATGAATTTCTCAGTAAACACTGGCAGTTGACACTCATGATCTGACTGTGAGTGAAACAGTAATAGGTTCCAATTGCATCGAGCAACTCAGACAACTGCTGAAAAAAGTATCAGCTGACTGCTGGTCAGAAGGAGACAAGCGGGGGATCTGCTGGGAGTTGGGCTCTATCTACCCTTCCCCCCTGAAAAATAGCTTAACAGCGAAGTTGCAAAAGGAAGAGGAAAATGTCATGGGCATGGATGAGGATGAGCTGACAGAGCCTGCAGAAACCACAGCTGGCCCCTTTGAAGCAGCAGAGGAGGATAGCTGGCAAGTGCCTGTAACAGCAGTCTTCACACCTGGCCCAGATAAGAAGGAAGAACTGCAAGCTGAAAGTCCTCCTGACTCACCGCCATGGTGACTCGTTTAAGGGAGCGACTGCGACAAAACAAGCAGGCAAAGAGAGGCCAGGCTACAAGGGAGATGCTCAGCCAGCCCAGAGTTCTAACAGGAGCCTGGCCGATTGTATAGCTGGCTAATTGGTAGCAGCATTTAACTCCACACTCTGGGCAGTACACTTCATGGAAGCAACAAGTCAGCTTTGTGCTGTTAGCATCCACTCTGGCTTGGCTCTTGCACCTAGACCTTTGGACCCCCTGACTTTGGGCTTGTCTCTGTGTTCCTGGCTCCTGACCCTGGCTTGGCTTTGGACTACATTTCTGGTTAGTGATTTGAACTTGGCTCTGTGTTTCTGGCTCTTGATCCTGGCTTGGCTTTTTGGACTTTGCACTGTCTTCTTGGCTCCTGACCTTGGCTTGTTCTGGACTCCCTTTGTCTGGCACCCCAGCCCATGACAGAAAAAGAGCTTGTATCGCTTCCCTCTCCTCCTGCTGGAAGGTTACCGAAGCAATGTTTTAAAGCTTTTCATTGAAAAAGTGAAAATAGAGTGAGCTTGTTTGTCTTCATACCTGAAGATGCATAAAGACAGAAGCAATGTTTCTGAGTTCCCCATTGCAAAAGGAATAGGGGAAAGTGCCCGTTTCTCTCCTCTTTTCTGTTGCCCCATTGGGATGGGGAGAAGATAATGGAAACCAGCTGGGTGTTTGATTACTCCCCCCCAATAAATGTATTGCATCTCAGCAAGTCTGAGAGGCCAAAAAGTTTCCAGGATGTTTGCAAAGAGCTGTCTGTTGGGTGCCTGATTCCCACTAGCAAATGGGAAGTGAAACAAACTTGCAAGTGTTACAGCATCCCTACTTTGGCATGTTTAGACCATAACAAGTATTATTCAGAGAGAAGACATAGCTGATTGGCTGCCTGAAAGGGGAAGGTACAGTAGGATAAAAAGAAATGGAGTTCAGGATAAGGGAAAGAAAGTCCCTGACAAGGAAGTAATGATCTTGGCTATGGTTGGATTAACTGGTCCACCATGGGAAATAGGACAGTTGAAAGGCTATATGGGGGAAGGGGAGTGAAATAGGAGAAGAGAAATAATACTCTGCCATGTCTTGAAAAGGAAGGGTCTGATGCTGCAGTATTCATGGTAACTGGGAGATGGATTTATATGGAAGCCATTTATCAAGAATAGATAATTTGGGGATTCTCTTTTATGCACTTGGGTGCCCATGGGGACTAATTGCCGTTGGTCCAATATTGGGGTTTCTCCTGGCATTGGACTAGAATTTTGGTAACTATCCATCACTGCTGAGCTTTGGGCCAAATCATGATTATTGCTGTCCTGATTCTGAGACATTATTAGGGCCTATAAGAACACTGAGACCTTATTGGAAAATGCTGAGCTATGACAGGGTAGTGCATTTATCTTATAGAAAGAAGGGCATTAGAATGTGCATGAAACCTGGGATAGGTTTAAGACTGACATGGATATGCTGATGGTATCAGAGAGATGACCAAATGGTCTTTCCTGGATTGATTTTAGTTTTCCAGCAGCTGTATCTGCAAAGGAAACCTAAAGAGCTTTGATTCTTTATCTTGCAAAACCATTGTCATACTTCAGAGCAAGCAGGTGTGGTATCTGGGCTGTGGGGCTGCCCCAATTTTGCCTTTAATCAATTCTGTGCTTAGATCAAAAGTACTTATTTCAATGAGAATAGAGAAAATATGCATGCCCCTTCTCTCTGATACCCCAGGGTCCAAAGTTCTTCTGCTCCCATGGGCCTGATATTTTAAAGTCCAAAGATCTTGTCCAAAGATTGTGCCCCAAGCCTTTGGTTTTGTATAGGCCAAAGAATCGTTTTGGGGGTGTATTCATAACTGGTTTAGTGGGGGACATTTGGGCTAAGTAAAGTTGCTTTGGTAGGAATGTGACAAATTGTTCATGGTAAGTTGGGCAAATTAGCAGACACTCTGAGTCATCAGGCATGTGCAAGCGGGAATAAACAAAACCAGAAATAAATTGCTGGCTGCTTTTTGGAGTGAGGGTGTTGTTGTTCAGATACTGCTAGCTGGGAAAGGTTATCTAGTGCAGCCAACCCTTAAAAGGAGAATAATAGTTATGATGTAGAACTCAAAGTGTGGTTGTCCTGTGACTTTACCTGGAGAACAGTGTTGGGACCTCTGACTGCTGTAACTGAGCAGAAAGAATGTTACACAATGACGTTGCACCAAGGAGCTCACCACATCAAGAAAGGCCCAGTGTTATTCCTGTAATGGAAATAGTAACATGGGGAAATTCTAAGGCTATATCTGTTCTCTACTGATTTGATTCAGACAGATGCCAACCTATTCTGATTACATTTGATTCTGCCTTTTTCTTTTTTTTGGATATGTAGTCATATATTTGGAGATGTCTGTTCATATTTCTATCTATAGCTTTCCATGTTTGTTGGTTCCTTTCCATGCCTCCCTGCTGTCACTGCAACAGCTTTCAGCTTTCCAGAGAGGTACTGATATTATCAGTGATGCCAAGACACCAAGAAGATAAAAATATCATGATCTGTTTTTGAGGCCCTGGCCCTGGGGTATAGCAACAGGGTAGGAAGTCAATGGATGTGAAATGGAACAGGATTCTTTCAGGGCAGAGAAGGTGTTTTTAAATTTAAATTGAAAGCTCCAGTTATCAGTGGTGGCAGAAGTTTTGTAACCAAACAGGATCATTCTATGAGAATTGTCTTTCATATTTCTGCATGGGTATATTTATTTAGATTTTTAACCCACCCTGCCCTTAAGGTTCAGGGTGAATAGGAACATTGAAAACATTTTGAAAAAAAGAAAACAGTTGGCTGAGGAGGTTGCATAACTCTGTCAAACTGATTTCCCAGATGAAGATTTTAACTAACTTATTTCTGCATTAGTCATATGAGAACTAACCCTGCGGATTTGCATCAAAATGTTGTCAGGAAAAGCAAAAATAACAAATCTTCTTTGTAAACATTTTCTTTCCAGCTTCCTCTTCTATTCAAGTATATTCTATTACATCTTTAGTTTAATTCAGAGTGCAATCTAGTGAAATATATGGACCTTTATGATTGTATTAGTAGGGAAAAGAATGACCGGATCAACTTAGGAGCCTGCATGTATCCCTAGGTTAATTCGTATGAGACGGTGTCAGAGGCTGGCATGGTTTGGCAGCTGCTGGATCCCTGGGTCCCCAGGAGGGCCCTCGAATCACCTCTGCTTGATGAGGCTTAAAGGAATGCACAGAGCTGTATCCCACTGTTCCTCGTTTTCCTGTGGACCCCTTTCACGGGAAAGGTGAGACCAACAAAAGGCTTCTGAAAGACATTGCAAAGGTCATCACAGGGATCTCTCACTTTCAGTGGAAGAGGAATCTAGGGGTAGGACAACCAACACATGGGGGTTGGAGTTCTCATGGAATTTCAACTGATCTCCAGACTACTCCAGATCAGTTCCCCTGGATGAAAAGAAAGTTTAAGAGGACTAACCCCCTCTCTCCCCAAGCACTTCCCAAAGCCTCCAGGAATTTCCCAAACTGGGGTTGGTAGTCCTACCAAGAGGAAGGTTTGAAGCATGGTTTGCTCATATTTCCTAAACCCCTGCCTGCATGGATGAGCCTTCATGAAATGCAAAGGATGAGGCATTTCAGAAGGAGATATGAAGTCATTTGGCCAGCCCTCCTTGTGCTCCCTAAATCTGGAAGCCAGTCATGAGAATGACAATGCAAATGGTGCAGGATTCTTCAGCTGAGGCCCGGGCTGCATGTCCATATCCCCTGTTTGAAATGACCAGTGATATTGTCAGCTGTCTATGGTTGCATAGGTCTGGATTAATTCTTCCTCACTCTCTTATGTAGGCTAAACAATCATGGAGTGGTATTGTATCTGATTATGATTATGAATGCAGAGCTGCAGTACATGTATTGAATTGAAATGTGTGCATTCCTATTAGTTATTTACCAATGTCTTTCTCTGCTTTATTTACAGATACAGTGGAAATGGAAAAGTCTGGGCCTTTTAGCTGCTATACAAACAAGATATCTTGTCTTTTAATCAGTTCCTTGTTCGAAGGCAGTATTTGGCTCACTTAAACTGTACAATTGGCACTCCTCTAGGTTCCATTGATTGGGATGCAAGGGACATTTTAAAGAACTGAACTCTCTTTGAGGAAAGAAGGAATTGCAAGTAAATTAAGCATGGTGAGCTGCTTCCAAATATTTTACTGGTGCAAGCTATAGTTATATCATTATCTTTGTTCCAAATGGTGTCTAAGGCATAAGTCCTGCAAGCTGTTCCAAGCAAAAAATACAACCAGATTTTTCCCCCTCTAGAATCTTGGAACACAAAGTGCCAAATAGAACATAAGATAGATGTAAACTATTTTACAAAGCAGGACTGGCAGGGAGTACATGCTGATTGAGACAAGCCACTGAAAGGAAAAGAAACATAGTACATTCAAAAACAACAACAGCAAGACATCTTTATTTATATCAGTTGTCTTTATGGCACCAGACATAATTTCCAAAGGAAGACAAGGGCTTCTGTGGATATGTGTGCCATCAGCATGTATTAGTGGAAGAGACAGGCAAGGAACAAAGGAGTGAATAGTACAACATGGTGTTTTTTTTAAGGACACTGACAATGTATTAAGGTTGTTAAGTTTCTGTGCACATGAATTGCATCTACTTCAAGAAGCACTGTGGTAGCTACAGAGCAGCTGAAGTAAGTGATTGGCAATATTTATATGGCTCAGATTACAAAGGATCTTGCAAATTTTGAGTGATGTTGCAGAACTTTTTTGGGGGGGTCATTTTGTGCAAGACTTCTAAAATTGTTTGTTGTCTGCCCTGAACCCGCTCATGGGAAGGGTGGGCTATAAATATGGATAAATAAATAAAATGTGCCTGGGCTTTCCTGTGAATTCTCCAAACCCTTGACTGATTGATTTTACAGAATTTATACTCCACCTTTTTGCCCTCACAAGGAATACCAAGGGGACTAATAATTTAAAATATATGTAATAAAATCACATTTTAAAACCATTTAAACTACCAACCTCTGGTGGTGGCTTATGTATGCACTTCAGCAGTGACTACAATAATGGTAGAAGGTCTATTGGATATGGAATGTGGGAAGAATGTTTTGTTGTAACCTCCTCTCACTGTGGCATTGACTTCTCCCCTCCAATGCTATGAATACTGTGTTGGCACAAATCCAACAGGAAAGTCTACACTGGAGACGAAGACTCCGGATTTCATAACTTCATTTCAAATAGCCTTCCTCAGTAGAGGCTGATTAGGGAACTCTTTAAGGACTCATCAGTGTTTCCAAGGTAAACAACAGCAGCAAAACAGCTTTCCAGTTTATCAGGAGAAATATATTAATAGGGCAGCAAGTCAATATTCAAAGAGGAAAAAACTTCAAAGTCTTATGTTGCTGGTAGACTTACCTGTTGGATTTCAAGTATTGTCTACTTACCAGTTGGACTGCAGAAAACTTACCTGTATAAATATTGGTTCCACCTGTGGGATTTTTGTAAACACTGCATCTGTTGTATTATTGAGAAAATGTAGACTTACCTGCTGGATTGTTGATAACTTACCCGTTGGACTTCTGAAAAAAATTAGGATTTACCAGTTGAGTTTGTGTAAATACCACTTAAGTGGTATTCTTAGTATATTACTATCAGCTATACCTGTGTTACTCATTAGTAAATTATTCTATATATTTTCTTAGCGTCTTTTTGCAGTTTTTTAATCCTTTCATGTTTACTGTGTAATCACTGATTGTTTACCCTTTCTGCATTACCAATGTGCACATTGGGACTGATGTTAATGTCATGATTACTCTGTTTGGAGTGTAACCCCAGCTTCTCTAACCAACTCCATCTAAGGGAAGAAATTATGGGTCCTGGCTTGGTTAATGGAGGAGAGTGACAAAAAAGAAAGTAGCAATGCCTCCAGCCCACTGGTCTTGACTTCTTAACAAGAAGGATGGCCAGGAATCAAAATAAATAACCAACTCCCAGACCCTCAAATCACCTATAACCATACACATGTAGAACTTAAAATAGAAGTAAGGTTTAATTCAACAAAGAGGAAAAGGGAATCAAAGCAGGAGACACATGAGCAAAACTCAAACTCAGATAATACAACTTAAAGTTGGAACCCAAGTGGTGATTAGAGTCTTTTATTGCTTCTGTGAGGCCTTCTGAAAGTCTCTCAGACTCTGCTGCAGCTTGGCTGGTTTTCTGTGGTACTGCTGCTCATCAGTAGGGATGCAATATACACAAATACTGCAAAAAGTGCATACAAATAACAAAAATTGTAAGAATCAGTTGACTCTTGTTGGTAACTTCAAGCTGTTTTAATCTTTCTGTTTTTCAACAAGGGACACCATCAATATTCAAAGATGACATCAAGACAACGGAGACACAGACGAACTTCCCCGGAGTGTTACCGCTCATTTCGATACATTCTTTCTCAACGCGATGGTTCAATTCTGCATCCTTACAATGTCTGATACCGGACTCTCTCCAGTTCCACGTAACTTCAAGAGCTCTTGACAAAAGTACTTCTACAAACGGACAGCAAGTCTGGCGTTTCCTTTTCCTCGGTCTCATAGTAAGCTCCTGTTTGTTTCCAGTTCAGGAGTGTATAGAATGGACCTTGTAAAAACTAGAGTCATCAACCTTACAAGGGATCTCCAGCTGACAGTCCTCTACATGTCCTCCAAGCTATGTGAAGATTGGATTTAGGGGGTCTGAGTTATTCCCCCCTGAAGATGCCCCAAGGAAAAATGTCAGGCACTTGTTCAGAAGTATATAGAATGGACCCCTGCAAGCTACACACACCAAACGCACAGGGAACCTCACCCTGCTGCCCACTCCTCTACACCTTATCTATGTTGGGGGCAGATTACATTTCTGTGGTCCCAGTTATGGACCCCTAAATAAGGTCTCCCCAGTGCCCTCTCTGGAAAAGACAGCTGCAGCTACAGGAGTCTATGGATTGGCTCAGGAACAAGCCAGTGGTGCCAAACTCACAGGGAAAATTCACCTGTTGACACACCCCCCAGCCAGACACTGGAAGCAAGGTAAGCATCCCACTTATGCTTACAGCCCCCCCCACCACCAAATCTCCAAAGGCAGGTTCTGAAGGACAGAAGGCAGACATCACCCAGAGCTCTAACAGGGGTTTTCCCAAAGTAACCCCACGGCAGCTTGGCAGGTACCCCAGCCCCAACAGACAAACAAGGGAAGCATCCCCACAACTTTCACAGTCCCCCAGGGCTGAAACGCACAGTATTCTTCTACTCTGCAGAGGGAAAGAAACATCTGTCAAGCTGACTGGGCCACCTCCAATTCTCCAAAGGCAGATTTTGAATGACAGAAAGGCAGACATTACAACAGTTCCCACAGGGACTCCCCAAAGTAACTCCACGACAGCTTGGTGGGAACCCCAGCCCCACCAAACAAGCAAAAGAATCCTGCCCACAGCTCTCACAGCCTCCCCCGCCCCAGCTAAAACATGCAGGCCCAGAGCACACCCAGCAACCGAGCTGTGGTGTTCTACTCCACAGAGAAATGGAAACACATGTCTAGCCAGGCAGGCCACCCCCAACTCTCCAAAGGCAAGTTCTGAATGACAGCAATGCATACATGTGCATGGAGCAGAACAACTTTGTAGCCTGGTGGCAGGACTGTCCCCTCTTGGGGCCTGAGCCCAACAGTCTAGACAGTGAGGTTCTCCAGTTGCCACCAGTGGGTGGTGAAGGAGAGGTAGCCATGCTGTTGGGTGCTCCAGAGGTCTGCCATGAAGTGCACAGTTCTGCCTTGTGCTCTGGAGAGCTCAGCCTTGACCATCACCATTGCAGAGTGGTGCATAGCAGGCAAGACATGTTGGTTCATGGTCCTCCGTGAGTGGATGGAGTACCAGGGAGCCAGGTGTGGGAGCAGCTAGTGGAAGGCTATGTCCTCCACAAGGAAGAAGGATTGGCCATCCGCAGCAGTCATCTTGCTGGCAAGGCGAGTGACTGCTTCCTGGGCCCTCCCCATAGTCCTTCTGGATGGCACTGTCAGCATCCCGGGGGGGGTGATGACCTCTTGGAGGGTGGCCTGCTATGATTTCCCACCCAAAGCACCACGAGTTCAGGGAGCCTTTCTTGGGGAGGCCTCCTGCTCCTCTTCTGCATCTCCCTGCTGAGATGGAGTGGGCCAGTTCCTCACATTTGCTGACACTAAAAAAAAAACTCTTTCCTCCTGTGGCAACACCCTGGGGTGCACCCTCTGCAGGTACCTGCGCAGGATGGAGAAGGATAAGTGTTGGGGACTTGCCCCTCTGGACATAGGCATGGCACATCTGGCATTCTGCCACACAGGAGTCACTGGGGAGGGTGCGGAATTGTTTCCAGAGTGTGAGCTGGAAATTGGACCCCAGGACTGGAGAAGCTGGGAGGAATACCTGCTTTCTGGTGCTGGGCTAAGAAGGACCACAGTGGGGTGTACTTGAGATGGGAGCAGCAATAGGGAGTTGTGATGGGGAAGGAGAGGATGCTACTAACCTCTGAATCACTGCTGTCCCCCTCTCCAAAGGGTATTATCAACTGCTGGTGTCTGGGCAGTGCTAACAACTGTTGCCTCTATGGACACCCCCAGGGAAAGGAGGCTCTGAGACCCCTGATGATTCCCTGCTAGGGACAGGGTCCAGTGAGCTGGCAGGATGGGTTTGGTCCTTGGGGAGGGGGGCCTATGGTATGAGGGGGTGGAGAACTTCTTTCCCCCACAACATGCACACTTTGCATCCATTTTTACCCTCATGACAGAGAGGTGTTCACAACCAGGAGGATATAAACGTGGGTCCTCAGTCAAGACAACCAGTAGCTAAGCTCCTTTGTTGTGTGAGTAGAGGGATGGAGTGGCTCAGAGCCCTGAGTCCACTAACACCCAAACCTCAGAAGGGGAGTGGAGTTCACGATCAGGATGGTATGGGTCCTCAGCCACCATACCCAGTAGCTAAGCCCCTCTGCTCTGCATGAGCAAAGAGACTGGGTGGCTCAGAGTTCACAATCAGGAATGAAAGAATGTGCTCTGCTTTTAACAAGTTTCCTGCCTCTCTGTCTAACTGCCAACAAAGGGTGTGGAACTAAGCTGATGGTACATATAGCATTCTGACCCTGCAGAGCAGAATGGGAACTCTGTTATTGGCAGCCAGCAATGCCTGTTAAGCTTGTGAGGGTCCTTACAGGTGTTTCCATAGCTGGAAAAGTCTGCCCCTGTTGCTTTGAAGTTTTGTTGAACCATATCTGTAAGACATCCATGAGGAATCATCAGGGAATTGGTTTCTGATGGCTGTGAGTAGCCTGTTCCTGAGAACAGATGAGTATCTTCAAACTGAAATGGTAGGACATTTGAGAACATTCCCAGTTCTATTTTGCATAGATGCTTTATAAAATCTAAGCAGTGTCCCATGTTTTACAATACCCAAGCTCGCTCCATAAATCAAACAAAACAAATTTCCATGATGTCCATGAATATGGAGCAAAATATTGGCAACCTTCATATTAATAACCATACATTTATAAGAAAAAAAATACCAAGGGGTTACATGCTTCCTGCAAATGTTACATTCACTTTGATTGCTTCTCTCCTTTTCAAACATCAGACACCAGCTAACATGTACTTTTTGCATTCTTTCTCAAAATGTGGTGCATGTTGCCTTGAGGCTATACTATGATATAGCTAATGGAGGCCTCAACCTACACGTTTAAAAAGTTTATCTTTATCTGGTGGGGGAGGGTGTTGAAAGCCCAGAAGGTATTTTGGTCAAAAGAATTAAGAACAATAGTAAGAACTAGGAAAAGGTATATTAAGTTTTTCTTTTTTAAAAGATAGGTATCTAATTGAAAAGCTCAGCATGTGTCTTATAAAAATATAGCTAAGCCGAATAGTTTCATTTTGTACTTTCATTATTGAAAATTAACCCTGTTTTTAGCACAATTGTGACTGCTTTCCTGAAATTTCATCTCTCTCTCCCTCTCTCTCTCTCCCCCTCCCTCTCTTTTTTGGCTCCATATAGGATACCAGAAGGAAGTTTGCAAAAGTTCCTAAAGGGTAAGCTTTATGCTTTCAGGGAACTGTTGGCTCTGGACTAGCATGTAGTACACTGCTCAAGGAAGCTCTCAAGCCTTGGATGCAATGCGGAGAGGAGAGAGAGTCAGAGAGAATGTTTCTTCCTTGTCCTCCATACTACTAGATCTTGGGATGCTCGATAAAGTTGATGGACAATAGTTTCATGACATACAGTAATATTTCTTCATGCAATAGCAGGATTGACAAGTGTTAGGGATTAATTGGAAAGAGATTGACAATGAAATGACCAGTGTTGTTATGCCTTTTAGGGATCACATTTGGAATACTGTGTCCAATTTTGGTGACCCCATCCCCTAAAGAATATTATTGAAAAGTGCAAACACAATGGACTTATCTAGCAGGACTCTCTTACTTTTTTATGAGTTTTGCTGTGCTGTCCTTGAGGTCAACTAACCAAATTCAAAACCTTTCTGATCTACTGAACTAAACTGATGCCGTGACCTTCTATATACCCTCTATATACTCAGATGACACATCCCAGTGTTAATTATCCTGTCAGATCTTCTACAATCACATGGACTGCAGGGTAAGAGTGCAGCAGATTCTGCATACCTTTTAGCTAAATTGCATTAGGCAATTTCTCTTGATCAGACAGGCTTATGGACTGCACAGATTCCTTAGTTCCAAGGTCTGGGAGCTTCTCTGAGTTATGCCCTGTGGAATAGCTCAGGTTTTTCACAGCTTCATAGAAATATAAACAGCATCCTTTGGGGTCTTCTGCAAAACTTTGGATTAGTGACCAGGTGACAAAAAATAGAGAAACACTTTTGAACCCTGTGTAATTTGCTTAGATGTTAGATGGAAGACACTTCCTCATCAAACATTCACATTTTGACATGAAAATAAAAACTCATGAAAAATTCAGCTCAACTCTTTGTTTAAGCAAAACAAAGCAAAAAGAAAAGGAGTGAAAAACCCCCAATAGAATAGAATACCAAAACATTTGGAGACTAGACAGCATTATTCAGTTCAAGGGTCTCTGCATAATGTACATAGTCAGGTTTATAGATTGCCAGAAACATAGAACTGCCATTTGCCCCTGAATTAACCCCTTTGGGAGATGGTTGGGTGGGGATTGCTTCATAATGACTGTGTTCATAATCCCGCCCTCAGAAGCCTTTAGTACTAATATACCTATCCTGTGAGTCTTGTAGATCAAACTTATTTTTCTGTCGCTTCAGTCATACAGCAGACATAGGAAAATTTTCATAAATACCAACTAACTTTACCTACAGTGCACCAGTGGTCTTCAGAGTGATTTGGTTTGATAAGTAATGTTTGGAGTTCTCAGGCTCAGATGTCTCAACTATACCTGTCAGTCCTAAAAACTGATTGCTTTCCTACCACCATACTATTCCCTATGGACAACACTGATCAGTTCAACAGAGGATCCACTTACCTGGGGAGCGGTTCTTCTTCACTGGAGATCTTCCAGCAGAGTCTGGATAGTCATCTGGGTGGGATGGTCTAGCTTCACATTTCCTGGACTAGATACAATTTCCATATTTATGACGCTAAGATATAATAAGACTGCATGTACTATATTGAAACGAAATTGAACAATTTCTGACTTCTAGCACGGCATTTTTGTTAGATCCTAAGGGATATTCCAGAGGACATTTTGTTGGATAGAAGCCCTCCTGGATTAGCAAATCTGTATGTCAGTGTCCTACTGGGCTCCATTTATATATGCCAAGGGGAACGTTCATTGAGCCATGTAAGAATTTCCCTGAACAAATAATTATAACTCTCATAAAACATGAAACTGTCAATTTTGTTTTTTTAACTCAAATAGTGGAGCTTTGGAAAGTCAGCTATTAAGATGAGACAAATGTAAAACCTCTGGGTATGTATGTATGACTGAGTTAATCTTTTTCTTTGGTTTTCATATTCAGGATTGAAATATTGTCATATAGCTTTATATTGCTTTTATAGTTCATCAAACCTGAACATGCTGAACACTGCCCCATCCTCCCAAATTAAGTAGTAAGTCTGCTGATTAGTTAGCTTTCCATGAAGTAGTGAGAAAGAAGAATGTGGTGTTTTATGTTCCTTGCAGCAATGTTCTGAATCTGAATTATCTACTGTGGAAGTGCTTTGCAAGTCCAAATCAAATCATCATCACAGAAGGTTTGTGTATCCCCCCCCAAAAAAAAATGCTGTGTGTTCTACAACTTTGTGAATAATGCATGCCCACCTTCTACAGCAAAGCCCAAAACTATTATGGCTTGGGTACATGATAACCTGGGAGAACCGGGTTTGATTCCTCACTCCTCCACATGCAGCTGCTGGTGTGACCTTGGATCAGTTACAAGTCCTTTCAGAGATGTTCTCTCAAGACCAGTTCTCAAAAGAGCTCCCTCAGCCCCACCTACCTTACAGCGTGTCTGTTGTGGGGAGGCAAAGGGAAAGGAGATTGTAAGCCGCTCTGAGACTCCTTCAGGTAGTGAAGGGCTGGGTATAAATCTAATCTCTCCTTCTCCTTCTCCTTCTCCTTCTCCTCCTCCTTCTCCTCAAGCTACAATATAATGACATGTTCTAATGCCAAATGTGATGTGGCTAGGCCAGAAAGTCACATTTCTATGAAATGTTTCTTTTAATATTATAGAAGTACTGTATTCATCAATGGTCTGCTGGGCACTGTGGTGTTGGTTATCTAGGTAAGTAATTTTCTTATATACACATAAAATAGAGGTGATGGCTCTAAAGAGATAAGGTTCATCTTATTCAAAAGAGAACTGCTGAGGACATAATACTATTCAGTATGCAATCTAACATAAACTTGAAATTAAATATACTTCCTGAAGGAGCTATTTGTACAGTATGAGATGACCACCAACAATCTGTATTGCCGTTGCTAGGAGCTATCAAAAGAAATGTCACTCCTCACAGCAAGTGATGAGATTTGACATATGGCATCAAAGCATCATTAAAACTACACCTGCTGCAGAAATGGTTGTGTCTTTCAGGAGACTCTCAAGCAGAAAAGGTTACTCCAAGAATGCAAAAGGGCAGGCTTCATTTTCTTTTCCCATAGCAGACAATTAAGAAGCTGAAAAGTTGGGGGAAATCATGGAGAAAAATTGCAGAGGGAGAAAGGGAAAATTGCTTGCTTGCTCAGAAGCTTCAGGATGAAGAATAAAATATATGAGAATCTTGTACAAAATTGGTGTATCATAATTGTATGATGGAATCCCAAATTCAGGATCTCTTTCATAGAAGCTGATAAGATTGAAATACCACAGGGAAATATTGTTGGGTCATTGGGAGAGACTATTATTGGAAATATTATTTGTGTGGATTCTTAAAATGCTTCAGGAAAACTGGATTTTATTTCATTTCAAACATTTTATCCTGGCATTACCCAAGGCACTCAGGGCAGAGAACATTTTTTACACCTTCATTTTACCCTCACAACAGCCCTGTTAGGCTGAGAGACAGTGATTGGCCCAAGGTCACCCAGTGAATTTGTAGAAGAGTTGGGATGTGAACCTCAAGATAATTGTTGTTCTGTAAAATAAATGATGGATGAATAGCAAATCTATGGTGACAGATCATTCCTCCATTTTTTTCTCTCTTGATAACATAGCATATTACATATGGTTGTCTGTCTTTGACTCAGAGGTGGCTTCTTTGACTTTAATAGTTACTTGGGTATAGGGATTAACAAATGCTAACTATTTCATTTTAACTGTTTATTTATTTATTTCCTTCCATTTATCTCCCGCCCTCCACGCAAAGCAGGCTCATGGTTGGTTCCAACCTATGATAATCATCTGTGTACATCAGCGCAACGGCAATCGTTTTCTGCAATCGTTTTCTGCAACCTACCATCATGAGGAATCATAACTTGCCGCCTGCACCTTGCACTTTGTATTTATGTATTAATGTTTTATGGTATGATGTATATCCTGTATTTTAATGTAACTTATGTTTTAATGGAAGCCGCCCTGAGCCCGCGTGCAGGGAGGGTGGGGTATAAACCTAAGTAAATAAATAAATAAATAAATAATCTGCTGAATGCAAATTTACAACAATAAAAACAAAATTACAAAATACATACAATAAGCACAATAAAATAACCACAGCAGTAAATAAAATTTACCTCAATTGACACGTGAGTGCAACTCACTGGGGGGGAGGGGGGAGGCCATATTGAGTTGGATATCCTGTGCCTCAACTGAAGGGCTGGTGGAAGAGCTCCATCTTACAGGCCCTGCAGAACTGTAAAAGCTCTTGCAGGGCCTTAATTTCTGACAGGAGCTCATTCCACTAGGCAGGGGAATGTTTTCAGATTTCTTTTTTTTGGTGTTGGCCTTTAGTATTCATACATATTGTAATGCACATTGTACAGTTTTAATATACAATCTACATCCTTCATGCATATAATTTACATATAATACCAATTTATTATCATACACTTATCTTTGAAAAATACTTAAATGTTACCAGAAAATTGGAGCATGCAAGCAGGAAATGGTGCCAAAATAAGGAATTACAGGTTTGAGTCATACAGGAGGAAGAACGTGCCTTTGAGTTTTAACCAACTCAAGGTGACTACACACATGGGGTATCCTAGATGGATTTAGGCAATTTGTCATTGCCTTCCACTGGATAGTGGAAAACCCCCTATTTTCCTTGGTGGTCTCCCATCCAAATACTAACCATGGTCAACCCTACTTAGCAGCCACGTTATGACAAATTCACATTAAACTATCCAGACTGCTTAAGTTGTACATGGGAAAATCTAAAGAAGAATAGCTTGCTTGTTTTAATAGCTCACTTTTCTCTACCTTAAGGGGTCTGACAGTGGTTAATAATCACCTTTCCCTCCTCTCCCTACAACAGACACCTTGTGGGGCTGAGACAGTTCTGAGAGAACTGTGACTGGCCCAAGGTCATTCAGCAGGCTTCTTTTGGAGAGTAGGGAATCAAATCCGGTTTTCAGATTAGAGTCTGCCAACTCTTAACCACTGTACCACACTAGCTCTTCCAACAGAGATTGGGGCGGGGGGGGGGTGCTGAAGCAGCAGAGATTAGAAATTCATTCCTACTACGTAGAAACACATTTAGAAAAGTGGCATCTTTTGTCACACTGTTTGA
The DNA here is from genome assembly GCF_001447785.1 of Gekko japonicus. Classification (NCBI taxonomy): domain Eukaryota; kingdom Metazoa; phylum Chordata; class Lepidosauria; order Squamata; family Gekkonidae; genus Gekko; species Gekko japonicus. The sequence goes on from NW_015161957.1 coordinate 188,157, forward strand.
AGAGTTTCATTGGAAAAAGTCATCACACCAGGCTCATCTTTGCATTTTCTTCTTTCTACCTGGCATTTCATTTCTTCTCTGGGATTAGCAGTGTGGTCTAGACAGAATATTCTCCTAACAAGTATCTTTAGATGCTGTATAACAGAAATAAATAAAATAGTTTTCTCTCATCCAGAAGCTGCAATGACTGGTCTGTTGATCAAATGCCTTTGGCAGAAAACTAGTTGGCAACCATATTTTTGAATGTCTTCTTTTTTCCCCTTTCATAAACCAAAGGCTAAAGATGAGCAAGCCTGGCAAAAAGCCTATGTAATAGATGTGAATTTGCAAGCAGGAACCAAATTATTCTGTTACAGTAGTAACAAAAGAGAGTTCCAATTTGGTCTCCCCCCCCCATCTTTTGTAAGAGCCAAGAATGTAGCTGTAGTAAAGTGACTTGTGTTCTTGTTCTAATTTAGAACAAAACTATGAATTTCATCTAATATGTATTGTACTATAGACTAGGAATGACATAGCTAGCAGAAGATACAAAGCCATGCTTAAAAAATACTGGAATGTGAGACCTGCGTGTTCATTCCATGTTGTCACTGAGACAATTCTGTGCTAAAACAATGCAGCTTCTGTTTCATAGCTTTGTCTTCCTTGATGCCAAGGTCAAAACCATCTACAGTCCAATAGATAAATAATCTGAGCCAATTATATTCAGATTAACATAAACTCGGGAATAGTTTTTAAAGTTTTGACTATATTGGAAGCAGATCAGTAAACGCAAGGTGATTTCACAGTTCTCTACTGGAAGTGTCAGGAGCTCTACTGCTTTACCAAGGAAAGCTAATTGACGGCCACTGGGGCCACTAGCCCAAGGTCACCCAGTGAGTTTCCATGGCAGAGTGCAAATTTGAAGCTGGGTCTCACAGATCCTAGTGTGAATGTAACCACTACATCATACTGGCTTTTGTGGGATGGCACTTGTTAAACAGTAGTAAGCAACCAGATCTGGATAAGTCATACAAGTCATGTGGTAGCAAGTAGCCTGGTGGTTGCTAGAGGAGTTGGCCCCAATGCATGGACTTCAAAAAAGACAAAACAGCCCTGGAAAGAGGGTAGGGGCCCCTCCTCCTGCCTTTAACAAACAGAAATCAAAGCTTGAACACTGGCAGTTCCAGTGTCATTGCATAGCAATGGCCTCTGAGGGTATTTTCCCCCCTTGAAGATACAGGCACTGCTTCTGTCACTGCGTGGGTAATCCCCCAAGGGTTGGTTGTTGGGTTTTTTTTAGATTTTAGATTTTTTTCTGAAAACTTGGGACTTTTCTCAGGTTGGTAGGAAGAGCAGTCATTGCTGCCCCTGGCCCCACTTTCTGAATTTAAGTATCCACAGCTTGATAATTAGATATATTAATGGTACAAGAGCTGATGAGACAAATGAGCAGGCGGATGAGAGCCAGTGTGGTACAGTGGTTAAGAATGTCAGACTAAGATCCGGCAGACCAAGGTCTGAATCCCCACTCTACAAGCAGGTCTCTGCCCATGCTGGCTTGACCATAAAGATGCCATGGGCAAGGACCAAGCCAGCAAACATGGGGCCAATCAGCTGGCTGGCAGACATATGCTCTACCAGCCAATCAGGCCTCCTGGATATACTGTTCTGAGGCAGTGGACCTTTAGGCAACATGGGGGTGCTTGTCAGCACCAGTTATATGCCCAAGGAGGAGAAGGAAGACTTGCAAGATCAGGAAGCATCACAAAGAGTGAACTGGGGAGGTGGGGCAGGAGAGACCAGGCTGGGCTATTTAAAGCCCTGACACCTCCGGTTGAGGAGGATGCAATTGGGACTGCTCTTCTCCAGGCTGAGAAGGCTCAGAGAAACCAGTGAGAGGAAGGAGCAGCCCAGTGGGGATGTGGAAGAATTGGGTGGCTTGAAACTTCCTCCCCTCCATATTTAAGACCAAGACAACAGGTAGCTGGGCTTGGGCCTTTGGCACCCCTCCTAGCTCTGTAAGTGCCATGGTGACCTCCATAGCAGTCTTCCTTCTCCTTCTTATATTTCAGACTTCCATTGGGTAGGAATCCAGCCCCAGATCCCCTTCTCTCACATCACCCAAGAATTTTGTTTATTAGAAATATTATCTGTGTAAGTTGGGGCTTTCAAGGCTTGAAAAAAACAATCTTCTGAAGATATATTTCTTTGATCTATCATCTTATAGAAATACATAAAGACTCAGTGTCTGGGAATATGTGTTTGAAAAGATAAAGCTTTAATTGAAATAATGAACTCCATCTCCTAAAGTTTAGCAAAAATGCTCTGCGCCGTTAAATTCATTTGGTATTAAATGAGATTTCAAAACTATCCAAAACTTTGTATGCTGGGATAAATCTGAATGTTTGCTTTTGTATAAGCTTCTTTACCACTCGCCTATAAGGTCTTTTGATACATAGCTGAGAACTGACATTGCCATTTTCAACTTAGGCTGCAATATCCATGAACATAAAGCAAATAATGGATAAAATTCAGAACTGGGCAAAAACTCCCTCCCCACCCCAGCCCAGTCACCAGTAATCATTTCTTTGCAGTTAAACTCTGCTGACAAATTGTCTGTAAACTCTCTGTACCTTCCTTAACACACTCCAGATGGGATCTCATACATTATAGCATCACAGTCAAGGCAGTGTATTCTAAGACCACTTCTTTCCACTGTAAGTCTTCTTTTAAGTACAGCTGAGTACATTGTCTTTAAGTACATTAAGTACAATGTCTTTCATTTCATTATTACTATACAGTGCTCCCTCAAAACTGGGTCTATTATTTGTCCTAGACACAAAATATTTCTTAGATCTCTGCACACATAAACACACAAATCCCCAGAGGTGATGTTGAAGGTTCTGTGGATCTTGTCAGTTCCAGAGCCAGCTCATAGGCTTATACAAAAGCATAAAGAAGACCTTTCTTTGGAAATATGTAGAATCACTTGGTCCTGTTCACAGGAGGAGAGGCTAGAGAAAAAGTTGATAGCACTGATGGTCCCTGTTTGTCAGATCTGCTCCTACCGTCCCCTGGTAAATCATGGTTCATATTTTGTCTGCTCTCATTCTCTCGTATTTGGATCATATTTGGTGAAGTGGGGCTCAGGGCGGTGAACAACACATCAAGAAATACATTTCAATAAATACATTTATAATCAAATTTAAACAGCTAAAACAATCACAAAATCTGTGTTTTGAAACACTGTTGTGTGTGAGCACATATGTGCATATGAGTTTTCTTTTTTCACATTACACCTTCTCCTGGGTCTACAGAAGTTTTTAAAAAATCTGAATAGGAAGGAATACATATGGAATATGAATATTCCTGAGTAGGAATATGCATAAATATGAACTTCAGATTAGTGCACACAGAGATGTAAGCACTAAGGGGGCAATCTTAAATGGGTCAACTCAGAGGTAAATCCCATTTTATTCAGTGGGATTTAGTCCCAGGAGAGTGTTCTAAGACTAAGACACCAAATAATGTGCAGTATATTGTCAGGAACTGACAGGGATTCTTGGAAAGAGAGTAGGGAGCGCATGAGTGTCCCTTGTAATTGGTGAAATGTTGGTGATGATGCCAATATATGCTGCCCCAGATGCCTGGCTGAGCTATTTCTGAAAACCGCTGAACAAAGCTGACAGTGAAATTACAGTGTCCTCCTCCTCTCTGTAATGGGGAAAAAGTGTAAACCATTTTATCTCTCATGATTAACAAAGTCTCTTGCTGTGTCTTAATGCAACACTATGACTAGCTAGCTTTGGAATCTCTCTACATCACAGGATAGAGTGAACATATTTGCTATTAATTTTAATACCACAATAAAAGCAGGAATGTTTTTACTGTTATAATGTATTAATTATGTGCACATTACACATGTTCAGTGTGATACAAAACAGAAATATAAATTCTCTGCTCTGAAGAGTATGCAGCATTTTCCCAGAAAGCAATGCAAATGTACAATATTTTATGCATGAACAAGTTTTATGTCCCACTTTCTCCCACCCTATACAGAACCATTTGCTCAAAGTCAGTAGACAGCAAGGAACAAATGCTCTCATCTTTCCAGCCAATGGAGGTCCTGCAAGTAGAATAGTCATTAATTTTATTAATTCACATCAAGGATCAACACAGTTCCAAAGCAATGCATGAAAAGAGCTTATCTTAATTGGATAGCCAGAATGGTGGTGTACAAAGGTCTTTCTCATTGCAAATAATTGGCAGTTTTATGGGTGACTCAAGCATAGCATGGTTTTGTGCTAATATTCTGGGTTTTTTATTGCCGTTCCTTTGTGTTAGCAGGTTATTGAATGACTTTGTTGTGCCTACTGTGAGGGTAGTAAAATATCATAACCAAAATTATGCATGAACAGTGTTAGATTTTCAGACTTCCCAAATTCACATCTTTCAGAGCCTGGGTTCAGCCATTTAATTTAATCATATAGCACAGTAGATTTCATTCCTTGAAAAATCATAATCCAAGGTCTTCTTCAAATCTAACACAGAGGTCATCTCCACTAGATGTAGGTTGTAATTACCCACCTCCATTGATCTGCAGACTTGTCTCAAAAGCAATAGTCATATAACATTGTTTATTAGGACCAACCAAAATATAACAAAAATGTATGCATCACAAAACCATATGCAAGCTTCGGAGCTCATCCTCAGGCCAGACATCTGAACAACAACAACAAAAAGAGGGGGGTGGGAAGGAGAGAAAATATGTTTCACTAAATGTTCACAAGGCCCAAAGTTTGTTGCCCCCCCCC
>NW_015161957.1:193456-206900 GCF_001447785.1 Gekko japonicus
CCTCCTCTCTCTTTAAAAATTAGCCGGCTCTGCCCCCGCCTCGTCAGGATGCCTGTAGTCCTGCGCCGTAGCCCTCGCCCACCAGTGGCGTTGCCGGGTGGGTGGGAGCTCCACAGTTGTAGTCTTAAAACAAAAAAAATGATTTGGATTAGTTTAGATGGTGCTGGATGCAAAATAGATTTTCCAGTTGTAACAAGTTGCCAGGATAAAAGGGGGAAATTGTGGTCTTCCCTCCTTCTCTCTCTATGTCACGTATCTTTCTCAAACAATCAGAAATGAGAAGGGCAGTGAGGGTGGAGAGTAACTCAGCAAACATATCCCTGGCATGTTAGGTGATCTTTCCCTCAAACAAGATTGTCCCAGAACCATGAGGATGCCACCACCATTCTGAAGTCTATACAAATGCTGTGAGGGACTGATTCTGAATGGGCCAAGCTGTGTGTTGATCTTGTTTTCTCCTGCACCATTGGTGTGTGGTCATTTTGGCACGATAAGGTGTGTGTGGAGAAAATTTAGAGCACCTCAGCCAACCACACTGTGGGCCTGATGAGGCTAAGGCCTTCACAGCATTTTAAGTCACTTTAAAATGGTGGCAGCATCCTCATGGACACCATTCATGCATAGTTTGGCTCTCAAGTGACATTTCTGTGGGGAGTTATAGCTAGGAATGTGTTTTATATCAAAACCAATAGAAACCTCTATCACACTGATTTCCCAAGAACAGCCTTAACCATGGGGCACCTGGGGCAACCCATGGCCATGACCCTGATGGAGGGGGAAAGAAGAGGAATAAATGGTAGCTATGCAGTCCACCACCACCAGGGGCTGACATGCAACCACCACTTCCAGGGCCTTGGGCAATAGTCAGCCACCTCAGGGGCTGCCCACCCTTTCTGGGTACAGGCAACAGCTGGTCACTGCACTGGCCCTCCTGCGCTAAGGGGCTTGGGCAGCAGCAAGCTTGGTGGCTGCTGTGCTCCCCCACCTGCCTTATAAGAATAAGGGTCAGATCTTGCTCGAGACTGAGCTGGTCGGGTGGGGGGAGGCAAGATGGTGGTTGCCGTGGCAGTGATTCTGGGGCTCCATCCTGGACTTTAGCCCAGGGTCCCAGAACCATTAAGTCCACCCTTGTGGTTTCCTAATAAGACTAGCCCTTAATTCAGTCGCCAAAGAAACCAACGAATGATTTTAAAACAAAAACTAAATGCAAGTGTGATTTTTTTTCCATGCCCTTATTTCTATTTCTGTATCTATCCTGTATCTGTCTTGGATTCTGTATCAGTATCTTGCATCTATTCTTGCCATTTCTATGCAAATACAAAATGCATTTCAGTTGTATAATGGCTGTGTGACTTTCCTTCCTGTTGATGTTTGTGTCTCTGTACTGATGATTCACCAAGCTGTTCCTGCAGGATTGATGTGTTAAAGATTCTAATTTTTATTGAGCATTTATGTCACATGCCATGAGTCAGCAAAACACTTATATAAAGGGGTCAGTATTCACTTTCATCATAATATAAGCATAAGCAAAACATCCCATGCTAAGTAGTTAATTCATCAGGAGTATTGTTTTCTTGTACCACAAAGAATTTCCTGTATCTTTTCAGCAGGCTTTGAGATCCCTCTTTGTGCTCTGACATATGGTAAAATGCTGAGATTCTCCTCTTCCACCTTAGCTGCAATTCTCATTGTAGTCTGGCAAAGAGTAAGGGAAAGACAAGCACATAATTCAAGACTGACCACACCAAGGATATAACTGAGGAGTTACATTTTTAAAAAACAAAGATCAAAATAAAATGCTACAAACCTGGCCAAAGGAATTCATCTTTCAGCCTCAGACAGTGGACAGCTTCCTTTGCCCTGACCGAAAGTATTGGAAAAGTATTCCTACAGTCTACATAACATCCCCTGACCCCATAAGACCATTAAAAGGTATTGGGCTGCTACAAAAACTAGTATATTACTTGGAGACTCCCAACAAAGCATCACAACTGAACCCTGAAGTCCTGGATAAATGTGGCTGTGGGAAATAACATTAAGGTATGAATGTACTGTGCACCTTGAAGAACAAAGTCACCTAAAAAGCCAGCAATGTTGTGTATACCTGTAAAACTAGGTCAAACAAAATTCTGGTCATCAAAATCTACAAATATTTCTCAGTCCCCTCAAACACAGAATTTCATAGCAAACTCAAAGAAACAAGCCAAAATCTTTATCATGCAATTAGTTGTGTTTGTGTGCAGGCATGATGGGACAGAACAAACTAGGGAGGAAAAGATAAATGAGAAAAGTGAGAGGTTTGTGGGATCTTGGTGTAGCCTCACAGGGCTGAAGATTACATGTAGCATGCCCCCCCCCGAGACCAATGTCTTTTTGCATCCTCCAAAATCCTTGAGCCTTCCAAAGTAAGTGGTGTGGATGAACCAATGCTTTTGATATCAAGTCAGAGTTTCTCAACTGAGGCATGCATTTCTACAGGTGCTTTCAAGGGGGGAATAGCTTAGCTGCCTGAGAACTCCATGGATGCATTAATCAAGAATCTTTTGCATGGACATTATGGACATGAGGAATGACACAGCTTTGCAGTACATTAACTGGGGATCTCAGAATATCTCTCACAATGTAGACTTCTCTGGTAATCCAATCTAGAAACCAAGAAGAGCCATCACTCCATCTCTTCATCCTTCTCAGCAGGTCTGGGTCATGTCTGCCACCAAAGTTTATTTAATCATCTGCAATCAGTCTTCCCTGTTACATTATCTAGATATTCTTCTTGGTAAGGTAAAGGCAAAGGTTCCCTTGCTCAAAAGCCAGTCGAATCTGACTCTAGGGTTGCAGTGCTCATCTCCTTTTCAAAGCCGAAGAGCCAGCACTGTCCGAAGACATTTCCGTGGTCATGTGGCCAGCATGACTAAACACCAAGGCGCACGGAATGCTGTTACCTTCCCACCAAAGTGGTACCTATTTATCTACTTGCAATTTCTTGCTTTCGAACTGCTAGGTTGGCAGGAGCTGGAACTAGAGACAGGAGCTCACTCAGTCATGCGGCACACTCGGGTCTCGAACTGCTGAACTACTGACCTTCCGCAGCCTGCAGTTCAGCGTCTTAACCACTTGAGCCACCGCAGCTCCATTCTTCTTGGTACCCCTCTACAATAGAAATTTTGAATTGTCCTATGACAACTCAGATCCTGGCCCTTGCATCAATGGGGGGGGGAAGCCAGATCCTGAGCCTTGGCTCAATGCCATAATGGATCCTAGTACTGACCAAATTCAGCCAATAGCATTGAATCTCCTATTCATGCCCAAGTAAATCCAGATACGGTAGGGGGGGGGGTTTACTAAGCTCCCTGCTCTCTAAACTTCTTCCACTACTGATGCTGAAATTATGGGGCCTTCTTGACAAGCATGGGAGTCCCAGTCTGGTTCCCTCTGTTAGACTAATGGGTCATTGTGTCACGGCTGTAACCTATAAAGCCGCCCCTTGCTACCATGAAACAAACATGTGTATTTCAGGTACTACAATAGTTGTGGTCTAGCCTGTGTGTACCAAGGTCTAGATTCAGACCAACATTTGGAAAAATGAGGGGGGGAATAAGATTTAAACAGATGGGGTTTTTAGTTTATACACAGAAGAGAAGCCAAATTAATTTATGCAACATGGTAGAGAATAGGGATGGGCATGAACCACACTTTTTAAAGTTTGATTCATGGTTTGTAAGTGAACCACAAACCGAACCACAAATCAATAGGCCAGTTTGTGAGCCATTTAAAGTTTAAACACTTGCTTTCTGCTCTCCACAAAAATTGGGAGCAGAAAGCAGGGGTTTAAATTGCTCTGAGCCATTTCATCCCCTGCTTTCTGCTCACCACAGCTTAGGGAAATTTTTAGATATGGTTGGGTATGTGTTATTATTGGGGAAAGTCAGGAATCTTATTGTGCAATCTTTGAGATGTGGAGGAAATTGCTGGAATTGGCCAATTGCTTATTATTTTGGAGATCTGGCTCATTAGTTAGGATTAAATTATATGGGAAGAGGGTTTGAGGTACTTGGGGGAAATGGCCCTTGACTGAATCCCCCTTAGGATGGGTATTTGCATGATTGATAGAGGAACTTGCCTGCATTCCTTTCCACCTTAGTGTGACTTCCTGCATTTTGGTATCAATTTAATTCATTTTTGGGCCCACATTGAACTGTACACATGTGCAGAGAAAGGGGAAGAAGCCCTGACAAAAATGGGGGTCTTCAGGGATGAGGGCCTTCAGGGATGAGGGCCTTGGGGGCATCACCTCCCTGAACTGGTCTTCCACATCTTCTATCCATCGCCCTCTCCCTTAACTTTCCCCAGCATTATAGCTAACCAGATTTCTCCCATAGCATTCTCACTTGACTAGTAACTACTCGCTTATTCTGAAAATCCTCTTTATCCCACTGCACCTTTGGATCCCTTTTGGGGTAACCATTCACCAATCTCTTCTTTCCAATTTGGTTTCTCTGTACTAGTCACAGGAGAGAAATATAATTTGGATTAAGCATAACTTTAATTGGGCATTACTTAAAGTAGTGCAACTGAACATTAGGATTGTGCAAATGTGAATGGCTTTCATTGGACTATCATAGGCAAATTGCTAATGCTGTAAATGAAAAGTACTAGAAAATTCAATGAAAGACTGCTGACCCAAGGACAAAAGAAGTGAGTGAAAACAGTTAATGGTTATCTCATTAGCAGAGAACAACAAGTGTTTCTGTGGGCTTTTCATACAACTTGGCTGTGTGGATTCAGATTTGAATATATGCTTTTCTCTGAGGCACCAGAATGTGGCTGGCTGCCTGCCTGGTATTTTTATCTGTCAAACACTACCATGCTTGAATAGATATTAGCTTCCTTTAAGTACCATAATGGTTGGTTTGCCACCTTCATTTTACTCAAGGGAGCAGATAGTCTTTTTTTTTTTAAGCCTCTGGGAGGTTATTTCCCCTTTAAAAGCAGAATCTCATTAGGACAGAAAACATTTGGCTTTCATACAGTGCCTGGTGATTCTCAGGGAAACTAGAGCAGCTTGAAAATAAATGAAGCATGCCCCGGTAAACAAAAGGCACTAAGCTGATAGTAGATCCAAAGTCTTAATAGTCCATAATTGTGGAAGGTGCTTTATCACTGGGCTGCTAAATGTGTGTTTCATTGTAGTTTTATTCCATGACTCATCACTCTCCAGGCCTAAGCCCATTAGCTCCAGTCTGGCCCCAGCCTTGCAGAAATCAGCAACTGGAGAAAAGGCCCTGATATCCCCCTGCTGCAGCTGCCATTGATGGAAAGATGTATAGAATCCCTAGAGGCCTTCTAGGGTTGCCAGACTCTAAATGGGCCCAGAGTTCTCCCAGAATTACAACTAATCTCCAGACCAAATAGATCAGTTCCTCTGGAGAAAATGGCAACAAATACTGGACTGTATGGGATCACATCCCCACTGAACTCCTTCCCCTCCCCAAATTCTTCCCCCCGGCACCACTCCTAAATCTCCAGAAATTTCCCAAAGTGGAGTTGGTAACCCTAAGGTCTTCTGTGCCCTTCCCCTCCAGCTAGACCTGATTGTGGTTGAAATCCCTTATAAGAACATGTGTCTCATGGGCATCTCCTTCTGCATTTCTGTCTACTCTGAGTACTTATTTTTGGCACATTCCCTCTAGCTTGCACAGGATCCATTCTATATGCTCCTAAACCCACTGGTAAGCTTCAGGCATTCATAGAGAGTATAATGAATATGTATCAGGAAAGAGGAATCACAGTGAGAAGTTCATGTATGCACATATATGTGAACACAGCTTCTCCATGCTTCGGAGAAACTGGAAAAGCAGGGTTCCTAACCATGTTGAGAAGACCATATATGCATACATCTGTACCTTTCATGTTTCCAAGTGAATGGGTGGAACTTGTTGCCATGACTGCTTTCATCCCTATTCACAATATGTGTTCATTCCACCCCCAAGGCACATCTGAAGAGGGTTTAGATGTGGGCATATGAGCTCCTCTTATATCCTATTTCTTCCATCCAGCACTGGGTGCTTAGTGTTTCTTTATTTCTTTACCATAAGGATCAATCATTTGTGAACTAGTGGTGACAGTTTATGTTGCATTTGTTTTTATATGATAAACCACCAGCCACATTTAAAACAAAATTAGAAAAGGTGCTGTATAATTATACTTCTCGTCTTCTCTGGAGGCAAAAAGACTTTTCATTTCATATTTTCCCATATTACTATAGATTAAAATACAAGAACAGCTATAACTAAGCAATTTCAAAGTGAAGGTCAGGAGTGGCCTAAACAAAGAATGCAGCAGGGCAAATTACAGTTCTTCTAGCCATAAAAATAATTAAATGCAATAAACTGCATTAAAATGTCATTAAAGATCTGTCTCAAATAGGCAAGACCAAAGGAAGTCTGAGTTGAAAGAGAACCGCTACAGTATTCTTCATGTGAGAAAGAAAAGGCTTCTCATTCTAATGATCCAAGGGTTTTTTTAGCAATTGGAAAAAGAAGAAAGTGAAAATCAGACCTCATAGAAGTTGCTACTGAAACTCTTAGGGGTCAATAGAGATACATTGTGAACTTTCCTTTATTTATGCATAAATACTGTTGCAACATTTTCAACAGCGCTATAGTTTCTAGGCAACACCCCCACCCCCAATTTTAAGTATGCTAAAATTAACTACACTGCAGAAAACAATGGATATATTGGAAATGAAAATAGCAGCACAGCATGGTAAACAAAATAGCTGGAATAAGCAAGATTGTACTTTCCTGGAATATAATTATGATGGGCGCAATTAAACCAGAAGGAACCTTCTGTGTGGTCTAGACCTGAGTACCACTTCCAGCTACTTTCCTAGAAAGATTTGTAAGTGTGAAGGGTCAGCTTCCTAGGTGATGAAACAGTGAGAAAGGTTATTGATTGGTCATTAAAACCCATTGCTTATAGCTAATGTTTTTTCCTACAGTTTCATCAGACTCTCTTGCATCCATCCTGTTTAGTTTGTTATTGGCATTTTTATGTAATTCCAATTATCTTCTTTGCTTTGTTTCTCAAAATGGGTCTGAACACTCTATTGTATTAGTGATGTTCTATATCAGTGTATGGTGGTATTAAAATTATTTTTTAAATAAACAATTTAATAGAATAAGTGTCCTTTTGTCATTTACTTATTCTTAGAGAGTTGATTATTCATACGGGTTTTGTAGTGTTCTGAGTTCGTGCCCGTCACAAAAATCAGTGCAAATAGGGAAATTCACTTGTACAAAGCCAATCAGGTATGCAAATTTATGCTCTGAGCCATTTAACCCCCTGCTATCCGGTCTTCATGAACCACCACAAACTGCCACAAGCTGCATCAAAATGTGTGGAAGTTTATGGTGGCTCTTCAGTTTGCAAACATCACTTCACAAGTATTGCTTCAGGTTGTGAACATCACTTCATTTCATGAATATCACTAAACATGGCAGCCCTTCCATTCACGAAAAATCACTTCATGAACCACAATCCAGCCAAAATTTGTGACAAACTTTAGTTTGTGAGCTGGTTCATTCCCATCCCCAATATAGCAGCATGACAACCAACTATGATTAATTGGTGAATGCTGTAATAAATGTTTAATATGATGTCCACTTGTGCTTTGCAAAAGAGCTTTAATCAAAGGAATCAGTGGCTTAATTTAAAGTCAGATTTATTATTTTTAAAAAACAAGAATTTCTAATATAGTGCACAGTGGCAGAAATAGAAATATAGAATTACAGTGCACATCCTCATGAGGGCTTGCATGGGGCCACACTTTGGCATCTAATTACATCCAGTTTTTACGTGTAGGCATAATCACCCCAAACCACATATGGCCTATTTGTGTGGCAGAAGCATACTCAACTTACATATCCCACTATACATAGGGAACTGTTTCTACATTTTCCTCAACTAGCAGCTAGAGCCTTGATCCAAATCTGTAATTAGACTGCCATTAAGTTTTTATTTTTGTTTACCTTCTCCTCTTGAGATATTCAGAGCCTCAAACCAAAGCAGTACATATATAAACATGGATCATTAAGGTCATGAAGTATTCTGCTTGATTCTCTGTGTTGCATAAACACCCCTGAAAAGCTAGTATAAACTATTCAATCTACATATATGATTCTGGGTGCCAACCTGGTTTTCCCAGAGGAAAATATATATCCTGTCCTTATATATAAACGTGTTTTCACACGTCAACATTCTATGCTTGCCAAAATCAGTTGGCTGCCTGAACTGCCCATCAGAAAGTGTGCCTGAGTCCCGCCCACAGAGCCAGCTCCCACCAAAACTCCAATCTGAACAGTTTACCTCAGCAGCTGAGCAGCCATCAGGAGAAGATCAGCGGAGGAGCAGCGGAGGTTTGCCTGCCAACCATTCTTCAGCCCTCGGGAGAGCCTTGCAGATGGCTGTGGTTCTTTGTTTAAAATCTTCCTCCATCAGGTTTAATTGAGCTGTAGTTCCAGAGAGGGGCCTGCAGGAGTATCACTCACTGGGTTGAATGGGACTTCCTCATCTTCTGGCCTACAGTTCCCAGCTGCCCCAAGCCCAAAAAGTGTGGAAAAATGGACTGTCTCAAGGCAGTCTTCGTCCCTGGGAGCAGCAGAATTTCAGCCACTCCACAATCAGTTGGACTGGGGAATGAATGGAAGCTTCCCTGCTCTCTTGGGCAAGAGAGAGAGGCTGAAGTACAGGTGAGCCCACAACCTCCAGAGGCAGAGAGTATTGTGTGGTAACCCCTGTTGATTTATGCCCTGTTGGTTCATGGTGCCAGCTTACTCCTGTGTGCTCCATAACTGTGTAATTAGTTAAATAAATTAGTTTATTTGGGCTAATAATCCGTGTTGTGCTCTGACCACATAGTATCTTCCACTCTGCATAATACCAAAGGGAGGAGGTAGCCCAGGGAAGCAAGGAAAGGCCAGACCCTTAGGTTGCCAGCTTTCCAGGGATCCCCCAATGATTGGGGATTCCATCTCCAAATAGGGAGCTTCGGCCAGAGGGGTCTCACTGTCCCTTTAAAAAGGCAGTGACAATTCAGTGAGTAGTGGCAGCCAATTTCAGGAGTGAGATACACCCATGGGACGAGGGTGGGAGGCGAACAGCTGAGTTGTAAACTGGAGCCCGTTTTGCCACAGAACGCAACAAAGCTTGGTTCAGACAAAGGAAGGAAACCCTTTGCAGGCCTTTGTGAGAAACTCATTGGGGCCAGTCCTGACTAGGGTTGCCAGCTCCAGATAGGGAGATTCCTGGAGATCTTCTGGTAGAGTCCATGGAAGCCAGGCTTTGGGGAGGGGAGAGGCTTCAGCTGAATAGAATGTCATAAAACCCACCTCTCAAAGCAGTTATTTTCTCCGGGGGGGAGAGATCTGTTGTCTGGAGTTCAGTTGTGATACCTGGTGATCTTCAGGCTCCACCTGGAGGTTGGCTGCCCCAGGTGTAGCAGTCAGTGCTTCAGGGTAGGGTCTGCTAGATCCAAGTTCTTGCTGTAGAAGCTTTTGGACCAGTCACAGACTTTCAGCCTTACCTACCTCACAGGTTGTTGTGCAAGTCAAAAGGGGGAGAGGAGAATGATGTAAGCTGCTTTGATCCCCACTGCAGAGAAATACTACTTTTCTTCCTGGGAAACCATTGTTGCCAATCTCCAGGTGAGGGCTGGAGATCACTCAGAATTACAACTGATCTTCAGGTAGCAGAGATCAGTTCCTCTGGAGAAAATGGTGGTCTCTGTGTCATTATAAACAGTTTTACTGGATTCAGTTTAAAAGCAAAAGTCATGAATAAATCTGAACAGTAATTCTAGTCACTGTGTGTTACAGTGGAGTATAGCTGTTGCTTGTGTTTCTTCAGAAGAGCTAAGGAACCAGTAAAGGGACACCTTTTTTGAGGTTATTAATTTACATGAAAGGCATGTAATCTCTTGTCACAAAAGGTATGTAGTAATTGTGGCATAGTACTCCATTCATGTATGGGAGAACAATTGTCATAGAATTACTGTCACATAGTAAGACAACTGGGGAAACTCTTTAGATGGATTGATCTGCAATATTTAGAATGTCAAATATAAAAACCCCTTTCCCCTGAACTTTTTGACCTCTATAGTTGGTTTCTTTCTGTTTGAAAGAAAAAAAAGAATTTTGAAACTGTAGTATGGTAAATACTAACTACTGAAGTCAATTGCAGCTTAGGCTGGCTTCTGTTAGGGCTGTTGTGGGCTGTTGTGGCCACTGTTATCCTGACTTAGCATCAATAGCATTGTGTAAAACACAGAAGTAATAATGTTTTTCCCTATCTATATACTAATAGCCAAGTGTCCCCAGTGTGTGTGGATACTTATTTCCACAGATTGGGACCGCATGGAGGAAAAAGAGATTACCCTGCACACGTGAGTTACTTCCCCAGGTGTGCAGAATGATCTAAAAACTTTAAAATATAGAGGGTTAAAAAACAGCTCTCAGCTCTCTTCATTGTGCTTGGGCAGCTCCTTCCACTTTGCAAGAAGGAAGCGCACATACACACCACCACCCTGGGGGAAACTGGAGCAGGCGAGAGAAGTTCCCAGTGCCTCCGCTCTTCTCCTCCCAGCTAATTAAGTTTTAGGTTTACTGATAGAAGGGGGGGGGGGAACAGAGTGGGCAGGGAGGAAAACCTTTTTTTCTTTGGAGAATGCAAGAGTGTGAGTGTGTGCCAAACTTCCTTCTCAGATACTAGATGCTAGAGCCAGCAAGCTTTTCCATCACCCTTTGCAAAGAAGTCTGGAACACAAAGATTTTGCCCAGAGGTGGGTCAGCCTGCCGGGTTCTTTCCCTGCATTGGAATGCCAATAGAGTGGGAATGGCAGAGGTTTCAAATGTAGCTCCCCCCCCCCAGCAACGCTGCTCTTTGAAAGTGGTATTGCGTAAATCAGCTGTAATGTTGAGTTACAGTAGTTTAGTCATGAGAATGCTATTAAAACTGCAGAGCTCTGATAACAATGATTACTTTTAAACTGTGGGGTTTCTCTGGACTGCAGCCATCAGTGTTCCCTCTAAGCTGAGTTAGTGTGAGCTAGCTACAGCTTTTTAGCCTCCAGCTCACAGATTTTTGTTCTAGCTCAGGGAGTCACAACACACTATGCAACATTTTGTTGTGGGTCCCCTCTTGTCCATTATAAATTAATGGGAAGTACTATAGTTATTCTCCTTCTGCACATAAAAATAAATGTTTTTAAGGCTACCTATGTATTGAACAGGTTACATTATTATTATATTAGTAGAATCTGTGCTGAGGCATGAAAAAATCTAGAAAGTAGATGTTTTACTATTGTAGGCATTTTCATTGAACTTAGCAGTTTGAATGCTTTTGGCATTTTTCATAACATGTATTTTTAATTATTTAGGTTCTGTAAAATTAAAACAACAACATCAACTTGATCAAATGTGTACATGACTCAACAGTTTTATCTGGTGGTACTAAAAACTGTCAGTCATAAACTGAGAGTAAGAGGAAGGCTGAATGTAGTTACCATTAAAGTTCTTAGAGAAGGTAGGAGTCACTGATGCTGAATTCAACAGAACAAGGGTTAAGATACTTTCCCAACAACAGAAGGTTTGCTGATGTCTTAAGAACTCACCTCTTAAGAAGCCTCACCTCTTTTGCCCTTAAAGGTATTGTGCTGGGTTTTGGTGGTGAGCATTCCATGAGGCTGAGATGTTTTTTGACCATATGAAACTTGTGTTGTTAGTTGATGAGAGACCTTAGGAGGTGCATCTGGTTCTGGGGATGGGGGGTGGAGTCTCAGGAAGAAGGTATGGCTACTTCCCAGGCTGAGAGAGTGGATTCAGTCAGAATTTAAAGGGATATTCAACAAAATGGTTGGTTATATTAGGCAACATTTTTTAAAAAGTCCAACTCTGAGGCCATAATCCTTTCCTCCAGAAACAGTTGCCCTCATGATAGGAAGATGTTTGGCTTGGACCTTCTAACGTTTTGTGGAACCTTCAGACATTTTGAGATTGGATGTAGCTTTCCTGGCAGCCATTTTGAAAGGTCCCACCCACTCTGTGGCTGCCATTTTGTTTATGCTTCTCCATTTTCTCCATAAACAGCTGCCACCTTCACATTCCCTGCCAAGTTTCCCAGAAGTCTATTCCCTTGTGATTGTTGTATTACATTCCACAATAATCCTTCTTTCATATAAATCTCTAGGTATAGACTGGGCACAATATAGAATCATCTTTCTGGCATTTAATCTATAACCTACAGAGAAGTCCCCATTTCCATGCTGGCCCAGTGTTGGATCCCCAAGCATCGAGAATAAATCCACGTTTTTGAAGAAAAGCAAAATTTATTTCAAAGCTTTGGAAAGACACTCAAACACGTTCTTTGTTAGAACTGACTACAAACGGTTAGGGCAAACAAGATAAAGGGATTTGAACCAGGTACAGGACCAATGGGGCACTTTCCCGCTGGTGGGTGAAAAGAAACGGTTGCGCGCTCATTCCCTGAGAACCAAGCTATCTCTAGACATAATACAGGTGCAGTTCCCAGGCTCTAAAAGCAACAAGCTGGCAGTAAAGCATACTCCCCCAATACATCCTCCAGTTGTTTGGCTTAGGCATTACAGCAGAGTAAAATACAGGCGTACAGGCAGGGGGGGGTGAGCAACTGTACAGAGATACAACCAACACAGAACGCCATGGCAGCTTGCTGACATACTGCCCCCTCAAAAATACACATTAACCACCGTCTCCCGGGCAGGGCGGGAGAACTCCCGGTTTGGGCGGGAGACCTCCCGGTTTGTCCGGGAACTTCCTGTGGAATTCACGAAGCAGGTAAGGGGCCCGAATATCCCCTTCTTCCACCCATTCGCGGTGCTGGGGTCCGAAGTCTATCCATTCGATGAGGTACCAGAGCTTACCACGCTTAAGTCTGGAATCAAGGATATCAGCAATCTCAAAATGTTCATCCCCCTCAAGGAGGATAGGCGGAGGGGGAGTAACTGAGGGTCTCCATAGAGAGGAGCCAGGATCTTTTCTCAACAGGCTCATATGGAAAACCGAATGCAACGCACGTAAGTTTTTAGGCAATTCAACATCTACAGCAACATTGTTAATCAGCAATCTCAAAATGTTCATCCCCCTCAAGGAGGATAGGCGGAGGGGGAGTAACTGAGGGTCTCCATGGAGAGGAGCCAGGATCTTTTTTCAACAGGCTCATATGGAAAACCGAATGCAACGCACGTAAGTTTTTAGGCAATTCAACATCTACTGCAACATTGTTAATTATCTTACGGACTTTGAAAGGCCCAATAAACTTCCAACCCAGTTTTTTACTAGGACGTAGCATTTTGATGTTTTTCGTAGAAACATACACAAGGTCCCCAGGTGTCAAATCCAATCCCACCACC
>NW_015161957.1:211606-258593 GCF_001447785.1 Gekko japonicus
CCCCCTCCGTTGTAGGTAGGCTTCCCTCTGCCCCGCTCATGATCACGTCAGATTTGGGACGATAGGAAAATTGAGAGTTCTAACAATATGTTGGATCCCCAAGCATCGAGAATAAATCCACGTTTTGAAGAAAAGCAAAATTTATTTCAAAGCTTTGGAAAGACACTCAAACACGTTCTTTGTTAGAACTGACTACAAACGGTTAGGGCAAACAAGATAAAGGGATTTGAACCAGGTACAGGACCAATGGGGCACTTTCCCGCTGGCGGGTGAAAGGAAACGGTTGCGCGCTCATTCCCTGAGAACCAAGCTATCTCTAGACATAATACAGGTGCAGTTCCCAGGCTCTAAAAGCAACAAGCTGGCAGTAAAGCATACTCCCCCAATACATCCTCCAGTTGTTTGGCTTAGGCATTACAGCAGAGTAAAATACAGGCGTACAGGCAGGGGGGGGTGAGCAACTGTACAGAGATACAACCAACACAGAACACCATGGCAGCTTGCTGACACCCAGGCAGTACCTTATTGAAGGTCTGTAGTTACTGTGCTGTGCTTGGGATAGAGCATCAGTGACCAGTTCAAAGTCCTATCACTATTTGTGACCACAAAATATATTTATTTGGCAAATACTTTTTTGAAAAAGAAGTTCAGCAGCACTAAAACTCAAACATTTACTTTGATAGATGTTACTCGTGGGAACCTAAACCAGTGTACTTAGGTAATATCAGCTAAAGTGTAAATCAAACTTGCAAACCACACAGTGGAACCTTTGAAACCTTTTAGTTTTGCTAAGGCTTTTTTCATTTTGATAGGCTGTGTGATTTGTTGCCTTTTGTCATGACTCACTGGACCATATTCCTGTCTACATTATGTCTATGTATTAACTTTTATGATTACTGTGTAGACCACATTGCTTTGTTTATAAGGCAGAACAGTCATTTACTATCTTACTTGTCATTGAGATGGATACTCAAAGTGATGGACTAGTGTGAAGTGATGCACCAACGAAACAAAGGGCTTGCATCAGCAGTAACACCTTAAAGATTAAAGTCATAATGGGAAATCCACAGAAGACTTTACTATTACACAGATGCACCCAAAATAGCCAGCAGATTTGTTATTTTATTCAGTAGATGTATTGTTTGCCCTGCTGCATGCACTTTTGCAATAATGTTAGAGCTTTGAACCCTAAACACAGATGTCCATTTACAGAATGCAAAGTAAATTGGAGACTTGTACTTGCAGGACACATATGCTGCAACTGGGGAGGTTGGAAGACAGAAAAGAAGCATGAAAGATGAAGAAAGATGTTATAGTTATTTATATAGGACACTCAAGACCTGAACAAAAAATCTGGCTGATTATCATGAGGCAAAGTATGTAATTCATTCTTCCTCACATCTCACTATCCCTGTTCCCACCAACATACATTTATAACTGAAGTGAGTTTTCTCCATTTTCCTGTCTTGTTTCACTGAGGCCTCAGCCTTCTGGCTTTCCACGTCTTCTTAAATACATAGACCCTCTCTAAACATTCCATAAAGGTAAAGGTTCCCTTGCTCGAAAGCCAGTCGAATCCGACTCTAGGGTTGCGGTGCTCATCTCCGTTTCAAAGCCAAAGAGCCAACGCTGTCTGAAGACATTTCCGTGGTCATGTGGCCAGCATGAGTAAACACCAAGGCGCACGGAACGCTGTTACCTTCCCACCTAAGTGGTACCTATTTATCTACTTGCAATTTCTTGCTTTCGAACTGCTAGGTTGGCATGGCTTCACAGTAATGGGTGTTCACAGAAAGCAGATTTTCATTGGCCTCCATTCCTTATTTGTCAGTTCCTTCTTTTTTTCTGCCCTTCCTTCTTCCTTACCTTCCCCATACCCACAGCCTTATATTTCTCCCTGTGTAAATATTTTCCCCACCCACCCCTTCATATACCTATGCCTTTTTGGTGCTTCTATCTTTTTCATTCCCTATGATTCTTTATAGTAATGAAAAACAAAAGTGTTGTGCAGATTCATTGGAATCCTCTTCCAGTATTAATACCTGGAGGGTTACTGTATCACTGAGTTTTAGTTTTTTTCTCTCATCCCTGGATCATTTTGTAATATTATCCAGTGGGTTAAAACTGCAGATTACAGACCCTGACAAAGGGTCCTTGTTTCTGAGGTTTGAATGCATCTAGTGCATAATATATAGCATTAATACAAATAAATAATGCAGTTTTTCAAGTAATTGCTCTCCAGTACCAAATAGCCCTGAATAACTGAAATCTAAAAGTGCAGCTTTCCAGTTTTATAATTTCTTCTTCTTCCATCTGATCAGTCTCAAAGATTGAGAAATCTAACTCTTCTTGCTCAGCAGATATTAAATGATTCCCCTTTCCCACTGTTCTGTAGCTGATGACTGTAGCTTCAAATTAACACATTTGTTTCATCTATAAATGTATATTAAGAATATTTCCTGTTCTAATGAGGCAGAGAGAGTTTAGCTATTCACACTTCTATCAGGTGAATGGTGAGGTGCCAATGATTTTAAGGAGATCAGGAGCACATTTAGCCCCCTCTTGCCCATTCATTTTGGCCCCTCCTGCCCAGACTGCCCTTAAGTTGCCTATGGTGCAGGTGGCAATCATCGCCATCAATTGTAATGGGACTGTTTATCATATTTTTGCATGCCTAATCTTCAACACAAGCTGCACAATTGATTATTGCTGGCCTACCATCTGTCTTTTACTCAGGGTTCTTATTGTTACAGTTTTAAGAAGTTGTTTTATTGTTTATATCTATGTTGTGAACTGCCCTGAGCCTACTTGCAGGGGAGGGTGGGATTAGGGTTGCCAGGTCTCTACCTTTTTCTGGTGGGGGGGGGAAGAGAAGCTCTTCTCTTGGGATCTTCAGGCCGAATGCTACAGCATTCCCCCAGTGACGTGCCCAGTGCAATGATGTCATCTCTAGGTGATGTAATCACACCGGGCACATCAGCCTGGTCCAGGCACTTTAGGGGCAGGGATCCCCCTGCCGGCCAGATTTGGGCCAGTGGATCGGGGGGCCCTAAAGTGGGCAAACCCTCGCCCCCCGGGGGGAATCTGGCAACCCTAGGCAGGATATAAATTACATAAAATAAATAAAACACAAATAATTTTAAAAATAAAAATAGCTCAACTGAAGAGTATAATAAATAGGAGTTTAAAATATTATACACACTTATGGCGAGAGGTTATTTTGGAAGGGTAGAGAACGTTTTGGAAGCTTGCACTAAGATTTCACAGCTTCTGCAAATCCATCTCTATCTGAATGCCATTTTAAGGTAGTATTTGTTGTTAATTATTTAAGAAGTCTTTTAAAAAATCATCAGTAAACAAAGGCCTGTACAACAGTTCCAGCAGCTCACTCCACTGAATTCCAGTGCAATGAAAATCAGTTTAAATCCAATTTCTGCAGTTTATAAAAATTAAAAAGGAAACAAAACAGAAAAATATTCAATAGCCCTCTAGAGAGCTAGGCAAATAATTCTCTTTTATTTTTATAATCTCTGAAGAAATGAGTGTAGATATGATTGTGAAGTTTGTGTGCCAGTAGGGTTATTTAAGATGAATTTATATTTTTATTTTGGATGAGTATGGAGTTTTTGGACTGCTCAAATTGATTAAATCCACAACAGATGAAGGCCTCAGTTGAATGGTGCACATATATGAAGTGGCTGTAGCTGTGCTTGCCCAGCAGAGTCAAATAGTGTAGTAAGTGTAAATTTGTGTTTGATCCAGATGCCAGGGTTGCACATAGCCCAAGTGAAATAGCCAGCAGTAGAACTCCTAAAGCAATGATAGTCAGTGGCTCTGGACCCACCTGTGGCTCTTTTGAACATTATTCCCCATTGGGGCACCTGCCCTTCTGGCAAATGGGCACATCCCTTGCCTGATGGTGCTTGTAGTAGACAGCTGGATTCCTGAAACAGCTGCCTCAAGAGAAATGATTAAGCTAGAAGCCTCCCTGAGGTGAAGGTCTCATATCAGCCAAGGATGGAAGTAAATGTGGATCTTTCAGTTGAGGTAATTGCTAATGCGGCTCTCCATGAACTGCACAGTACCACTCTCCTAAAGGAAGGGGAATTTAAGGACAGGAATGCTCAAGACACTAGCCAGTTTGGCTTCCATCTCAATCCCCAGTCACAAACAGGGGGCTGATTTTTGGATAATCAGTTTGACTGTTGGGCCACCTAGTTATGGGTGTTCAGCGAAATATACAACTAAATTAGTCACAAATGCTATAAATCAGCCATAAATAAGTGCTGGATTTTAATGAAAATCCTACCCTTTAGTGTTCTTCTTAGTCTCTAGTGATGCTAATGGCTGCTGGCAGTGTTTTGCACATGCACTGTTTCAATCCTGTTCAGCAAATGTTCATGGCTGTTTGGTATGAACTTCAGGCTGGATGATTGGCTCACATCTGACTGACACCTTTGAACATGGTACGTTCCCCTGTTGTACAGTTTTGTTGCAAAATGTGCAGCATCCCTATTTTGGTGAAACCTGCTGCTCAGACTCCGAAACAACAGATCATCATCACACATGCTGTTAAGATGACTGGATGTGTATGCAGCCCTAGCTTAGGGTTGCCAACCTCCACATGAGACCAGGAGATATCCTGGAATTAGAACTGATCTCCAGACTACAGAGATTAGTTTCCTTGGAGGAAATGGCTGCTTTGAACATAAGAAGGGGCATTCTGGATCAGACCAGTGGTCCATCTAGTTCAGCATCCTGTCTCACACAGTGGCTAATCCAGAGGTCCATCAACAGGGCGTAGAAGCTGAGGCCTTCCCCTGATATTGTCTCCTGGCACTGGAATTTAGAGTTGACTGCTTCTGAATGTGGAGGTTCCATTAGTCACCTATCCTCCATGAATCTGTATAATGCCCTCTTAAAGCTATCTATGTCTTTGGCCATCACTCTGTCATCTGGCAGTGAATTAGACATTTTTATCACTCATGTAAAGAAGTGTTTTCTTTGATCCTCAATCTATGGTCCATCAGCTTTATTGGATGCCCTCAAGTTCTAGTATTCTGGTCCAGTTTTGGTGACTTGCAGGCGGGTGTGCTCCTTCGTAGCTCTGATGTGAGTGCCCCACAAACGTGCTGATGGGTGAGGGTCCAAGTTGATCTTGGACCCCCCAGTCCCCCTGTAGAGAGGTCGTAGCCTGGGGTGTGAGAGGTGCCTCTCCCAAGGTGGAAGCCAAAGGATTGAGGCACCTTTTTGCCCCG
The DNA here is from genome assembly GCF_001447785.1 of Gekko japonicus. Classification (NCBI taxonomy): domain Eukaryota; kingdom Metazoa; phylum Chordata; class Lepidosauria; order Squamata; family Gekkonidae; genus Gekko; species Gekko japonicus. Next base: position 216,865 of record NW_015161957.1, read on the forward strand.
ATAGGCCCCTGTGGCACGGAGCCAATATGGCACTAAGAGGCACACACTGGACCCAAGCGTACAAGGATCCCAAGGAATGATCGTCTTTACATGCGCAACGAGCGCAAGTACAAACGTAAGTGAAGCCATCACCCAGCAAACAATCGATAAAATGCTAGCAGTAAAGCCATCCCAAAGCCACAAACAAGCAGAAGGGCAATGCCCAAACCTGAAGAAACTGAGTTTAAAGTGGGAGGCTGAAAGGGTGGCTTGAAGGAAGCGGATTACGGCAGAGTGTGCGGTGGACCAGCAAAAAAGCGATAAATCACCAGACTTATGGAGAACTTTTAAACTTTCCTCTTGTGTAAACAATGACGCAGCGAGCAGAAAAAATGATGCCGAAAGCGAAACCTATAACAGGAATGGCCGGCACTTCATCGCTGGCTACCAGTCCGGAAGTAACCACAGACTTTCCCAAACTGATGGCTGCAGCTTTGCGCCCTCTACTGGATCAGATGACCAACTTTAATGTCAAGCTTGATACGTTGCAAAAGGAACTCAAAACTTCAGCGAGAAAAAAATAAAGCAGATGTTCCTGAAGCAACAACAGAAAGCGGCAGATGAACCTGAGAAAGTGGAGGAGAACAAAGACGAAGAAGAGAAGGATGGGGAAAATTCTGATACCAACTCGATTAGTGTGGCAGAACCCTGTGATTCTGAAGCAGAATCAGGGGCTCCCACCCCTAAAGCATTTAAAAACTAATTTGGACTTTGACAGGAGGAGAAGAAAATGGAAAATAGTTTAGCTTCGATAGCGTGATGTTTATTCTTAATGCATAACTTTAATCCAATGATATTCACACGATAGCCAAAGAGATTGTGATTGCTTGCTTGACACTTTTATATTATTAATCCTCATATTTTACTATTAAGATAATAGGGATGTATCAACAATCTTATATTTCTGTACCATGGATCCTTGTTACTCTTTATTTTAAGTTGTTCCCCTTCCCTGACCCTGTAGGTTTGTAGTTTAGAAAATAAAAAAATTGAAAAAGGCAAAAAAAAGTTTTAGTGTTCTGGGAGAGGGAGAAAAACTTCTCGCTTAACTCTCTCTACCCTTTGCATAATTTTATAAACCTCTATCATGTTGCCCCTTAGTCATCTCTTTTCTAAACTGAAAAATCCCAGATTTAATAGGAAAGGTGCTCTAACCCCCTAATCAACTTAGTAGCCCTCTTAGTTGCCACCTAATCAACTTAGTTGCCCCCTAATCACCTTAGTTGCTCCCTATTACCCTCTTCTGCACTTTTCCTAGCTGTGCAATGTCTTTTTTGATATACAGTGACCAGAACTGCACACATTATTCCAAATAAGGCCATACCATAGATCTTTATAGGGACATTATAATATTGGCCTTTTTATTTCCAGTACCTTTCCCCAGCATAACCCCCAGCATAGAGTTTGCCTTTTTTTTCAGTGCTGCAGCACAGTGAGTTGACAGTCTTATTGAGCTATCTCCTATGATCACAAGATCTCTTGCCCTCTCAGTCTCAGCAGGTTCAGACCTCATTAGCCTATAATGGAAGTGGGGATTTTTTGTTCCAATGTGCATCACCCCGCTCAGGGCGGCTCACACAAGTACATAAATAATCATAAACATGATATAAATAATCATTTAAAATCCTCCTAAAACATTAAAACATATTAATAAACATTGGAACAGAGTTAATAAGCGAAAGCAAGATTATTTACAAAACGGCTTAGGCAATCATATATTCCAGTGATGTTCACACTAGCTCAGTTCTCCAACTATTATGTGGCGGTAAGGTGATAAGCCAAGCACAGGCTGGAATAAGGATGGTAACGCCAGGGCACAGGGACACTCCTCGGTGTATAGTGCGGCTCCTTAATCAAAGGCCTGGTGGAAGAGCTCCATCTTGCAGGCCTTGCAGAACTGTAGGTCCCGCAGGGACCTGATCTCCTCTGGAAGCTCATTCTACTAGTATGGAGCCACCACCGAGAAGGCCCTGGCCCTGGTAGTCACCAGTGTGGCATCTTTAGGGCCTGGGAGGGCCAGCCAATTTTGGACCCCTGAATGTAGAGCTCTCTGGGGAACATATGGAGAAAGGTGGTCCCTTAGGTATGCCGGACCCTGACCATAAAGGGCTTTAAAGGTCAAGATCAGCACACTGAAGCGAATCCGGTATGCTATTGGCAGTCAGTGCAGTGCTTTTAGCACAGGCTGGATGTGCTCCTATGTAGGAAGATCCATCAAAAACCTGGCTGCAGCATTTTGCACTAGCTGCAGCTTCCGGATTTGAGACAAGGGCAGCCCCATGTAGAGAGCATTAGAGTAGTCCAGTCTCAAGGTGACCATCGTGTGGATCACTGTTGCCAAATCACTGTGTTTGAGGAAGGGAACCAACTGCCTAATCAGCCAAAGATGATACGAGGCTGACTTGGCAGTGGCTGCTACCTGGGCCTTCATTGTTAAGGAGGCATCCAGGAGCATTCCCGAACTCCTAACCCTCGGTGCTGGAACCAACGGCGCCCCATTGAAGGTTGAGAGTGAGATCCCTACTCCTGAACCACCACAATTCAGGCATAAAACCTCCATCTTCGTTGGATTCAATTTCAGTTGGCTCAGTCTAAGTCAACCAGCCACAGCCTGCAATGCCTGGTCCAGATTTTCTGGTGTAGAGTCAGACTGACTGCCCAACAACAGATAAAGCTGTGTGTCATCCACATACTGGTGACACCCAAGCCCGTGCCTTTGGGCAATCTGGACAAGGGGGCACATATAGATGTTGAATAACATCGGAGAAAATACCGCCCCTTGGGGCACTCCACAAGTCAGTGGATGCCTTCGGGACAGCTGTTCCCCTAATTCCACCCATTGTCCCCAACCCTGAAGGATGTGAGCCATTGTAAGGCTAGCTCCTGAATTCCAGTGTTGGCAAGCAGGTAAATCAGTAGCTGGTGGTTGACCATGTTGAATGCAGCCGACAGGTCCAACAACAGCACCACCAATCTGCCTCGATCCAGATTCCTCCGAAGGTCATCCATGAGGGCAACCAGTGCTGTCTGTGTCCAATGTCCCGGGTGGAAGCCGGACTGGAAGGGATCTAAGATGGAAGCATCATCCAAATAGCTCTGTAACTGGACTGCCACAGCCCTCTCTGTGATGTCCTACCTGGAAATAAGTAGTCACTGAAAAATCCCACCCGTGTCAAGCCCAGATCTGGAGTTATAACATTCCCCCCCCACTGCTTCTGTCTCATTTCCTGTCTGAATATGTTTAAATAAATGTTTATTGTTGATGCTCTTAGCAACCTGCTCCTTGAATTCTCTTTTTGCATCCCTAATTATTAACAATATTTCTTTTGCCAGACCCTATAGTCCCTTCTGTTAATTTCATTGGGGCAGAGCTTCCACTTTTTAAAAGAAGTATTTTTTGCTTCTTTTTTTTAGCTTCCTTGAATCCAGTGTTACCCATCCAGATATTCTTTTAGACTTTACAGTGCCTTTCCTAACATGGGCAATGCATTCTATTTGGGCTTCACATAGTGTTGTGTTAAATAACTTTCAAGCATCCTTTGGGGATTTGATTCATTTGTGTTTCCCTTTTAGCTACCTCTTTTAACTATTTACCTCATTTTTTTTGTAAAGTTCCCTCTTTGAAGTCAAATGTTACAGTTTTGGAATTCAGGGATAATTTTTCATTCATGTGAATGCTGAAATTAATAGCATTTTGATATTAACCAGTGTGGTTCCCTTATAGTTCAAGTAAAATGTGTCTGTTTTGTCCAGATTCAGCTTTTCCCAGAAAGATCCTCATGGCTAACAAATCTAAACCCTTCCTCCCAGCACCACTTTTTCATCCGTGCATCCACTTTCTCCTTCAGACACACAGACACAAACACCCTTGCTGTGGACATGAAAGGCATGTGCTGGTGACATTCCCCCCCCCAGCATCAAAGCTGCCATTTGCCTCTTCCAGGGAAAACTCTTCCTTGTAAACTGATTCTTTTCCTCCAGGACCATATGACTACAGTTCCCCAAGTCATTGGTGCCAACATGCAGCATGACTGCTGACTCCTTCCCAGCACTATCAACTTAGACAGCATGTGATGTCCACAACATTCACACCAGGAAGGCAAGTCACCATGCCGTCGAAATGCCTGTCACTATATATTCTTTCTATATATAGTCCTAATAATAAAGTCAGCCACTACCAAAAGCACAGAGGGTTATCCTTGGTATAAGAGGATATTGGCCCATCATCCAAGGATGGGGTCCCTTCTGAGGGATCACATCCCTCCTCCTCAGACATGTCCTCCACCATCAAGATTCTCACTCTCCACAACACCAGAAGAGCTGTCAGGACTGATAGGTCCCTGAAGGTTCTGGTAGGTCCCTGAAGGTCTCATCCTTCCCCAAATCTCTCTCCCCCACTGTCCAATCTGCAGAACACAACATTACGAAACCCTGGGGTGTGATTCCTCACACACCAGTCTGGTAGTCTGCCATCATCCCTTTCGACTATCCCAATGATCAGAAGCCAAAGGGCAATCTTCCAACCTTCCCAGGACTAAACAAGAAAGTCAGCCCTGTAAGGTAGGCTTGCAGAACAAGTTTATCACAAAAACAATTACTCTGGAAGGTGGTCAGCCAGTCTAGACTCTGGATTAAGAATGAGGTCAGTTGAAGGCAAATAACCACAAAAGTAAATTAAAATACATTTTATTAAGGTGCAAGAATATTTCAAAAAGACAAGACTATGAGGATAAAGCAAGAAAGCTAAAACTCAAAGGCTAACTAAAACAGTAATACATTGTTTACAAATATCAGATGTTACCATTCTCAGTAGAAAGTTCCAATAATCCAAATGGCTCTCTCCAGAGTCAACATAGCCAGGAGCTGTCTGGCTCACACAAGCAACATTCAAGATGGCTGCTCCGAGCAAAATGATGACTGCATGTCAAGATCTCAGGCAGTCATCACCATCGAGCTAAGGAACAGACTAGAAACCTACTTCTTTATGGGTAGGCGTCCCTCATAGTCTCAGGCCTGAAAGACCAATAGAGACCCTGGGTGGTGATGTACACCAATTCACTAGGTCAGTGTTTAAGCAGATGACCTAAGTAGTGGTCTGACCAGGGAGAAAGGAATTGAAACCAATCTGCACTAGGTTTGGCCCTTTCCCACAGATGCAAATCATAGACCTTAACTGAATGAAATGTGGCTAATTGGGAACTTGTACCCAGACATTTCCTAACCCAATGGCAAACTGCTACATGTAGTACTAGGTATCTCTCTAGGAGATAAGAACATGACATTTGATCTGGATTTGGATGGTAGGATATAAACCAGACCCCGGAGTAAGAACTACTAATTAAATCAAGGCAATTTGGAAAGCAGAAACCTTCCTGCTTTTTGTAATGGTGGGGGCCATACGGGCACTGCTACAAACACAATTTAAATTACATTTTAAATTCTGTTTATGGATTAAAAAAAACACCAAAAACCCAGATCATCAAAATATCATCCACTAAGCAAACAGATTACATATTTATGAAGCATAATTCAACTTGGTTAATATTCTATGACAAATGTGGCTTTTGAAGAACATCTTATTACTGTGAAATATGTGCTTTGCACTGCTGCTGGCAGACACTGTGCTTGGATGTTATTTTATAAGGGATGCAGCACAGCCAATGCTTCCTGTTTTTAGGAAGACCCTTTAAATACTTAAGCCTCATTTTGTTTACTGGTTTTCAGTTATCATCCTTCTACAGGAAAAAAAAAACAACAACAACCTTGTAGCATTTCTTAAAAGCTCTGTCAAAGTTCTTTTCTTTAAATGTTGTTTAACACTGTTTGACCCAGACACTATTAATCCTGGAAAGACCCCTAAGACTAAAACAGTTTTGTTTAGTATTATTGGCTACAATGCAACACAGAATTAGGGAGCATTTAAACCCCTCTAAATCAATCAGTTGAAGCGCAACTAAATATGTGCTGGATTACTGCCACTGCTGCTGCACCATTTGCATTAATATGCTTCCAAATCACTTCCAAACTAACACAACAAAAAAGAACACTTTGTCTGAAACCCAAGCTGATGTCTCAATCGTTTCTGGGTCAACCATGAGGATTTTCAGTTGGATGCTTTTTAAAAATAAAAAAATAATTTTTTTTTTCTAGACTACAATCTTACAGGGTCAGGGAAGGGAACAACCTAAAATAAAGAGTAACAAGGATCCATGTAACAATGTATTAAGATTTTTGATACATCCCTATTATCTTTAAAGCAGAATATGAGCATTAATAATATGAAAGTGTCAAGCAAATAATCACAATCTCTTTGGCTATCGTGTGAATATCATTGGATTAAAGTTATGCATTAAGAATAAACATCAGGCTATCAAAATTAAACTATTTTGCATTTCCTTCTCCTCCTGTCCAAATTAGTTTTTAAATGCTTTAGGGGTGGTAACCCCTAATTCTACTTCAGGATCAAATGGTTCAGCGAGACTAATCGAGATGGTATCAAAGTCTTTCCCATCCTTCTCTTCTTCTTCTTCTTCTGTATCTTTATTTTCCTCCACTTTCTCAGGTCCCTCTTTTGCTTTCTGTTGTTGCTTCAGGAACATCTGCTTTCTTTCTTGTTGAAATTTTGAGATCCTTTTGCAACGTATCCAGCCTGTCGCCAAGGTTGGTCATCTGGTCCAGTAGAGGGCGTAAAGTTGCAGCAATCAGTTTGGGAAACTCTGTGGTTGCTTCCGGTCTGGTAGCCGGCAATGATGTGCTGTTCGTTCCAGTTATAAATTTCATTTTAAATGCCATTTTTTTCCATTCGCTGGGTCATAGTTTACACAAGAGGAAAGTCCAAAAGTTCTCCATAAGTCGGATGATTTATCGCTTTCTTGCTAGTCCGCCGCACACTCCATCATAATCCGCTTCCTTCAAGCCACCCAATTCAGTCTCCAACTTTAAATTTGATCCTTTTGGGATCGGACATTCCCCTCCCCCTTCCGTTTGTTTGGGGATTTGGGATGGCTTTACTGCTAGTGTTTTATCGATTGTTTGCTGGGTCATGGCTTCTCTCACATTTGTACTTTCGTTCATTGCGCTTATAGAGAAGATCATTCCTTGGGATCCTTGTGTGCTCTGTCTGGTGTGTGCTTCTAGGTGCCATGCTGGTTCTGTGCCATGGGGGCCTATCGGGGCAAAAAGGTGCCTCAATCCTTTGGCTTCCACCATGGGAGAGGCACCTCTCACGCCCCAGGCTACAACCCCCCTCCAATTTGGACTCCCCCATTGACACATTTGTGGGGCGCTCAGATCAGAGCTGTGATGGAGGGCACCCACTTGCGAGTCGCCAAAACCAGAAGTCAGATGCTTTTCTGTGAGGTTCCTGCTAGGAATACAACTTTTGTTTGGGACCATGTGAAGCGGGGAGACGGGCATTAAGCCTTCTACCCCAAACCATTTTCTTGGCCTGAAATGGCTCTGGGGAGCCAGAAGCATTTCTCTGGTGCCATTTCAGATCAGAAAAAGAATGTAGGAGGAAGGCTTAAACTCCCTCTCCCCATGAGCTGTGGTTCCAATCTGAATCTGACTGTGTATACCTTGAAGTTCCATTCCCAGTGGGAAATTTACAAAACAGCATCAGACTAAAAACACTTGTATGTCAGATAGGAGTGAACATAGTTTTGGTTCTTCATAATTCCTGGCATGTTCTAGGAAACCTAATAAAGGGGAGGACATCCAGGGTAGGGGTCACTCTTGAATTCCTGCTCAAGAGGAGAGTCATGCATGTTTCTTCATGTTCTCCCACTGCAAGAACATTTTAGTCTTCTGGGCCATTCTGTTACTGACATAAAAGTGGTAGTCCTCAAATAGAGAAGTTTCAAGAGGACATTACAAATGAGATTGCTGAACTTCTCATTCAGAACAATGGACCCCCATAGCAGAATAGGGACATAGAATCACTACAGATGCTAATTTTCATTACAGATGCTAATGTTCTGCCCCTAAATATTTATCCTGTGCTTTAATCAAATTAATTACTATGTCCATTGTACCATTGCATACTGCATTCCTTCTTTGCAATGTCCCTCCCATATTGTGACTGGGATATTCTGTCTGTAACTGTGGAAAAGAGCAAGAGTCCAGTAGCACCTTAAAGACTAAAAAAAATTGTGGCAGGGCCTGAGCTTTCACAAGTCACTGCTCACTTCTTCAGAAATTTGAAGAAATGAGCAGTAATCCACAAAAGCCCATACTTTGCCACACTTTTTTAAAAAGTCTTTAAGGTGCTACTGGACTCTTGGTCTTCCATATAGAGGGAGTCTGGGGAGGGCAGGGATATGGGGGCATGATTGTCATGACAGCAGTATGCGACCTCCAGGGAAAACCTGGTAGTGACATCAGTCCACTCTAGGATTCCTAGAGCTAACTGATGTCACTTCCAGATTTTCCAAATCCAAACAAAACAGACCTCCCAGTAATCACACAGCCAAGGAAACAAGACAAAACTGGGGCCAATATAGAACCAATAATACACTCTAAACCATGAGTAGTATGCTAGATACAATTGCTTTATACTAGATAGTTACTATAAAGTATACAAAATTTCCCCAAATATTTACAACAATAAGAATACAATAGAATATCAGTGGCTGCCAACAGCCCCAGATTTTCCCCAGAAGTAGCATAACACCATTGTGGCAATGGTGGGGTTTTGCATTTTTTCCCTTCCACTGGCTACTGAAATGGTGGTGGGAAATGGGACCCGGGGACAGGGAATCCCTAGTGCCCAGCAGGAACCTGGTAAGCCTGTTTCCAGCTAGCAAAGGTATGTAGATATTGTGCCAGTAAAGAAGATTGTGCTGATAAATCTGACTTTTCAAAGTATTGTTTGTGTTAATCATATTGCTAGTCACTAACTTGAGGAGGGCTATTATTTGAGAACATGCAAATAGCTTGGCATATAGGCTAAGGCATCTCCCTGATATCCCCCCTGAACTGATATTGCTCCCTATTTGCCAATTGCCTTTTTAAAATATTCAAATTCCCCATCTTTATTAACAAATAGAGCAATTTGGTTAACAGTGTGGCCCATCCACACACTCCGTGGATGTGGCCTTGCCCTTCTTCTCTGGCTTCTCTCTGGTTTGCTTTTTAAAAGCCCCTCCCCCCACGGGCAGGCCATCTATGGGCTCTTCCAATTACCTTCCCAATAGTCCCAGATTTCCCTGACTACTATCTATGGCAATGGGAGTCTGCTCAGGGATTCCTCTCCCTGGGTCCTGCCTCCCTGGGAAGCCTTAAGGACTTCAGTTCTGGTGCCAGGCAGCTTTAGGGAGGTCAAAGTATTTCTGACCACCTTCCACTCTTCCCTCCTCAGCCCCATGGGCAGGTGGCTTAGCAACTAGCCCTCTGTCGACCCCCCTCCAAACCTTCTCTGCTAGGTGTGGCTCTGCATTTGCTCCTGACATGCTGCTCAACAGCTCCCACGTCATGCTGCTCCCCCTGGCCTCTGATGTCACCACGGTGAACCCCCTTGAGCCACTGGGCTCTCCAAGCCCCACTCCATTCCTGGCACCTCCAGCCTCCTCCTCCTCCTCCTGGGCTGCCATGAATTAAAACCTTTGCGGGGGTTGAGGTGAAAAACCTCAGGCCAGTCACTGCCCCCCCTGTTAAGTGCAGGGGGTGCTGTTACCCCTGGCCAAAAATATTTAAACAATTCAATAAAACATATAAAGCACAGGCACAGATAACAATCCAACCAGGGATGAGGGCCAATAATGGGTGTACAGGCAGACAGTGATGAAGACTGGGGAGTGCTGGGAAACATTCGATTTTACCCCCTCTGGACATCTGGAAGCATCTGCTATGTCATATTAATATATGTATGTTATAGTCAGTAAGACTAACGTAAGACAGAGGGGGAAAGAGGAGAGGAGGAAGAGAAATGGAAGACAGGGCAGATGAGCGGTGAAGATATGAAGTCTTCCAATGTATTTAACAGTTCAACTGTGGTGTATCTGCACTAGTCTATCCATTTATGTTGAACAAAAATAGGTCATATGGGTGAAAGGAGATAAGCCTTGTCTCCTCTTCTGCAAGCAAGAATTGAAATTGCTTCTAAAGCCAGGACATTGGTCCTTTCTGCATTTGCCTGCCACCAATGCTCCCTCTAAGCTGTGGAGTATTGTGAGCAAAAATTCTACTTTGTGAGCTACTGGCATTAAAGTTGTGAGCGAGCCATTTGGCTACTGCATAAATTAGTTTGCTCTGGAGCCATCCTTCCTGAGCTAAGACAAAAATGTGTGAGCCGGAGGCTAAAAAACTGTGAGCTAGCTCACACTAACTCAGCCTAGGGGGAACACTGGTTCAGTGGCACCTTTAAGATCAACAAAGTTTTATTCAAGGTATAAGCTTTTCAAGCACACTTCCTCAGATACAGTGGAACAGAATTTCCTCAAGCCCTACACACAGGAAGATAGGGAGGGGAAGCAGTCAGGAAGGGCCAGTCAGAGCCAAGAAATAAGGCTGAGATTGTATCAAAGCAGTCGGTAAGATCAATGAATGGCGGCAAATTAGCACAAAAATGCAAGAGCTAATGAAAGGCTTGTACCCCCATGACCAACCAAGCTGAGCTCTGGGTACGTGCAAGAACAGAGAGTCTTTCTCAACTCACCTGAGAAGCGAGTAGGGTTGGGTCTGGAAAATCAATAAATCACTGCAATGTCCCTAAGCAAGAACAAAACAAGTGTAAACCAACCGTGCCTACATGGAGGACTGGATCTTAAGGATAGCAAATGGAGCACCATTTGCAGAACAAAACCTTTCCTGCTTTCCCTGCTGTGTTTCCCACAAAGGGGCTCCAGGGGATTGATCGACCCTTTGAAAGGGGCATAGGGCAGGCAACGAGACAGTCTGCGGTGAGAGCAGTGACCTGGTGAAATCCCCCTTCCATAAGCAACAGTGCCTTCCAGTCATAGGTAAAGCTAAAGGTTTCTCTTGCTCGAAAGCCAGTCGAATCCGACTCTAGGGTTGCGGTGCTCATCTCCGTTTCCAAGCCGAGGAGCCAGCACTGTCGGAAGACGTTTCCGTGGTCATGTGGCCGGCATGGAAAAGTTGAACGGAGCTACCTTAATGATCCAGAAACTTGGGGTAACTTGGGATAAGCTAATCGCTGAAGTCACAGCACATGTGTACCGTGTACACAAAAATTAGTTTTATCAGTCATTCAGAAACAAAAATGAACACAATAACCCCAACAAGGAAGCAAGGGGAAGAATTCTCTTTCTGTGTCTCCAGATTTTGAGGTGCTGTTAGTTTTAAAACTGATCAGAACTCATTTTGTCTACTTAAATCCTCTGCCATAAAATTAAAAAAAAAAACTATTGGAAATTAGAGTTAAAAGACTTATCACTAGGTAACAATATTATTTTACAAACATTAAATTTACTGACTGTGTCCAGGAGATGCAGGTCATCTTTACTTCCTCCAAAGACCATCACTTCACCCTCTTTTCCGAGACAGGCTGTATGCCACAACCTAAAAAATATCACAGATACTCTTAAGTTCCTGAATAATTGCGAAGGCAGAAAGGGCCATTTTCTGCCGTTTGCCAGAAATCTGGCAGAGAGGATCCCTAGGGTGAGGGTATATGTTGAATTCTATACCAGTTGAATGGTGGAAAATGCACCTCTCATTGAAATTAATGGAAAGTTAGCATGAATTGAATAACCAAGCAATAGCTTTAACAACTAATGTAACACGTTTGCCAGAAATCTGGCAGAGAGGATCCCTAGGGTGAGGGTATATGTTGAATTCTATACCAGTTGAATGGTGGAAAATGCACCTCTCATTGAAATTAATGGAAAGTTAGCATGAATTGAATAACCAAGCAATAGCTTTAACAACTAATGTAACAAAAAAACCCCCTTTTTTAAAAAATAAAATGTAGTGAAAATGAGGGGGGGGAAATCCATTGTCTACTTCTTCCTGGTCTCCTTTGTGGCATGCGGTGATTAAATGCAAGAAATATTTTATGTACCCACCCATTCCCTCCAGATCACTGGCTATTATAGAGGAGAAGTTGGAATTTACAACATGACAATGTCCGGCGAGGTGTTTCATTATTACAAGATATCAAGGCTTCTGTTTTCACTGGTAGCCCCATGTTTTAGACAGCTTCTAGTTTCATTCTGAGAATATTCCTCACTTTTCACCTGCTGTTTCTCATATTGATCCCAAACACAGTGCTGGAATAATCATATCAGCACCTTATGGGGCAGTCACATTTGTTCCTTTCTCTGTTCTTTTCTTTTTGGAAATACATTGATTCTTTAAGATCATTCATATATATACATACACACACACACTTCAAGATATTGCTTGTGATCTGAGGTCAAAGAAACTACAATTATAGACTAACATGATGTTGCCTATAGATTTAATAGCCTGGTTCACTGGACAAAAGAAAGTATATGGAATTCAATTTGGAGCAATCCCAGTCCTAACTAGGTGCAGTCAACTGTATGCCTGATGTTAATGGCTCTCATGAAAGTGTCCTTAGGATTGCAGACTAAGGCTTCTAAGAGATTGTCTCCAAGAAAGTAAAAGAAGATGATAGTGTTTATGTGAATGGAAGCTTTCTAGGTGACCTTTGACCACACACTCTCAGCCTGACCTACCTCATAGGATTGTTGTGGTGATAAAATGGGAAAAGGTGAAAACGTTGTAGTAAATGAAGTATTTATTTTACAAAGTTATACCCTTCTATAAGGTACAACTATAAATAAGCTTTTGGAGAAAGTCTATCATGACCACATTTGATTTGACAAAAGGAAACTTCTAAGACAATGAAGGAGTTAGTCAAAAGGGAACTGCAAAGAACTGCAGCTATCTAATTTATTCAAAAAATGATCTAGAATAAAAATTGAGTGAATAATTTTAGCATATATCTGCCTGACAGGCATAAATATAAGAGGTGCTCTGCTTGATCAGACTCTAGCATTCTTTCTCACATAGTGGCCAATCAGTTGCCTTGTAGAGCCAACAAACAGGGAGTCTGAGGCCTCCCCTTGAGGTTGCCACCTAGAACTGGTACATCATGATTGATGGCCTTTGATCTTCCTTCAAGTTACTCTGGCTATGAATCACTGATAGACCTGTCCTCCATGAATATTTCTAATTTCCTTTTAAGGTTATCCATGCCCATGTCATCACTGTGTCTACAGGCAGTAAATTCCACAATTCCCAGTGCAATTCTAATCTGAATTGATTCAAAGCCCTTCAAAGCCCACTGACTTTCTTGAATATAGGAGGATATAAATGTGTTTTAAGACTGCCCTTGCTGAGTGAAGTACTTCCTTTTGTCTGTCCTGAAACTACTGCCTGTTAACCTCATTGGGTGCATCCAAGTTCTACCATCATTCTACATCTATAGAACAGGAAATTCTCTCTATACAGTTTTCTCCACTCCATATATAATTTCAAAAAAGCCCCATCATGTCATCTCTTTACTCACCTTTTCTCTTAATTGAAAATCCACAGACTCTATAGCCTCTCCTTGTATGTAAGCTGCTCTGACCCCTTAATCATATTGGTTGCCTTCTTCTGCACTTTTCCTAGTTCTGAAATGCCTTGTGGCTCCAGTTTAGAGGCCATGAAAGTTCTCAGGTAGAGGTGCAAGATATAAGAGGTGCTTGGGAATCCTTCAAAGGAAGCAAGAAAGCAGGAGCTGGCAATTGGGAGTCCCAAGGCAGAGTTACACAACAGAATCAGCCTTGTAGAAAGAGGCAATTCTACTCTTTGGGGGTTTTAAGCCAAGCAAGATGAAGCAGATATGTTGCTGATGGCACCCATTGTGCTGAAAATCAAGAAGAAGGCTACATAGGACAGAAGCTAATATTCTCAAAAAGAATTCTCTCTGCCTCTCATTCATCATTCAATAAATGTGAGAGTGTAGGGGAAAGTCAGAACTAGGATACTCATTTTAAAATTGCTGTAATTGTATCTGCATACCAGAATGTGTGATAAATTGATACATAGAAAGACAGAAACAAACTACAGCTTTTAATGGTGATGTTTATGTATACTTGGTCACTTCTAGAAGAACTGTCTAAATTGTGGGTAGTGTAAATAGTAAGGCAATGTAATACCAATTAAGGGCAATTAAAGATGGAGCAAGGGAGGAGAAAAAGTCATCATCCATCGGTCTAATCTGTTCTCTCTCATACAAATGCTTTCAATCAATCACACACACACTTCTCAGTTCCGAGGAATTGCAGTAAACTGAGAAAAGTCCCTTCCCAATTCCAAAATCCCAACTCGATGAATGCACGGTGAGTGTAAACCAGCTGTGCTAATAGTGGAAGCAAAGGGTAATCATGCCCCTGCTCAACTTTCAAAGTCCTCCCAAAGCCATTGAGATGGCGCAGTGATTGGTGGAAAGTGGACATGCAGGGCATAAAAGCAATCATGATAGGTGGGGAGTCTGCCATTTGTATGATATCACTGTCACTCATCTCCTGCTGCCTAGGAAATGGAAACAGACAGTAAATCACTGGAAGAAACTTTCAGATTGGTAGCCGTCTGTCTGCTCTTGAATGCTGGAAATCATTTCATTGAATCTGAAGAGTTTACTTCATTTACCAATGGGACCAGTTAGGGTAAGTTTTGATTAGTAAAGTTCCATCTACACATCCCTACTGTCTGCTTCTGATTTAGTTTTCATTGGGGGGGGGGGAATATCAGGAGATGGATGCACAAAGCTGGCCAGTGCTTTAAGAATTAGAATGCACGTCTGAATGGGAATTTAAATGCACATCCCATTGAAAGCAAATAACCAAATTTGCATTTGGATGCACATTCATTCAAAGTAATGGATAGCAAGTCCTAAAAGAGGATTTTTCATACAAGGCGTTTCCATGAATAATTGAAACTGTGAGGCAAAGCAGCTAAAAACTCTGCTGAAGTAAACAGACATGCTTCACACATTCCTAAATAATTGTAGCTTGCTAATAACTCTTAAAATCATCAGTTACTTATAGCCTTTTGCCTTGTCAGCAGTGTCGACTAGGGAGCCCGTGTGTGCTTTGCATAAAGATTCTTCTTGTATAATTCTGCATGTGTTTGCTTTGACAGAAACCATTCCTGTCCGTCTGGCTACTAAAATAAAGAAGAATCCTTGCTTTCTCAAGCATATTCATCTTCATTTATTCTGTGTGTGTGCTTTAGGATATCTCATGTGCAGAAATGAATCTGGGGGAAAAAAGAGAAAAGGAATAATAATAGAGATAAGTGACTGCACATTTGCCAGAGTCATTTGGAACAGAGGCATTATGCTAAGACTCTTCAGACTTCATTAGCATGTCACACAAAGTTCAAGTGTGACCTTCACTTCCACGATGTAGCAATCCTTTATACTTACTTGTGTTTAGTGTAAAATATGATTAATCATGCTGTTTTTCTTCCATATAATTAGCGTATGCTCAGCTTTCTTGGCACACTCCAACGGTATCATTATTGTTGACTAAATTTAACATAGCAACTCTGACATGCAAATCAGTGACTTCAATGAGAATTTAATTATATGTTTAAAGAGTCTTCCTGCCCTGTACTGTGTTCTTCTCTTCCACAAAATAGAACCAAAAAGATCTCTGTGAAAGAGAATCTACAGAAACTATCACTTCCTATTGAATTTTACCACTGCAAAATGTGAAATGCAGTCTTTAATGGATTAGTGCTATTTGCAGAAGTATAGATCTGGAAATAGGGATGTGAAACCTTTCAGCTTAGGAAGGAGGTCCAAGAAAGGGTAGAAAACATAGTTACCAGTGTGCCATTATGATACTGCCAGAGGGTAGCCTTGTTGGTCTATAGCAGGACAGCCAGGTTGAAGTCCAGTAGCACCTTATGTAGCTCAGAGGTGCTGCCTTACTCACAGGGTAGCCTCAACAGCAGGGCACCCCACTTCTGACTTAAACCAGAGACCCACAGAACCAGGCCAAAGAGAATACTCTTGACCTGTGCTAAAGAGCAAGAGCTAGCCACAGCTCAGCAAAGGGTTTCAATCTAAGGTTGCACAAGGCACCCTCGAGGGCAATCTCCAATCCCCCCTCCACCCAGCAAAGGTATGCATATATAATGGCCATGAGTTCCTTCAGGTAAAGTATCTGCATTCTCAAAGCCATTCAGTAGACTTTTGGCAAAACCCTCTCTGTCTCTGTATTCCCACATAAGCCCCTTTGTGTGATCCCTATGCCTATGTAGAAATCTTTTGTCTCAACACCTGTCCTTCCTGTCCTCTCCCTCAGGATACTGAGACAAATTCATCCAGTTGATTAAATTATTAACAGTTCTTTCTGACAACTATCAGAGACCCATTTTCCCTTTTTGTCTAAGCGTGGGAACCCATTCAACCTACCTCAGTAGGACCATCAACGGTCATCAAAACCAATCTGCCTTGGTAAGACCATCAACTATCATTAATCTCAACAAGTTCTGGCCTAAGAGACCACCCCTTGAATTCCTATAAAAATAGAGAGCAAGCCCCATCTTGGTGTGCACTCTGAGGCAGCCTACAATAGGGTACACCCCCAAAGCCTCTACTTTGAGTCTACTTTTCTCCACCTGAAATGCCGGTCGTTTGCTCTTCTACATAGATATCTGCACACCTGGACAGGTAGTATAACCTCTATAACTGCTCCTTAAACGTCTCTATTATCCACCCTTTATTTCTTAGTTCTGGATTGTGTGTATATTTTGAGTGCTTAGTGTGATTGTATGCAGGGATATTCTCTAATAAAACTATTGAACACTCTTTAAATCTTCATACTGAACTGGACCTTGGTATATATAGGTGTGCAATCCCTTGTACCTTTCTGGCCTCCTCTGTCTCATAGCTAATTTCCCCCAATATCAAGACAGGCCACTTCCCCCAATATTGAGACAGGTCACCAACAAGATTTCCAGGGTATAAGCTTTTGAGAGTCAAAGCTCTCTTTATCAGATACAAGTTGGAATACAGATCTCTTGAGTCCTAATAATCTATCCCTAGGGAAATTATCATAGTTATATATCCCTAGAGAAATTATCACTGTTAGGTATATGTACCTACTAAGTCACTTTTTCCTCATCCAGCCCATTTCTTCTGACCTTCCTGACTTTAAGGCAAATAGGCAAGCATAGTGGCTAGATCTTATATCACTTTGGTATGTATTTTAATTGATGTACCTCTTTTAATTGATGTAATTGATCATTGTTGTGAACCACTTCAAGCTCTTAGCTGAAGAGAAGTGGCATAAAATTAAATAAATAAATAAAATACCATCTAGGTTCAACCCACTCCCACTGGAACATGGAACTGAATACTCCAACCCAATGGCAAAATGCACTTAAATCCATCAAATATGCTCCCCTTGTTTTACATATAAGGCTTATTCACTAGAAAACCCTTATATGTATATATTGGTATCTCACTAAATTTAGCCACCTAGGCCTCACTGAGAAGGATGCCTGTTGGAACTGCCAGACACCTCAAGCAATCTGGTCCAAATGCTCTGAGATGCCCCCAAATTAGATATTTCTGGCAAGTTGTTGTATCTTACATTATTTACCAAACTCTGGCTCATAGTTAATGCTCTTTTAGGCTATATATAGTTTTATGAGCACTTTCCAAGCATCACATGCTATGGATTCCAAGAGCAGCCTTAGCTGACAAGTAAATTATCTTGCAACTCTGGAAATGTCATATTCTTCCTTCAGTGGATGACTGGGTCTATGATATATCAGTTCTTTGTATAAGAGAGAGAACTGCATACAACAGATTAGAAGCTCCTGATACCTTCACCTCCATCTGGCAAGATTTTTTGTATCTCTTTGAGTAGTGATGCCTCATATCCCACACTGCTTGTTTAGCTAGATTCATATTGTTGCCTCCCCCCCCACCCACCCACCCAGGATACCAGCCTCGTGGTAGGACATGGGGATCCCCTGGAATTCCAGCTCATCTCCAGACTACAGTTCCTCTGGAGAAAATGACTGCTTTGAAGGGTGGACTCTATACCATTGTACCCCACTGAGGTCCCTGTCTCCCCCAGGCTCCTTCCCTAAATCTCCAGGAGTTTTTCAACCTGGAACTTGCAACCCTACCCCCCCATACCCTGCTGGTGGCTGGGGGGAACTGACAACCCTATCCCTGAATGAATAGTCACAGGGCTATTTTGGGGCAGGAACACACAGGAACAGAGTTCCGGCTGGCTCCCAAGTTGGCCATGCCCAGCAGGAACTCATTAGCATAATAGGCCACGCCCAACAGCAGAAACGCATTAGGATTGGCTACATTAGGGGTGTGTGGCCTAACATGCAAAGGCGTTCCTGCTACAAAAAAAGCCCTGGGTTTTGACAACAAACAAGGTAAACAGAATAACAAGCAAAAGGTGGGTGTGGCTGGATGACCACACTTTTGGTAACATGGGGGTGTGGCCTAGTGTGCTAATGAGCTGTGCTGTCAGGGGTGTGGCCCGATATGCTAATGAGTTCCTGCTGTTGGGTGTGGCCTATTATGCTAATGAGTTCCTGCTGGGCTTTTTCTACAAAAAGAGCCCTGAATAGCCATATCACAATCTGGTTACAGCTCTAGTTTAGCAAATGACCCAGAGCATATCGGTTATCTAGGTACAAGTCAGTACCATCACTTCATCTCCTGTTGCCATTCTCCTCATGCAGGCACTTTATTGGTCCCTGGCCAGAAGCCACTTACAAAGCTTGGTGTGGACTGGCAGCCACAGTGTACCACAGAGGTCTGTGCTGGTTTACTTTTATATGTCTTCAAAATCAGCTACCGAGTTATCTTTGTTGTTTTGCTTTGCAAGTAATGAGTAGAGGTTGAAGAACAAGTAATAAGGACATGCATCTTGTTACTTGTGGTAAACCAGGAAAACTTTCTAGAAATTACTAAGATACCATGGGAGAAAACAATATTTATATCTTATATAAAAGAGTCACTTTTCTATGAATAACTGTTCTTGAAAAAACACAAATCAAATGTGCTATTGTTTTCTATATATCTCTTTTGCCACAATGACATCTTTGCCCCCCAATATACAACAATGCAGAGATGAAAATCTATAACAGTTATAGATGGAAAGCAGATACATATAGGAAAAATGAGTAGTAAGCATTAAAAAAATCTATTGATGTTCCACAATCTTTTTTAACTTCTGGCAGTGTTTATATTAGGCTGAAAAAAAGATGGTTGGTAGAAGAAGAAGAAGGGAGCTTTTGTTGTTTAGATCTCAAACTGGAGACTTACTTTCAAAGAATGTAGCACAGAAAACACTGACAGAAAAGTCGTAGAAAAACTCGGTGATAGAGGTATTGGTTTTCTCCAGAAATTGTCTATATGTGACATTCTTTAATTTAAAATAACCCAATGACTGCTAGGCTATTGGCTATGTTAATGAAGAGCAAAGTAGAATCATGAGAATAGAAGCATATTGCTTAATTCAAAATAACAGTGACTGGGTAATAGTTAGTGTTAGTTGGTCTCCTGCTATAGTGCAAAACCTTCCAGCAGCAAGCCCCACTTCCCACCACCACTCCTTCAGCTGTTGGGAGACAAAATAATTTTTAAAAATCCCTATCAGAGAGAAAGTGTGCCCTCACTTCCAGATATTCCCTGGAAGTGATGTAACACCATCACACTGCTGTATCCCCCCATCCCCCCCATCGCCAGGTGCCAACTGTTGGCTGACAGCCCTAGTAATACTTCACCTATGGCTCAGACAGTGGGACATGAAGACCAGTCTGGTATAGTTTTTTGCTAGCATTTTAAAGATGGCATATTTCACAAAAAGGCATAGATGTACAACGTCTTGCTTTTGGTACTCCTCACAGCATTATTCTTTAAATATTATATAACAGAGTAGGAGGCAAAATCCAAGTTTAGGTAGGCAGGGATTTCTTAATCTCATCTATGATGTAAGATCTTTGCCCACCCATAGGATGCCCAGAATATTCTACCACTGCACTCATTTAAGGGATAATGTAGCTCCTACGATCAAAACCTGGACATTTCTAATGGGTCTACACTTGCTCTTATTTGAAAAAAAATATGAATTCTTAGACTTACTTAAAATACATGAAGAAAATAAAACAATTATTCTGTGTAGTTAATCAAGAAATAAACCTCCTGTCCCGCCACGAGTTGGCCTCCCTTCCCTGCAGACGGGTCAGGAGAGCCGAGGGGAGGCCCAGTGAGAGGTGATGCCACTGCGCCAGACCATGTTGACGATGAGCAAATTCCCATGGCAGCACTGGTGAGAGCCCGGGCACTCTCCCCACCCCATCCCATGCCAAGGGGCGACTCGCCTTGGAGGGACCCTGGGGTGGGGACCTGGAGGGGGAAAGAGGCCCCACGACTGGGAGCCCCAAGGAGGGTGCCAGAGCCAGGGAGGGGGAGCAGCTGAGACTCACCCCACAAAGACCAGCAGGGTCTGCGCTGAGGATTGGGCTACCAGGACGCACCCGGCTCTGACTTCAGGAGCAGCAGCCAAAGTCACGGGATGGCTTGAGGCAGGGAGAAGACTCACTGGATCAGGAGAAGAGCCCAGGAGTGGAGGGATGCTGGAGACAGGCCCAGACTATACGGAGCCACACCCCTGAGGGACGTGCCCAGGATGAGCATGGGGATACAGGGGGGTGGAGCCAGAGACAGAGGCACATGGAAGGGGGGGAGGGATCTGGCCAATGGGATGGAGGCATAGAGACAGGCAGTCACAGGAGCCTATGGGGAGGAACCGGGAAGTAGGGAAGGGTGTGCATGTGCTGGAGAAGGGAATAGAAAGGGGAGAGCATGCCATAGCCGAGGAGGAGAGGACAGAGACTGGGAAGGCCTGAAGAGTGAGCGAGAGAGGAAGAGACCCCACCTGTTTCAGAATGAGGGCATGCTTCGGCGGTGAAGTAACCTCAGGTCCTCTCTAAATTCTGAGGTTCACAGCACAAACCCTGGAAGTTCCTTCTCCAGCACGGTGGAGGGGCCACCCCACTAACCCTAGACCCGGAGCTAGACACCTCCCCTGCCAGCTGGCCTGCAATGTCTAAAGTGTAAAACAGAAGCAAGGCAGAGATAAGAGTCTCTCTTTTGCTCTGACTAGGGAGAAAGCCTGGCCTGGAAGTCTATATTAAGATTAGGGAATTTAATATAACCTGCTTTTACTGTTGTTGTTAAAAGGCTTCTTTTCTGGTCTGTCAGGTGACACACAAGCAGAATCCCTGGTCTGTCAGGTGACACACAAGCAGAATTGTACTAAAAGTACAATAACATAGCAATTTTTCAGATGATATTCTGAGAAGAATAAACTAAAATTTGGCAGCTGAGCAAGCTCTGGCCTCCCCAGTCTGCACAAGTTTTTGGAAGGTCTCTACAGAGGCATACAAGTGGATAACACAGATAAATGGAACCCTGAAAAATTCCTGAATATGGAGAGATATGCAAATGCTTCTTTACGTGTGGGATTTAAGCAAACATTCTAAGAAATATGCGTAGATTGGACAGGGCACAGAAATTGTTACAGTGATCCTGCTTTTCCAAAGGTACTAGTTCATTTCCTGACTAATTTTTTTTTAAAAAAATCACAATGGGAGCTGTCAGAGGTATTTTACTGTACTCTGTTTCTCAAGGCAGACCACTAATGGCTAGAGTGGTCCCATTTTATGGGAAGATGATCTCTACCTTTAGTGGCTGCATCTCAGGCAGGAAATCAGAGAGCCACTAAAGCTTTATTTGGCACAGGAATATAAAGATTTATTGGTTTGATTTTGAATATAGAACTGTTAAAGACACAGAACCACAGTGAATACAAAGGTAGCTGATCAACTTACAGCATTTGGCGGATGACCAGTCGAATTACTAACTACTCTGGTAGAATTCATATCATCAAGATTGCTGGTAGCAAGGTCATAGTAGCTATGAATTTTAATTGCAAGTTTGTGAGTTCCCACCAGATTTACCACTCTAATTGGCATCTACTAGTCAATATAAAACTCCACGGTCTTTAGAAGCCAGGAGCTGGCATCAAAGGATTTCCTTAACAATCTTATCTTTAAAATTCCACTTTATATTTCTTTTAAAAAAACAACTGATAGCTTTGGGAGACTAGGCAAACAGAATATGTGAAATGAACCTAGCTGAAGAAGTATAACTCGCCTTCTGCATGCAAAAATAAAGGCATCCTAGGAGAGGTTCGCTTTGGGTTCACTTGAAGTGAAAACATGTGCTTTCATCCAGTAATTACATAAGAGGTGAAAGTCGACCTGTGGCAATTCACATTTGTATGGTATGTCTGGCAGAAAAATTCCAAGCTTTCCTTTAACTCGAAGATGAGAATCAAGACTGGGCATTCCTTTAAAAATATTTTACATTCACTCTAATGGCATCTATGTCATGGGCATCATTGTATATATACTTTGGAAGAATCCTTATTTGTGATGGGACAGCCAAAGGCTTCCTTACCTCTTCCCTTTCTCAGACCCCCCTTTAAAAGCAGCACAACAAACTGTTCATTCCACTTCCCGAACTCTTGTGAGAGTCTCTTGAACTTTGGTGATACTTCCCCTGCATTTAATTTCTTCCTAGTATTTGGGTCCTGTATGAGGAGTTATTTATTTAGGTAGAAAAAAAAGGAATGAAAGGCAGACCTTTGGTTGTTTGGAGGACAGCCAGCAGCCTTGCTGGAGTTAAATTCAATAAAATATAAATAAGAGAGAGAAAAGAATATAGGCAAGAAACACAGGTGTTATTAGCTTCCTTTATTGTACTCATCCTAGTAGTTTATGAGCCCATTTAGAAAGCAGTAATGCTAAAACATCAGTCTACGCACTTCTTATTCTTTTCCTGCCCTCTACTGTCCCGCACTATTTTATAGAGCATAGGCCGATCCCCCTTAGCTGTCACTTCCTGAATGGAAGGCCTAGCCCGTCTCCCATCTTATCTAAATTGTGACTCCACACTCACTACACTCTTCAGTAAGCCCGCCTCCTTTTCAGTCAAGGGATAATTCAGTTATGCTGCAAAACACGGGAAATGTGTTGTTCCGAAAGTTAAGAAAATCTCAGGAGGATATTATCCACTAAGAAAAAATGTTTTTTTTTTTAATTTTAGGCTACAAAGGACTACTCAATTTAAAGTCCTGTCCCAGCACTCTTTATATATGAACAGGGTTTTTTCCCCCTTCCAGAACATGTCTTAAGAGGCATGCATCCTCACATGAATTAGGTCTCTCTCTATTTTTATAAAATGAGTATGTTCTGAGAAAAGCATGGGTACTTCAAGCATTAGGAAAGGATGAGAAATAATGAACCCCTTCTTTAGGAGCAAATTTGCACAAATTGGACTAAGAAAAGTTTTCACAATATTTTAGGCCTTCTGGCTTGGGCATGATATGGCAGGAAATACAGGCCCATTCTGCATCTAGCATTCGCTCCACTGTTTTACCAAACCCACGTTGGAACAGAAATTCCTTCTACATTGCATGCTACTTTCACTTTGATCGATTGTCAGATTATATGGCAGTGTACAGATTGCATGACGCTTTCACATAATTTGATCTCTCAGTTTTTATGGTACCTGAAAAGTACGCAAACGGAGAGTGATGTCAGCAAAGCATACTTTATTCTATCCGGAACAAGACGATTTTGGCTGGCTCGCAGGCCGGCTTATATCCCCTGAGAAACCGCCACCCAAAACACACCCCTACTTCTCTATAGGTTATTTACAGTGACCGAGAGTCCCATAGGCACTCAGCCGGGAACCTAGCCCCCTGATTGGAGCAGGCTAGGATCCGCATAGTCCATTGTCTCTTGGAGCAAAGCTCGAAGTTTGTCTCTGGACTTGTCTGGACTCGTCTGGACTGGATACATTACAGTACCCGTCTGCATAGATTTATGGCCATTTTATGGCCATTCAGGGGTGACTTTGCAGTCAATACGGCATTGGCCTGGGGTATCTGAATGGGGTTTTGAGCCACATCTTTTTCTGTTCCAGAGTGGGTTTGGTTAGACAACGGAGCGAATGCTAGATGCAGAATGGGCCACAGTAAAAGTAATACAGCAAATACACTTTGCAGAGTGCACTATCAATTTCCTGTCCATCATCACTGTATCGGTGTCAGTTGTCTTCTATCCACCTGGTCGGAATTCTGTAGTATCAGAATTGACAGTGGGTGTGGCTAGATGAAGTCATGAATGCAATTTGTTGTTGGTAGCAGTATTAATGAAATGAAAGAAAAGTGAATAATCAGTGGAGTAGGTTACATTTTACTTGAATTTTCAGCTGTATGCTTTATGGCAGATTTGCAACAAGTCCATAATATAACCAAAACTTTCAGACAGTAGTTTTTGATACCACCATATAAAGGGCACAGGAGAAATTAGGCCAAATGGAAAGCTGAAATTTACTGGGTTGGATCCAGCCAGCTGGTTTGCTCAATCTTACCTAATTCCCCTCTGCTCTCCTTTTCATCATCAGAAAAGCTGGCTGGCTGGCTGATTGATTGAACCAAACTAACATTTTACTTGGATATGATGGTTTTTTGTATGTAATTGATTCCCTGTTGGGCATAAAGACATCTCACATTATGCCTTCTGTTCCCTCATCCCAATTCTATGTTCTCATACACGTTGAAAATATGAGGGATATCTCTTTTGCACCGGATACCACTGTAACAGATTCCAGATACAAATTTATAGTTTTCTTCCTGAAGAAAAAAGAATCAAGCATCTTATTCAATCATGCAGACTTCATATTCCCCTGTGAACTGAAAACTGTGGAAATGATTCCTCACTCTCTAATTGTGCTTAAAACAGCCTTAGGTATTGTATGTTTCTTACACACAGCCTGGACTTACCTCATTGCTGATTTTGTGGCCTCAGGGCTTGGGGGAAGCAGGTGAGGTGGACATGTGGCTGTTGGTTGAGTGGCCACATGGCCAGGTCTGAAGATGAAGGGCCAGATGTCCTGGCAGTGTGATGCAGGGAGGGGGTGGGCATCCTGGAGGCCTTACCTGCCCACCCCTCAACTATTTAGCCAGGTGCTCCACACCCGTTTGCAATACTTAGCAAATGTTTTGCAGGCCCAGGGTTTTGCAGACCCAGGCAGATGGCAGTCCAAAAAGAAATGACCAGGTGGGACCTTTTGGATGACAAGCTCTGGCTATTCATTGTCAGCTCACACACACCAAAGTGAGGCATGAGCCAGCCTGGGCCAGGCCCAGTATTAGTCAGGATTCTTTCAAGAGTGTATGCTGGGAGTACAACCAAGGCAGGTATCACCAGTCCAGGTGTAATCTGGGCATAATTGTGACACCTGCTTTGGACCACATAGTTGGCTATCTTGCCCCTGGGGCAGGGCATTGCAACAGCCCTTTTGTGGTGCTCAATCCTCTGGCTCCAGCATAAAAAAGTAGGGAGGATTGGGGACCTCTGATGCCCCAGCCACCTGTTCAACCAAATAGTTTAGAGGGTTTCCCCCCTTTTGATGGGGGTTTGGCAAAAAACCCAGTCCGCCTCCAGGCCCTTCTTCCCTTACTTGCTCAGCATCCAGCTAATGCATCCCATGTCGTACCCGAAGGGGTCCTCCATCTTTTGACCAGGCCGTGCAAATTGTGAGGCCCTGTGGCACTGGTGCCCTTATGGCTAAATGCAACATCCAATCGGCATTTCACTTGCTGCCAGTTCACTGGAGGACTTCTGCTTGCTAGGGTTCAAGTTCAAAGGTGAGTGAAATGGCGATAAAGCCATGCCTATGGGCTGCTGGTGACCTGTGTCACCTTTGAGATATTCAGCCTTTAGTAGGTAATTAAGGACCGCACACAATGTCCACATGTCCCTCACTATTTGGATGACTTTCTTCAGGGGTCATTTCGTAGAAAAAGAGCTAGGGGAACTCATTAGCATAACTCATTAGCATATGCCACACCCCCTGACATCACCGGAAGAGTGTCATAAGGCCACACCCCCTGACATCACCGGAAGTGTGTCATAAGGCCACACACCCCGCCCCCAACGGTCCCGGCCGCCGCCGCCCTTAGGGGGGGGGAGAGGCAGGTAGGAAGCACCTTACCCTCCCTCTTCTCCTGCCTCCTCCTGGCTGAATGAGGGCCGGAAGCGGGGCAGCCGGAAGCAGGGGGCGGGGCTTCGTTGTGTGCCCCGCCCCCATACTTCACCCGGGGGAACTGCGATCCCCCGCGTTCCCCCCCGAAATGACCTCTGACTTTCTTATTGCAGGCACAACCGTCACCTCAGGGTGTGCTGACCAATTGGGCTCCTTTCAATATGTAGCAGCTGTGTTGGAGTCCCACTGGCACAGGATAAGGTGGAGGGGCCCACCACTCTGTTGATGTATTTGGGTATCCATTTAGATTCCGTTGTGGACATCTCTCACCTTCCTGAAGACAAGGTCACAGCTTTAAACTCCATGATCCTTAAGGATATGGGGAGCTGGAAATGCACACTAAAGGAGATTCACCTTGATTACCTTAATTTTGCTTGCAAGGTGGGCACACATTTTGAGCACATCTTGTGCAGGCTTCCTCTGGCATGAACACACCTCATCACCATAGAAGGGTTACATGGGGCATCAGGGAGGACCTGGGGGGGGGGGTTAGTGCACTTTCTGAACAAGTTCAACATGGTGTCCTTTTGGCAATCAAGGCTGGATCCAGGGGCACCCTCTAGGTTCACACTGATATTTCTGGCAGCCTGGGATTCAGGATGTATTTTGCAGGACAATGGTGCTCCAGGCATATGACACTACAATGGGCCAGGTCAGACATATTATGGAACTTTACCTATTTGGATCCCCCCCCCCCATTTTGGTGGCTGTTATGTGAAAGCATTTATTTCAGAGCAGGCACATCCTTTTCTGGTGTGAAAACCAAGCTGTTGTCAGGGTCATTAATCAGCAGTCTTCATGCTCTGAATGGGTTTTGCGCATGGTCCACAGGTTTGTCTTAGTAAGCCTCGTGTCTAACAAATCCTTTTTAGCACACTATATTGCAGGAGCCAATAACAACATTGTGAAGGCATCTCACTTTCAGGATGAGCGGTTTTGTATGCTGGCTCTGGGGGCAAACAAACATCTATATCACTTTTCAGAGGAGCTATGGATTGGCAACAGCTGATCATTTAGGGAGTTTTGGGGTCTATTGCCATCTCAGTGCCTCAGTCCTTTGGGCATGTGGCTTCAGAGTTCTTATCCCTTTGCATTTCATTGGGGCACATTGGGCCATGAATAGCCTCAGAGGCTCTAGTATTGCACTACTTGGAACATTTAAGGGAGTGGGGCCTGTTGGTCAGGACCGTGGGTATTTGTTTAGTGGCCATATCTTTTTTCAGCAAGGCCTTCAGCTTACCTGATCCTTGCAACTCTTTCCTGGCTCAGTGGGCCATGCAGGGGTGAAGGAGGTCTTCACCCCCTGGGCCAGATTGGTGCAAGCCCATCACAACGCACATTCTGGCAGGCCTGATCCAACATCTCCCATGGATCTGCTGGTCTCTGTTTGAGGCCACCATTTTCTGGGCAGCCTTCACATTAACTTTTTTCAGAGCCTTTTGGAGCAGTGAGCTACTGGTAGCATCACGCTTGGAGTGCTCTGGCTGGGCTTTATCTCGCCATGATGTCACCATCAGGGCTGATGAGCCACATTTGTCTCTGGCGATCAAAAAACAATAAAAAACAATATCATTGGTAGGTAATATGTTATCTGTCTGACGAGATGCTTGGAACATGCAGCAAAAATTAAACACACTAAGGGGAAGGGATCGTGAGTTGACCAGCAACACACGTGGACTGATTCCAAACTAGCCGAGAATGGAACCAATAAGGTAGGGTGGGGTTAGGAAAGGAAGAAGCAAGACAGTGAGCACAGGGAGAGCTCACCTTAAAAACTGAATTGTGACATGAGGCAATGGCTCATGTGATCACCTCGTTCCCAGGAGGTACTAGGAAAAAAACTTAAACTCTGGATGGGGCAAAAAGGGATTAATAGTTGGGCAATTGAAATGTAATAGTGGGCAGGGAGTGACACCTCTGGGGGAAGGGGTTGAGACAAAGGAGAGAGTGAAGAGATCCAATTACGTAGCAGGTCTGGTGCTTCGTATTAATGATCCGATGCTTGACAGGAAGGCTTAATGACTCCTTTTGTCTTTAGCAGGGCACAATCTTTTTGTCTTAGGTTGACTCAGGAGGAAGAGGAATGTGTACTTTCCAGGTGAAGCTAACACACAAGGGGGGGATGTTGTGTGATGAAGAAGAGATTCTGTCATAGCTTCTGTTCAGGAACATCTGTCCTCTGTCACAACATGGCTTCTTCTCTGGTCTGCTGCTGTCTCTGCATGCAAGGAGGTCAAGGCTGTTGCTCTGTATCCCAGAGCTTTGGGGTGGATGCAGAAGTTCAGTAGCAGAAAGCATCTGTAGTCCCAGGTCCACATCTGGCTTCACATACTTCTTAGGCACAAGGCTCCCCTTGGCCACAGTGTATACTCCATAGTCCAGCATAGGGCACTTCTCTTAGGACCACAGTTCTGTCCATAGCCCTGGCACACACTTTTCACAGTGCAACAAGGCAGTGATATTGAAAGAGTCTCTAACATGCTATCTAAAGTGGCTGCGTGGCAATATGTCCCAGGTAGTTTTGGGCTTTGAGGGAGGACTCATCAGGGCAAGGCTCTCCAGCAGCCATAAGAGGACTTAGTACCATATGACTTACGTGACTCTCCTAGGATTGTTGCTTTCTACTGTTTACCAACAGCCACCACATGAAAGCAAGTGTGATGTAGCAGTTAGAGTTTTATACTAGGATCTGGGATACCCGGGTTTGAACCCCCACTCTGCCTTAGAAGTTCACTGGCTTACCTTGGGCCATTCACACATTCTCAGCTAACACATCTCAAAGGGTAGTTGTAAGGATAATACTGAGGAGATGTGAATGATGTAAACTACTTTGGGTCCCCATCAGAGAGAAAGGTGGGGTGCAGATAAAGTAAATAAATCATATAGTTGAAGATCAAGGCAGATCAAAAGTAGATTGGTTGGTGCATGGGTAGGAAAGAAGGAAGAAGGGAGAGAGACAGGTTGCCAGGAGGACTAAAAGAGAAAATATTATGGGGAGAGTAATACAAGGGAAGATGAGATATTCCCTGCAAGTTTTTACAGGTTTCCCACCACACAACTGGGCCTGGTGGCAGCACTGCACACCTCAGCCATAGTTTCCCCAGACAATGGCTGCCAGGGGGAGAGAAGGAGGGAAAGCTGAAGGCAAGGGGGCAGATAAAGATAGGGAAGTTGGCTGGTGGGTAGGAGGGAGGGAAGGAAGCAGAACAAGCACCGATTATATGGAAGCAACTACAAGGACAGAAAAAGGAAATAGTGTGTGGAAGGGGATACAGGGGACAATGAAGTGATTCCCTGCAAGTTGTTGCTGGCCCATGCTTGTCAATATATCTAATTCTCAACATGGCACCATCTTGGGAAACTTAAATCCATAGACTGGAGACATGATCAGACAAGGCAGATGTTTCTACAAATCCCAGGTTTGTAGAAATATCTGGAATCTAAAAAAAATAAAATATATTGGGAGGTTAAACCACCCCAAAGTAGTAGAAGCAGCACCTGTAACTTTAAGGAACAAATACATTTAATGGTCTTTGTGGCCATTGCTAGGCAATCACAATAGTATTGCCAGTCTTCAAGCCTTAGTTTCTGTTCATAAAAAGGCAAGAGGAGGAGGCAGGGCTCTTTTCATCCATTTGCACTATGGGATCTCTCTTTTTAATTTTTTTTAATGACTTACTTTGAGCCTGAAGCCCGTTTTCAGTGTCAGGGTTTAATCCTAGAACAAGTGGAACAATAACAACAAAAAGTTCCTTCAAGTCTGAATAGAGTGCATTTCCCTCATATTTGTGTCATCCAAATGGAGTATGTCTCTGGGATTACAGGAGGGATTTCTAGTTCATAAAACAGTACACATTTAGCATGAAGACTGGCTGACATCTGACAGCCACCTTGTGAGTTATGTAACTAAAAGGGGGTATTTACATAGAAAAACAGACTCTGATAGAATTTTGAAAAAGATACTGAATACCTAAGAGTGACTGGCAGCTTACATTCACATTAAAATGCTGGCATCAGCAAAGCACTTGGAGGACCGGTCTTTTCCCTGTCTAGCAGCTAGCTTGTGAAAAAGCTGGGCATCTTAAATATCCTTGTTAGCTTTATGCTGCCCTTTTAAAATACCCTATTTTCCAAAAAAGTATGTGATATATTGAACCTCTTTTTTTTTATGGCTCTATTTACAACTTGGATAACGATTTATTAGGGAAGTTGTTTTCATCTTTTGGAAATTGTGCAGTTTCCATTCTATTGTATGCAGATGAGACTTGTGTCCTAGATTCCCCGAGGCTTTCACAAAGCACTCAGCATTCTGAATAAATATTGCAAAGGCAGTGATTTAATTATATGTCTAAATTACTGATATTTGGCACTAATAACATTATTTGGCATCCGGGTAATAGTGCATTGTAATATATAAATTCAATGGCAGGGTTGGTGATGCTGTCTTAATTAGTCATCTCAGTGCCCAGAAAGTAGAAGGGCCTACTTAGTGTAATTTCTGGAAGAAGAGATAAAGTCAAACGGCTGTGATTATTTTTCCTCCTGCTCTTTGGACTCTAGTAAGAGGTCTTGGCTAACGAGTTTCATTTTGAAGGAGAATGTTGCCACTCTGTTTGTTCACCTCATCATTAAAGTCTGGTGTTTCATATTAATAAAATAAACTAATGGGGACACACAAAAGTTGGTGCCACTGTATTCTTTGCATCACAGTATTTTGTAAGATATGAATGCCACAAAGCAACATAAAGAGAAGCGGTTGCTCAGCCAAGAACTGGAAAATCATTGGATGTAATTTGTTTTCACAATTACAGTCTAGGAGCAGACTGAATGTGAAAATGGCTCTTGAACTAGCCGAGTGGGGCCCTGTGGTAGACAAGCCAGTGCTTCAGGGAAACTCAGCTCAGTGATTAGTTCACCCATTGCATTCTCTCTCCAGACTGGAAGCACTGTGGAAGGAGACAGTTGGTGATGTGACAGCAGTTTTCATTGCGGGTGAAGGTTGTGAGCCAAGTGGCCCTTGAGGTGACTGCAAAGCTGCTGTGCTTGGCACTACTTGTTCCTGGCCACCAGTGACCCTCTAGGACAGTGACCCTCTTGGAAATTTCCTATAAGTTAAATGGCCAGTCTGCCCCTGTTGCACTGTGTATCTTGTATGGACACAATTTTCACTGGTATTCTCAACACGGACCTTGAATGAAGGTGTTGCTACCACCACCATAACTGTTCAATATAGCCCATTCTGGAAACACACAGGGTAAATGCAGTTTCTGCTAGGGCATTTTGTTGGAAGCTTTCAGTTTGGCTGGCAGGTATTTCCTCCTACTAAAAACGTCTAGGTAAGTGTAAATGATGTAATACAATTATGAAACAAAAATGGAAAGAAAATATAACTTTTAGAAATTATGAAAGGATTACTTTGTTTCTTACAGTGGCTTCCAATTAAAAGTAATTGATGTGGAGAAGCTTTACAGTTTTTGTACTTGTGGAGAGAGATGGTAAGATGATATATTTGCCAGTGAGATATCCATTTATTGATGTGGTTCTACATATTTACTGTATCTTATTGATCTGATGAAGTCTTTTAGGATGCAATGAGGGACGTGATGCATCTGGGACCTCATGATCTAGTTACACAGATCTGGAAAGTTTCACTGGACATTTTCACTCCCTTACCCTATTAGAAAGGTATTTGACATTTAAATGAGCAGCACACTAGAATAGTGGCAGGCAGTGTTCCCTCTAAGCTGAGTGAGTGTGAGCCGGCTCACAGTTTTTTAGCCTCCGGCTCACACATTTTTGTCTCCGCTCAGGGAGGAGGGCTCCGGAACAAACTGATTTATGCCATAGCTGAATCGCTCGCTCACAACTTTAATGCCGGTAGCTCACAAAGTAGAAATCTTGCTCACAAGACTCCACAGCTTAGAGGGAACATTGGTGGCAGGGCGTGGTGGAAGGAAGGAATCTTCCTTACATTGGGCTATTAATGTAGATTTGGGTCTCAATTAGAAAGTGGGCCACATTCAGACAGAGAGGTGTTTAGGGTACAAATGTAACTGGACTATATGTGATAATGCATAACCTAATTCACAGGATGATACTGATGCTAAATTGGGGAGGAAGATCTGCTCTAAAATTCTTAGAGGGAGAGAGGGCTAAAATAAATATGGAATAATAAAATATATTTCCTTCCAATTTGTGTATATCATTCCAACCACAGAAGTTGGGATTGTTATCACCATAGGGATATATAGGGCTTTTTAAAAGCTCAGGACTCCAGCTTGCTTACATACAGTTGCTATGATTTTTGTGTTTAATTAGCATGTATCTCAGTACATAGCAGCTACTGAGGTGTTAACAGTGAAGAACCTTTAAACAGCTTCCCCACTAGCAAATGTTCCTTACATTCACCAAATACAAAAAAGATCACAGTAGAAGATAATAGCCTGCCACTGTGGTATAAAACCATTAGATTGTTGGGAAAATTCCAGACTGGCCCTGGTTTACCTTGGCTGCAGCAGAAGCCCCATGCTGTGCAAAGACGTATCTGATTGACCCATCATCCCTGCTGGAAGCCTCTCCTCTTCTGCTAGCCTTGACTTACGTGACCTCAAAATAAAGTGCTGATATTTTACAATTCATGCCACAAAAGGAAGGGGAAAATGAAAGAGGAATATATTATTAGGAGTATAATTTGCAAGTGCGGCTGTCTTCTGAATATCTTAACTCCTGGCACCAGCGGTTTTTGTATATCCACCTAAAGCAAGGATGGATATTTTTTTCCATAACAACACTTATTCTCTGGTGAAAGAGGATTAATGAGGAGAGAGGTACCTACTTTTCTCCCCCTCCCTGCCAAATGATGGGAGGAAATACCATTTTATCTTTGTCAGCCATACTTAAATTTAATGGTTACACTTAGTTTGACAGTTTTAAATAGGGGAGAGTTCAGGGGTTTCTGTGGAGTACACAGGAGTTTGCGTTCCTTGACAATCAGTTCTAGGAAAAGATCAAGTGTGCATAGTTGAATATAATTAAAGGCTTACTCCCAGAGGCAATTAGGGATGGGCACGAACCAGGAAAATACGATTCAGTTCATGGTTTGTGGCATGCATGGTTCGTGAAGAATAATCACAGCCTTTTGACTTTATCTTTTGGTTGTACATGAACCAGTTCAGTCTGTGACATAGCAGAACAGGGGGCCCCCCATATGCTTGAGACACCAAATTCACAGAGGATCCCCAGCTGACTCTACTCTACCTGACCTTCAAGTTTGGTGACAATTGGATTGACGGGGTTTGAGTTAGCCCCACCCCCAAGAAGGTGCCCCAAGGAAAGTGTTTCTGGGGAAATGACTGGTACAGGTTCAGGAGGTTCAGAAATGTATAGAAAGGATCTTGTACAAGAAAGAGACAATAAACTCACAGCAGAACACCAGATGACTCTCCTCTACCTGCCCTTTAGGTTTGGTGAGGATTGGATTTACAGGGTCTGAGTTATGGCCCCCCAAAGAATGTCCATCCTCCATTGATTCCAATGGAGAAAAATACAGCAAAAGAAGCAAAGGCAATGGAAGCCCCACAGAACAGACTCAAAGTTTCCAAGAATCTCTGCAGTAGAAATTGAAGGTGGGGGGCATTTTTGCAAGTCCAGCAGAACCAGTGCCACTGTGGCACTCAAAACCCAATATGATTAAGGTCAAGCCAGGGAAGCAATTAGGGGGGAAATGTCAGGCATGTGTTCAAAAGTGTATAGAATGGACCCCATGCAAGCTACGCGCACCAAACTCACAGGGAATCTCACTCTGCTGCCCACTCTACACCTTCTCTAAATTGGGAGCAGATTACATTTCTGTGGTCCCAGTTATGGACCCCTAAAAAAGGTCTCCCCATTGCTCTCTCTGGAAAAGATAGCTGCAGTTACAGGAGTATATGGAACAGCTCAGGAACAATCCAGTGATACCAAACTCACAGGGAAACATCACCTGGACAGATTCCCCCTCAGTCAGACAGTGGAAGCAAGGTAAGCATCCCCCTACACTCACAGCAACCCCCCCCCCCAAGTCTCCAGTGGCAGGTTTTGAAGGACAGAAAGGAAGACATAACAAGAGACTTCCAACAGGGGCTTCCCAAAGCTTACCCCATGACAACATGGCGAGCACCCCAGGACCACCAGACCAGTGGAAATCAGAGTTTTCCATTTAAAGAGATTAGTGATGCAACAACAGAAAGGCAGACCTGACAAGAGACTTACAACAGGGCCTGCCCAAAGTTAACCCTCAACAGGTTGACAGGCACCCCAGTCCCACCAGACAAGCAAGGGGAGCATGCCCAGTGCCTACAACTCTCACACTTCCTCCATGAGCTGACACAACCCACAGCAGAAACACCTGTCAGGCTGGCTGGGCCACCCACAATTCTCCAAAGACAGTTTTGGAAGGACAGAAAGGCAGATGCAACAAGCCTTCTGACAGGGGCTCCCCAAAGTTACCTCACAACAGCTTGGTGGGCACCCTAGCCCCACCAGACCAGTAGAAATCAGAGTTTTCCATTCAAAGTGATTAGTGATGCAACAACAGAATGGAAGAGATGTCAAGAGACTTCTGACAAGGGTCCCCCAAAGTACCCCATGACAGCTTGGGGGTCACCCAGCCCCAACCAACCAGTGGAAAAAACAGTCTTCCAATTGAAGTTATTAGTGATGCAAACTGTTTTGCATAATAACAACAGACTGTACAGTCTCTTGCCCAACCAAGTTTTTTATGGATTGAAATGCTGACGTATGTTCATACACTGAAATAATAAGTATGTTCCCAAGTAATAGTTGTGCCTCTAGGGCAGTGTTCCCTCTAAGCTGAGTTAGTGTGAGCTAGCTCACAGGTTTTTAGCCTCCAGCTCACACATTTTTGTCTTAGCTCAGGAAGGACGGCTCCAGAGCAAACTAATTTATGCCAGTAGCTCACAAAGCAGAATTTTTGCTCACAAGACTACACAGCTTAGAGGGAGCATTGCTCTAGGATTGCTTCCATACTGGATGCTAGGACTGGTTCCTATTAAATCTTTCCAAGTTGAGGAAGGATTACGTTTGTAGGGTCCCAGTTATGAACCCCCCAAAAAGGTCTCCCACATTTATACCTGCCCACCACTCCTGAATGTGAACATCTCTGTATGCTATGAAGGTGAAAGTGAGTATGAAGAGTGCTCATTGGGGGGGGGGAGTCCTCCACACCCTGCATACCACAGGCCCACATCCTTGGGCACCAAATTCATCCTGCCAGGTCACTAAGGCCCAACCCTATCAGGGAATCACCAAGGGTCTCAGAGCTTTGTTGGTCTTAAAGGTGCCACTGGACTCAAATTTGTTCTACCGTAGCAACTGTTAGACCAAATAATCTTACAGTTTATTTAGTAAGTGTGAATTGTAATGCAAAATATTTACTTACATTATTTTCCTCTCCTCCTTTTTACCCACACAACAACCCTGTAAGGTAGATTAGGCTGAAAGTATGTGACTGGTCAAAAATCACCCAGTGATCCTCTGCAGCAAGATGGGAATTCAAACCTGGGTCTTCCAGACCCTTTTCAGAAGTTTTATGAACTCAAGGTATAAGCTTTTGTGTGCATACTGACTTCTTCAGATAGTTGCTGCTACCTGGCATTCACTGATAAAAACGAGCACTATGTGAAGGAACCAGCCTATTAACTAATAGGACTAAACTGATGTTAACACAAAGAGTTTGTCAAAGTGCTGCTGGCTTCAGTTCGTAGCCTTATCTGGGTCTCAGCTTGAAATATTTTGTTCAGAATTGTTAAGGTCATGTTATAAATAATCCAACGGATATATTATCCCTTCTATATGAACCGCAAGTCTGTTAGTTATCTATTTTAGTTACCTATTTTGGTTCCAATGATATTAGAGTGGACTCATCTAAAAACTCATAATAGCTGGAGCCCTCACTATTAACAGAGCACGAAAAAATCCCCCATTCAATAACTTGTACAAACTGCCCCTATATTTCCAGTTATCTGGTTGGATTTCAGATTTTTCACATGCACAATTGCCCCTGTGCAACTGGACAAACAGAAAATAAAGCTTGCAGGCTGCCTGATCTACATTGGATCCAAACTTTCTTTTCCATGTGCACAAGATGAAGTACAAGATAGATAGAAAGAGAGAGAGAGAGAGAGAGAGAGAGAGAGAGAGAGAGGGGGGGGGGAGAGAGAGAGATTATTCTTTAATCACTCAGTCAAAATTCGCTCCCTGGTACAAAGACATAAAGAAAGATCATTTAAGACCTGCATACCTGGTAAATATTACCGCATACAAGCTTAGAACAGCATTTACAGCATTGTGTTTCCAGACTATGCCAACAGAATTACTCCTGGGACGATACTTAAAAATACCCCAGGAACAACGTATGTGTATTTGTAAAACTTCTGTGGTGGATGTTTTTCATTATGTCATGGTCTGCCCATTGTACTGGGAACCAAGATGTAAATTCTTGACTGCAGTAACAGATCAATTGCAAAAATTTTCTGACACCGATAAATTAATATTTCTGCTATCAGACGCAGACCCTATAGTTTCCTATAGGGTAGCACTCTTATTTATTTATTTATTATTTACATTTTTATCCTGCCCTCCCCGGAGGCTCAGGGCGGCTAACAAGGCGTATCGCCAAATAAAACAATAACACAGTACAACATATTAAAAAATACATCACCATTAAAACACTTTTGGTGCTCCTCTCAACCAATTCCAAAATTACAATTTCTAAAAGCAAGATGGCCGTCCCCTAAACGTCTTGTTCTCACCCATGATGCAGCGATTATGGGGCATTGATGGTACATGCCCACATCCTGATGTCCATATATGGGGCGTTGATGGTACACTGGTGCATTGGTGGTACACTGGTGGTGGCGGCTCCTATTCGAAAGCCTGGCGGAAGAGCTCCGTCTTGCAGGCTCTGCGGAACTGTGCTAGGTCCCGCAGAGCCCTGATCTCCTCTGGGAGCTCATTCCACCAGATAGGAGCCGCCACTGAGAACGCCCTATTTCTGGTCATAGTGAGTCTGATGGACCGGGGGCCTGGAACATCCAGTAGATGTTGATTCCCCGACCGTAGTGCCCTTGGGGGAACATGTGGGGCAAGGCGGTTCCTTAGCGGCTAGTAAAATCAGGGCCAAGAACATAGGAAAATGAAATGAAATTAAACTTTAAATCGGCAATGTAAAATGGCAATGTGTATGTGTTTCTGGAGATGGGTATCTATATTTAAGATTTTAATTAATTTAAATACTAAATGTGCAGATTTTAGAGCTTATTATATTTTAATTCAAATTCCAGTGCTGTAAGTTGATTTGGTGTATACTGCAGTGTAGTGCTATGGGTTGCACGAATCGTTGAACTTTTGCTTATGCTTAGGAGAACAGGACTACACACAGATCCTTTCTGTTCACCCTTCACTGGATTTGTCCCTTCTTGTTGTTTTGGCACCTGACAATGGATAAATTCATTGCTAGCATATACACTTTCAAAATATGGCTGCCAGTGGTGTGGGATCTGACTTCACCAGGTACCCGAACGGTATTTTGGGTGATATAATATGTAGTTGCCATGTGAGGTTCAGGAAACAGTGGAGAGCTCATTTCCAGTTGTCCCTACATAACGTTTGTAATCTGCTCTCCAAATTTAAAATGCCTGTGATTACAATCTCTCACATCTAGTACAAGCCCATAAAATTTAGTAATATTCAATTGGAAGTCTGAAGTTTGACCATATCTAGCAGTGTTCAGGCTTTATTGTTTTGCTGATTCCCCCCACTTATTTCTATGCTTCTTTTTGCTATTCTGCTTTCCTAATTAGAAACCAAAAACATAACTTGTTGGATTGCACAACATCCTCGGCCATGACAGTTGCAATAGTCTTTTGTGTTTGGCTTTTATTTAGTAGTTGGTAGCAAGAGTGTGTTACTAGGGGGCTGACAGGTACGAAAAATATTTGGACCATTTGCCTTGGCCAAGTACAACAAAAGTGCCAAAATCGATGTGACAAAACTGTCTCTTCAGGTCCCACCGTCAAGTCTAAATATTTTATAGACCCTGTGCAGACAACACAAGGCAATGTAAAGCACTTCCACTTGATGGCTGTGAATTATGAAGCAGTTCCCAGTTTTCCTGAGACCCTAGGTGAGATCTAAG
Source organism: Gekko japonicus (assembly GCF_001447785.1). Classification (NCBI taxonomy): domain Eukaryota; kingdom Metazoa; phylum Chordata; class Lepidosauria; order Squamata; family Gekkonidae; genus Gekko; species Gekko japonicus. Next base: position 255,243 of record NW_015161957.1, read on the forward strand.
AATGCTTGCCAAAATGTGTCTTGTAAATAAATCAGCTTTATCTACAACCCAAGCACTTCAGACAGATGGCCACTTAGAATTCAGCATTTCACCAGGGAGGGGAAAAAAGATGAGAGAAGGGAGAGCGAAGACAACAAACAATGCATTAGAGCAAACTCTTATGGCATACGATATTAATTGTTAGGAACATCCAATTTTGGGGGGTGGGGTGTACAAATACACAGTTGAATTGAAAATGCCAACTAATTAAAATAAGGAAAATAGATATTCTTAGCTCCAGTATTAAAATGTCTACTAGCACTCCATTAATGTGAAGTTTGATTTATTCATAGTAATGGAAATGATTAATGAGCACCATTTGAGTGTTTATTATACAGGAGGCCCATATGCAGAAGTGGATGCCAACCAGATGATACTATAAAATGCATTACACAGACTGACACTCCAGCAGGTATTTTGTGAGATTAACAGCTTTCATAAACATATTTTGCTAGGACATGCAGCCTCCAATCCAATGTGGGACTGGATATATTAACCGGCACAGGAGCTGGTTGACAAATGTGTGTTCACTTAATTTCTCTACATTTTACTTCACAATTGGTACTAGTTCAGGCATTGTGTGCAACCTTTGATTTATAGTTGGTGACTGTATATTTGATGACCAACAGATGATTGTGAGAACTGACTGAAACACATTGTGTCTAAGGCAATATGATAGTTTTATCCATGGGGTTGATTGTATTTAGGGATGGGCATGAACTGGTTCACAAAGTAAAGTTCATCATGAATTTTTGACAGTTTGTGGTTTGTGAAGCAATGTTTATGGAAGGGCATCCAGCATGAGCATTCCATAAACTTTGGTGCTGTTCATAGCGGTTTGTGTTGGTTTGTGAATGGATACACTTCCAGAAAGTTATGCTCAATTAAACTGTTTACAAAACGTGGGCACCTTCTTTGGAGGCTGTAACTCAGAATCTGTAAATCCAATCTGTACATAACTTGGATGGCTGGTAGCGGAGACTCATCCAGAGAGTCCCTGTGAGTTAGGTGTCTCTACCACACTGGAGGGGGGCATTCTACTGCATCATGAATTTCACAAACCAGTTACATTTATATGAAGCCTTTTTAGTTAGTGACAGTTTGTGGTTTTGTTCATGAACCAGACAACATTTTCCCAATTCATTCCGATCCCTAGTTGTATTCCATAATGACCCATTCACAAGTGCAAATCATAGATAATAGTCATAAAAAATAGCTTCCAAAGTAATAATCAGATATAGGAGAGCACCTTTAGCATGTAATATATTTCATCACTCTAAGAAAGGAAGTCTAAGTAGATCTATTCAGAAGGAAACCTTATTTTATTCAAAGGGGCTTATTCCTAAAACAGTGTTCTTAGGATTGCATCATAACATATCTAGCACATTCATCCAGGTCCCAGCAAGGCATAACAGGACTGGAGAGCCTGGTGCTTTTATAAGTAGCCTCTTCAATTAGAAACAATTCTGGAGCTGATTGTTTCATTTGTTTTATTGTAATATACTGGTTAAGACGCTGAACTGCAGGCTGTGGAAGGTCAGTAGTTCAGCATTTCGAGACTGGGTGCCGCATGATGGAGTGAGCTCCCATCTTTAGTTCCAGCTCCTGCCAACCTAGCAGTTCGAAAGCAAGAAATTGCAAGTAGATAAATAGGTACCATTTCGGTGGGAAGGTAACAGCGTTCCGTGCACCTTGGTGTTTAGTCATGCCGGCCCCATGACCACGGAAATGTCTTCGGACAGCGCTGGCTCTTTGGCTTTGAAATGGAGATGAGCACCGCAACCCTAGAGTCAGATCTGACTGACTTTCGAGCAAGGGAACCTTTACCTTTAATATACTTTTTGGAGAGAGAAAGTGGCATATAAATGAATAGTCATTCTTTTTCATCATGTTACATTCTATTTCATCATGTTACATGTAAATTTGCTGTTCAGCCTGTTTATAAGTTTGAACTCTATCTTCCATTCCAGTGTATTTGAAAAAGTGTGTACACATACGAAAGCTCATACCTTGAATAAACTGGGACTGGACACTGGAGTCTGGACTCTAAATTTGTTCTAGTCACTGGACTCTAAATTTGTTCTAGTCATACTCTTGTTTGTATCAATACAAGAAAGAACTTTACAAAGTAAAATCCTCCTACTTTAAATGAATATCATGTCTTGGGTTCATATTGAAAGTTAGCTGAGATGAGCACTCAACCTAACTATGTTAATTTAACATGGAGATTCTGTCCATTGCACTAATGCATGGAATGAGGAAGTTGAACAGATATAGCTTCCTGCTTCAAAATACAACAGAAATTATGTGGGATATTCCAGTCAGGTGCTGAATAACCTGAGGCTACTCACTGTTTACTCTATTCATATTAGAAACCAAGTCTTCCTTCTAGGAAAAAAAGTTAATAAAATGAAGCAGCAAGATCTCTTCCTCCATAAAACTTGGGATATTTCTTAATATACTACATATGTCTCACACAACTTCAGTACAAAGGGATGCTCAAACATCCCTCTGTTTAGACAGCAATTGGCAAAGATTTTTTGAACTTTCAAATGTGAATAACATCAAATGATTCCACCTCAATCTGGCAAAAAACATCCTTCACAGATTGTGTATGTGTGTGTGTGTGTGTGTGTGTATCTTTCTCATTTCATCTGCATAAACAAGTATGTTTGTTAGAGAATATTGATGTGTTTTCATACTGCCTCTTGGGGGCTGTAGTTCAACTATGGAAGTACCATGCATGCACCCACATGGTGTGGCACTGCCTTTTGGAGTTGGATTCTACCTAGCATTTCCACTGATGTCAACAGAGAGGCAACTCTCACTGACTCTCTCCTCCCACTTGCAGATCTCTGATTCACTCTTCATGCTGTTGCTGGGGCGGTGTCCCCCATCCCCCAGGAACATTATTTAAGGGGGCATTTGAGACTATAGTAGGAGGGGGAGGCAGTAACATAATTTTCAGTGGGATCCAAGCCACAAACACATATGGTTAATATTGAATGAGCTGCCATTTTGAATGCCACCACCCCATAGTCCCAAAATTACCCCTAATACGATTCAGTTTTCACTGTGAGCAAATTGTTGAGGTGATCGATACAGGTGTTTGACTTGAAGCTAAACAATCATTTTGAACAAGGTAAATGTGATATTTAATGATTTTTGTTGTGGTTTTCAGCATCCCTGAATATAGTCTTGTCTTTATAAAATGAGTAGTCAGTACTGACCTCAATGGACCAATGGTCTGATTAATTTCAAGGCAGCTTTGTGTATTTTCATGTATAAGCTGGTCACCTTCTACATCAGAGC